>NC_141994.1:27858836-28233836 GCF_049901715.1 Pseudonaja textilis | reverse complement strand
AAGTCCTTCTTCAAAGCTCCTTGATACTTGGGTAGACATGCTACTTTGCTTGAGAAGAACTAAGGTAAATCAATGTGGACTGACCATGTCTTGATGCTTCTAAATGAAGTATTAAGCTAGAGTGCATTGCGGTTATGGTATAAAGTGCTTATGCAATGTTTTGACTTTGCTAACCCCTAATAAATGTTCTCATTTGGGCTGGAAATATTTGAATTTTCCCTTCCTAAAATATAGGGCTAAAAATAATAACAATATATTCAGGTAAGTATTTGCAAAATTTTCTGTTGCAGGAACATGTTCTGTCCACTTCCAGATCACATAGATCTATCCATTCTTGAACAGATTCAGGTGTTTTTACATACTTAATCCTAAAACTGAAAACTGATTATAGTGTTCTAATCAAAACTGGCCATTCCGGGATTAAACCAGAAGTGGTATTCAGCCGGTTCTGGAGTACCGATTGTGAAAATTTTGAGTAGTTCGGAAAACCGGCAAATACCACCTCTGGCTGGCCCTGCCCACCCACTCCCGCCCTTTCCTGTTCTATATTCCCTTATTTTTTAGCTCAGCTGATTCGTGCATATTGCAGCACCCCAGCTAAGCTAAAAAACAGTTCACCTCACTAGCGCTGACACAGAGGGCAGTTTTTGAGGGCTGTGCTCCGGGAAGTGCTCTCTCATAGCACTTGCCAGCTCTGCCCTATATATCTTGCCTTCACCACGCGGCCCAGCTCATCTCCGTACGTCGCCTGCTCTGCTCACCAAAGGTAAGCATGCTGCCTGCTTGCCCTTCACCTCGGGGCCTGGGGCGCATCATTCCCCCGCTCCGGCCTTGCCCCGGAGCCTCCGGCCGTTCACCGTTCACCTCGGCTGGGCAACGTACCATTTCCCCGCTCCGGCCTTGCCCTGGGCCTCCGCCTGCATGCCACCTCCTCAATCTGGCCTCAAACTACAGCCCCACCAGGCCAAAGCAATTTATTTGGCCTGTGGCCTGTCACGCTAGGCCAAAGGGCTGTGTGGGGCGGCAGTATGGGTGCAGAAGGGCCGAAGCAGTTTCGGAATGGACCGGATGGTTCTTCTTACCTGTAAGAAGTCCCAACCAGAAAGCGCTGCAGTGGAGATCTTGCAGCTGCTTCTTCCATCCCTTGCCTCCCTCGCTCCCTCGCGGAGATGCTCCATGTACTCTCTGGTCGGCAGCTGCTTCTCTCCACTGCTGCTCTTGCTGGGAGAGCGTCTTGTGCACACAGCTGTGAGTGTCTCTGCTCACAGACGTCTGTGAGCGTCTCTGCTCACAGCTGAGAGAAAGAGCATTCAACATGGCTGCTTCTTCTCTGTCCACAGCGCTTTCCGGATGGGACTTAAGAGGAAAACAGAGGCTCACAGCTGCTCAATTGCACAAAACGCTCTCCCAGCAGGGCAGAGAGAAACATCTGCTGCCCTGGAACAGCAGAGATTGAGGGGATCAGGCCCTGAAAGGGTCAAGCCTTGCCGCGTGGTGGAAGCATCGCATGCGCAGGCACCGTGCGCACATGTGCGTGCGCACTCATGTGCGAACTGGTGGTGGAATTATTTGAAACCCACCACTGAATTAAACAGTAGATTTTTCCACAAGAAATGAAGGATAGAAAACCAAATGAAAAATACAGGTAAATTTACTTGATACGTACAACGTTCACTGTTTCTGTACTTGCAAATTATTTTGCTTCCATCATATCCATACACTATTTCATATGCCTTTAAGCTTCTGTAAACATCTTTTTTTAAAGATTTGAACTTCAATTAAGTAGCACTTTCTGTATCCATCCTTCTAAATCCATTCACTCTTTCTACATGTACTTGATTTGACCTCCATTAATTTTTCTGATATGACCAATCATTTCAATATGTCTTACATACCATCATTCAATCTTTATATGCAATCCACATTCATTCATCAGCTATGCATCCTTATTTCCCTTTTTTTGTCTTACCACATGCACTTTTTAAATAATGCATTCAATTTCTTCAGCTACATTTGCCATTATACATGATGGGATTGTAAATCATGACATCATGTGACCATGTTGTTTAGTTATAACAAACCTGGCAGTCCCAATTGCTGAGGTGCCTTGTTAAGTGAGGATTTCATGTGACTGTAAATTTGTGTCTTCCTACCAGTTTTCCACAAGCAATGCGAATGGCGAAACCAGCAGAAAGCTGCATGTGCCAGGAAGCTTGCAATCAGGCCAGTGGGTGGGTGAGTGCTATGGAGTGTGCCTGGGTGGGAAGGAGGTATTGCAGTATGATGTAAATGTGAGCATGGAAGGGGCTGTTGTGGCATGGTCTGTGTATGGTCAAGCAGGTGCTATAGAGTGTAGGCAGGTGCAGTTAATGGGAACAACTTGAGACCTTCCCTGCCGGCTTCCCCATTGACTTTGTTTGTGGGAAGTCATTAAAAAAAGTCCCAAAATGATGATCATGTGATCGTGAGACTCATAAACGCAAGCCAGTTGCCAAGCACCCAAATTGTGATCATGTGACTGCAGAGGTGCTGAACTTTGAAAACTGGTCATAAGTGCCACTTGTTCAGCATCACTGCAAATTCAAATAGTTGCTGAAAAAAATGATTGTTATTTGAGGACTATCAAGAGCCATGGTGGAGCAGTGGTTAGAATGTAGTATTGCAAGCTAACTCTGCTCACATTGTCAGGAGTTAGATTCCTTCCATTCTGACCAGCTCAAGAGTGACTCAGTCTTCCATCCTCCCAAGGTCAGTAAAATCAGGACCCAGATTGTTGGGGGCAATATACTGACTCTTTAAACTGCTTAGAGAGGGCTATAAAGTAGCGTGAAGCAGTAGATAAGTCTAAGTGCTATTGCTATTCTGTAATGACTTTTCATTCAGGGTGTTGATCTTTGATTCCTCTTGTCATTTTACTTTCACTCTAATTTATTTTACCTTTCCTACATATCTGTTTTTCTACTAAATACACCATTAAACCATAAAAAAATGGCTCATCCCTCATGTTTCATCATGAATAGTAATTTATTCTTATTAATTCCTTTTTCATATATACATTTCAGCAAATATAACTAAAACCTGTATATAAGATAATCATCCTGATTCATTATTTGGCCTTTGAACAACTCAAACAAACTTTTTAAAATCTCAACATTCGTTCATATTATGTAACATAATTGTTAGGAATATAAGTCACCTAACAGGTATTTGGGTTGGAAATATATAAACCAGGATAGACATTTTAAGACTGTATCTTTAAGAAAATGTAAAATGTAATTGGGTGTGGTTTCTCAAACGGCCATAAGATGGAGCCAGAAACCTGGGTTGTTTAGTCTTAGTCTTAGTCTCAGAAGAGAGTGTGTCTGAGTGAGTCTCTTTGTTTCCTTCTGTTGGAGAGTATTGCCGTTCCTCCATTTTTCCTAATTGACTGATATTCATGGATTTGATGTAAGTCTGATACTGAACTGTTTTTGACACTGGACTTTGTTATTGGATTATCCCTGGATTGAAAACTGACTGACTTACCTGTGAATGACTTTGGACTGGTTATTTTGAACTTTGCTTAAACCTTTATGGAAAGTAAAAACCTACATTTACTGTACAGTGTATCTGTGTGCTGTGTGTGTATTATTCAAACACTACTCTCAAATACATCTCCCTGTATGCACTCATTCTCCTAACGGGGAATTACCTCAACAATAATGACTTTCTATCTTGGTTCACATTCATTCCGAGTTTTGGATTCTCCTCCCCCAGTGATCCATGGTTTTTCTATTCTCATAATTCACTGGCAACAAAAACCTACCTATGAATTGCTAACAGATTCAATCAATGTTTATTGTGGTCACAAAACAGCAAATAAAAGCATTAAAACAATAATAATAGTAAAAATAAAAGACTGACAGAATACTATATTGGGATCAGTGGCAGATTAACAATTGGCAGTTAAGTTTGCCTAATTTTACATACAGCATAGCAGAATTTGGCCACATTCAGAAAACTACTTCATACTGCTCTGATAACAGTAGTTGATGTTTAAAAAGATCAGTATTTCTGAGATATTTTATTAGGTAAGATGTTATAAATTGAGTCCGTGAATCCTTTTAAAAGATGCAGCACAGTAGCATGTGAGCTATAGTTTCAATGGCTGCTAATAGTTTTGTATGCACTCACAACAATCTAGATGATATTAATTTCTACTTTTGAAATACATTTTGGATATTTCTTTCAAAATTAAACTTACATTTCCACTTCTACGCATGTATTAATCATCTCTTTTCAATGTGCATAGATATTTTTTCTTATTTTTGCTCATTAAGAAAAGGTATTTATCATTTGATCCTCTTGTATTCCAAGTTACAATATTTTCTTATACCATAGTTGTCAACAGATGGACTCATTAATATCGACCATTTATGGCTTTGATTTGGTCATATAAATCTTTTACATTTTTTTTATTAAGACAGAGAAAACAGCACATAAAAATTTTAAACTTAGTTGCTCTATGGTACAGGCAGCATTTCTTGCTAATGGCGGAATAGTACAGTACTAGTCAGTTTTGGCCCATTTAGGGCAGAATGCTTCAACCACAAACAAAACACACACACATTATTTTTTGCAAGCCAGGATCTTTTTTAGCTTTTGCAAGCTAGAAAACACCTTGGAAACCAAACCCAGTTGCCTACATTCCACCAAAAAGGAATCAATACACGGTACTGATATACTAAAAGACACACATTCAACATTATAATATTTTCAATTAAATCCAAATGGGTTGGATTTAAATCACTAAAACCCAAATAGAAACTGAATCTATAGGAGGATGAATTTGCACAGGGGCTAAACCTGGGATAATTAAATGTAAATGTTCAACAAGGAAAAACGTTTCATACCAAACTAATCATTCAGTTACTATGAATTACCACACTTTGCAGTCACATTACTTTAAATTAATTGTCCTTCATCTGCTTACTTTTATTATACATAACTGATTTTTTTTCTTATACAGATAGTCCTCAACTTACAACAGTTCATTCAATGACCATTCAAAGTTACAACAGCACTGAAAAAAGTGACTTATGACAGTTTTTCACACTTACGACAGTTGCAGCATCGCCATGGTCATGTGATCAAAATGCAGATGCTTGACAAGTGACTCATATTTATGACAGTTGCAGTGTCCAAGGGTCACGTGATCACCCTTTGCGAACTTCTGACAAGTCAAGTCAA
This sequence comes from Pseudonaja textilis, assembly GCF_049901715.1. NCBI lineage: Eukaryota > Metazoa > Chordata > Lepidosauria > Squamata > Elapidae > Pseudonaja > Pseudonaja textilis. The sequence goes on along the minus strand of NC_141994.1, from coordinate 28,228,607 downwards.
TGGGGAAACCAGATTCACTTAATAATGTGTTACTAACTTAACTACAGTCATTCAGTTAACAACTGTGACAAAAAAGGTCATAAAGAGGCAAAACTCACTTAACTAATGTCTCGCTTAGCAACAGAAATTTTGGGCTCAGTTGTGAGGCTGAGGACCACCTGTACTAGGTTTTCTTAAGAAAAAGTATTAAATATTGAAAGAAAGCTATATGAAGGCAAAAATTTATTATGGTCTTATTATTTCAAGAACATTAATGAGCACCATAGAGGAAAAACATTGCACTACAGATCAGGCAGTAAAGAAGGAAATGAGGAAACAGCTCATCTCAAGCATCTTCTAAAATTATGCTAATGAATCCAATTCTGAATGTGCAGACATGCACTTTTGCTAGGTGGAATAATAGTAGATAATTGAAAAAGTATTTGAAAATATTCATATACATACAAAAAAAAATGAGGGGGGGGGAATAATAGAAGGAGCAGACAGGCTCTAAAACCGACACCAAAATCCAAGTAACCTTCATTAGATTGACATGACTCTTTTCCAACCTATTTTTTACACAGCCATGAAAGAGAAAATGAGCAGGAAGGTTAAATGTCAAAATGTAGACAAAAAAAAGAAAAGAAAAAGGAAATTCCAAGCTGGTACAATATATTTAGTAATGTTTAGGATTACATTTGTCATCTCTGAAAATTTGCATGAGAAAGTATGCAGTATTCTATTAGAGACAATATACTCACCTGCGACCACATTCTGAATATTTACCAATATTTTTTAATATTAAGGCAGCTGTTAATCGGATGTGTTTAGTAATTGGTCCCTCTTTTTCATCCTAAGTCAGAAAACAAGTTTTTAGTATCAGTGTCATAATTATTTCTTTCCAGTATATCTCCCATAACCATCCTACTTACTGTGAAATCTCTGAAAACGAGGTTTCGTGATCCCCGCCTTAAAGCCATGAGGGCAGCACTAGGATGATTGACAATAGCCTTCTGTGCTCTCGGAGTAGAAGAAGAACCCCCAGCAGTTGATGGCCTGAATAGATTGACAAATAAAAATAATTACACAAAGTTTCTGGCACAAGTATTGTTTCCTTCTGTTAAACTGATGCTTGGTGTTAACAGGCTCCAATTATTTTATTCCTCAAGAGAAGGTTCATCTTAACTAATAAAACAACAATATATTAGAGAAATTGCCATTTACTTTGTAGATGTTTTGTCAGCATTATTAATATACTGCATTTTTTAATTTTTGATTTTTGTTGATCTATCCATTTAAATAATAACTGCAACAACAATTCCTCCTCCAAATGCCATTGGATTATAATGCTTCCCAAGAAGTGAAAGCCTTTGGAATAAGGAACAATGGTAGTTTTCTTGTAGTAATTCCTATTGTACTTTTAAACTATTTAAATTATTATTATTTGTGGAAGAAAGATTATGCAGATTTAAATATTTTGTGTTAGCAGCACATCTAGAAATTGTTATTTGATCCCACAAATCCAAAAATTTATTCGCCTTCACTGAAAAAAGGCAAATGCTTTGGATCTTTTTAAAAGAAACAAACTTTTCATAAATATTAGATAGTTCTGTGAGGATGTAGTATGTAAAATTTCATGTCAATGCAGAGAAATCAAAGATTAATTACATAATCTTCTGATACCAACTGTTTGCTGAAGCCACTTCAGCAGCATTCTTAAAATTTTGACTACCATTTATACTGAGTTTATCTCCTAATCCTTGATACTGATAAACGATACTGCCTAATATAGTAAATCATACCAAGATGCTCATCAATATAGCCAAAATGGGATGAAAAAGGAATACTATTACAATTCTACTAGATTACTAATAATACTATTTGTTAGTAATACTACTATCAAGGAAGACAGGTATGTCCACTGAATAATTTTTCTCAATTAATAGTCTACTACAGGAGTGTCAAACTCGCATAGTCATCTATCACAACTTTTCTCCCTTTGCTAAACCGGGCTTGACCAGCACATGGTCAATCTGGCCCATGGGCCATGAGTTTGAAAGCCCTGGTCCATGAAAATAATAAAGAAAGGAAGACTAAAGTAAGGGGCATTTAGTTTATCATGTTAAACTTTCTGTACAATGATATAGTTTGCTATATACAAACCTTTATGCTCCTTTCACCCATCAAATCTCTATCCCTCCTTTTAGATCAGAGGTCTCCAAACTTGGCAACTTTAAGACTTGTGGACTTGAACTTCCAGAATTTTCCAGCCAGAGAATTCTGGAAGTTGAAGTCCACAAGTCTTAAAGTTGCCAAGTTTGGGGACCCCTGTTTTAGATTTTTGTTTTTATATACCATGTTTCCCCAAAGCTTGGAGGATGGGCATGGCCAGGACAAGGGGCGGCGAGCATGCAGGGGCCAATGGTGTCTGGCAGCAGTTGCAGCCCACCGGCCCCTTGGTGCAACACAGATAAGTCCGAGCATGGAGACAGAGGCAGTGGATGAGACAGGTATCTGAACGTGCTTGCACAGCTGCCTGACTCATGGAGGCTCACAGGAGGCTTGCGCAGTGGCATCAGCAGGAGGTGGATGCAGAGACATTGGGGGACAGGCTATCAGGACATATTGCGCAGCTGCTTGGCTCACAGGAGGCTCGCGGGAGGCTTGCACAGCGCCACTGACAGCAGGCAGAGGCATGGGGAGAGGCAGGCGATCATGACGTTCCACTTGGATCCCTGCCCCGGCGCAACTACAAGCAAGCTGAGAGATGGTAGGACGTAGTGGGCGGCACATTGGGATCGCCTCCCTCTCTCCTGTGCTTCTATGTCTCCTGGCTTCCCCCTCACTTTTTGCCCAGAGAGAGACTGGAAGTTTTGTCTGCTTGCAAATGGAACACTTTGAAACAGAGCTAATCATTCCTTTTCAAAGCAACCTATTTGGAACCAGACAAAGCTGCTAAAATGAAATAAATCAAGGGGAAAGTACTTTAAAAGATTTTAAAATGGAATTGGATAAGCAGGAAGATACTTCTGAAAGTGAGATAGGGGCTTGGGTAGATACTCTGGAGACCTGGCAGCATAGGAAGATAAAGATGGGAGAAATGTTTAGACTGAACAGTGAAGACACAGATATAAGAGACAAGGATCAAAGAGAGGAGTATGGGAGGCAAGCTAAAAAAATGAATATGAATTGAAGTATTAAAACGGACAAGAGACGATGAATAGAAATGAAATATTTTTTCTTTTTTTCTAATATAATGATGGTCTGATTAAAAACTAGAATAGAGGTAGAAATAAGAATACACACTCTTACATAAAGTAATAGCTAGATGAAAAGATTAGAGATTGAAAGATGGTATTATTAAATATGTTTAAACAATATGGTGATTGACACTAGAATGGTGCATTGAAACATTGAATAATTAAATAACGAAGGACTATTTTTTAATGTAAACATGTGTATTAACACTAGGATTAGTAATGGTGGCCTGACTAGAAGCCAGAATAGAGGCAGAAATAAGAAATAGAGGGAATATTAGCACACATATTTTTATATAATAGAATAAAAGCTAGAGGGAAAGATTAGAGGTTGAAAGATGGCATTGCTGTGTAAGCTCAAATAACATTGTGATTGTCATTAAAATGGAGCACTGAAATATTGAATACTTTAAAACAAACATGACTAATGTAACAAATATTATTATTATTATTATTATTATTATTATTATTATTATTATTATTATTATTATTATTATTATTATTATTGCCATTTGTCCCAAAATGAATGATACCCAGATGCTACACTGTTCATGTATTGATGTTGATGTATATTTTATTAAAAAAAAAAAAGCATCCAGTCTCCATCATTTCTCTGTCCGGGTGAAAATTGTGTCTGCTCTGGGAAGCCCTGTAAATTGTTGTGGCTATGGGCAAGCAGCAGGTGGGAGAAATTGGACAGTTGGCTGCAAAATAAGACATCCCTGAAAATAAGACCTAATGGGTCTTTTGGTTTTAAAAAAAGACCCAGTCTTATTTTGGGGGAAACACGGTATACTTCTGTTTTAACATTTAGTTTTATTTATAATAGTTATTGTTTTTTATACTTTGTTTGTTTGTCAAACATGTACAAGATAACAAGTGTAGGTATGAACATAAACATGAACAAAGCAAGTAAATACAGATAAATAGGGAAAGTAAGACAGGGATGGTAGGCACACTGGTGCACTTATGCACACCCCCTTTAAGGACCTCTTAAGAATGGGGTGAGGTCCACAGTAGACAGTTTGAGATTGAAGCTGTAAGGGTTTGAGGCTGTAACAACTGAGTCAGGTACAGTGTTCCAGGCATTGACCACTCTGTTGCTGAAGTCGTATTTTCTGCAATCAAGTTTGAAGCGGTTTAACTTGAGTTTGTATCGATTGTTTGCCCGTGTATTATTGTGGTTGAAGCTGAAGTTGTTGTTACAGGCAAGACGTTGTAGCAGACAATTTTGTGTACTATGCTTAGATCAGACTGCAGGCGGCATAGTTCCAGATTGTCCAAGTCCAAAATTTCAAGCCTGGAAGCATAGAGAACTGTATTGTGAGTAGAGGAGTGGAGTACTTTTCTCGAGAAATACCTCTGCACCTGCTCAATCATGTTAATGTCCAATATACAGTGTGGCTTCCTGATGGATGAGCTATATTCAAGAATTGGTCTGGCAAAGGTTCAATGTTACTGGAGATGAAGCTTCGCAAAATAAGGTTAACAACTCTTAATGCCTTTTTGGCAATGCTGTTACAGTGAACTCTGGGGCTTAGATCATTTGAGATAAGTACTCCTAGGTCCTCGACAGAGGGTTGTCTACAAGATCGTTTCCGCCTAACTTGTATTTGGTGATCTGATTTTTATTGCCAATGTGTAGGACAGAGCATTTGTTAGTTGAAATTTGGAATTGCCAATTACACGACCATTTTGACACATAGTCAAGGTCGCTTTGTAGAGCAACAACATTGTCATTGGTGTTAAATAATTTTATATCATCGGTGAAGAGGATGCAGGTGCTTTTAATATGATTGCATAGGTAATTAATGTAAAGCAAGAAGAGTGTGAGTCCTAGGATGCTGCCTTGGGGGACAACAGTGTTAACTGGGGCTAGATTTGATAGGGCCCTCTCTATTTTGACCATTTGTTGCCTGTTTGAGAAGAATGTGGCTTTCCACTTGTGCAGAGATCTGGAGTTGCCGTAAGAACTAAATTTCAACAGTAGTTTGTCGTGCACCACTGAATCAAAGGCTTTGCAGAAGTGTATGTAAATTGCGTCTATTGCTTTACCCTGGTCAAGATGTGTAGCCAAAATGTTTCTGCAGTGTAAGAGTTGCAGATTACAGGACAAATTTTTCCTGAAACCAAACTGCTTGTTAAAAAGCAGGTTGTTTGTTTCTAAGTGGAAAGTGATGGATTGGTTTATAATTGATTCCATTACTTCACAGGTGATGCAACACAGTGAGATTGGTCTGTATTTTTCTATTAGACTAGAGTCTCCCTTTTTAAAAATAGGTATGATCATGGCTAATGACCATAAGTCAGGCAAGTAGCTGGTTCTGAAATATACCTCATAGATTGTGCATAGAGGTTCAGCTAGGGCAGTGGCAAGTTTATTCAAAAAGTAGGCACATAATCCATCAGGGCCAATAAATAGAGATGGCTTTAGGTTACATAGTGCTGTTTCAACATAAACTGCCGTAAAGTCAATATGTACTAAATCATTACAATTTGTTGTGGTACGTCTAGGAAATGAGGGGCAGCAGCCATTGCCATCAACAAAGACTGAACTGAATAATGTATTAAAGATGTTGGCCTTAACAGCTTCATCGTTAGTCTTCCCCGTTAGGCCCTTTTAGGGATGGGATAGATTTTGAGTCTTTAAGTTTGGCATTTATGAAATTGTAGAAGTCTCGGGAGGAGTTCGAGTTTAACAGCTCTTCCTCCTGTTTGTAATGGTGATTGATACATTCGGCCTTTATCTGGCAGCATAAGGTTTTGTAGCCATTTTTAAAGTTAGCTACGTAGCCAGTTTTGTTTTATGGCCAAAGAATTTTTTTTATTGTAGCTTTCTTATTGTTGTGGGTAATTTGTTTGTTTTTGGCTTTAGGGGTTATTTTTGGTACGTATAGATTAATGACTCTATTGACTTCAAGCAAAAAAGTGTTGTAATGGTCTTCTGCAGTATTACAACCTGTAGACAGGAGGTGCCAATCAAGAGATGTGAGGTCGGCCGCTATGAGATCATAGTTGGCTTTTTATAGTTATAATTTGGAGTCCCATCATTATGACCCTCTTTGCAAGGACACAAGTTGAGACAAAAATCAATCATGCTGTGATCTCTATTGGAAGCAGGTTCTTTGACTTGTAGGCCATAAATTGAGTTTAAGCTATTGCAGAAGATGAGATCTAAGCAATTGTTGAGCCTAGTGTTGTTCATTACCAACTGCTCCAGCCCCAGAGTTGTAACAGCATTGTATGTATAGGTTTGGTTGAACATTTGTTTAAGGTTCAATTAATAAGAGGCAGATTGAGGTCACCAAGAAAGGTAAGGGTGTGTGGGCAGGAAGCTGCCCAACGTTAGTAGTGTAGTTAGCTTGTTCGTATGACCAAGGTCATAATCAGGAGTTCTATAACAAAGCAAGAAAAGAAGTGTGGTATTTAAGGACAGTTCACAGACAATGGTCTCAGGAAGAGCAAGCTCCTAAGTAACATTAATCTTTTTCAGACTTAGGGACTTTTTATAGAAGATAGCTCTACAATTATCATGGCCAGACTGGAACACATGCTGTAATAATGGAGTCTGGAAAGGATACATTCAACCATGTCTCGTAGACAAAAATAAGGTCAAATAGGGCTGCATTTAGGAGCAGGAGGAATTCAGGCATTTTGTTTGCAAGGCTTCTTGCATTAAGTAGCTTGCATTTTAGGCCTGTAGGGGCGGACCTGGAGGAAGTTGAGGGTGTGCATGCCTAGTTTTTGGTTGTTGGGGGGCGGTTGTTGGGACGCAGGTCACTGGTCCTGCGTTTGATACAGTCAGTGTGGTAATCTATCTACAGGTCAGTCTCTCCTTAACCCTGGCGTCATTTGAGCTGCGAACAGAGTTCACGGGCGCGGGCACATTTCAGTATGGACAGGTCAGGCCTTAAACAAAGTTTCCGTTGGTTTGTGCAGCTTTTAGCAAGTGAGTTTATTGTGGAAATGAAATTGTATTTGCTGGTTTTACTCGTGCAAACGACTGCAGAAGCGAGTTTATGTTCTGTGCATTCAAATGAATGTATAGTCTTCTTTTTCCAGTTAAAAATCCGATAATCAATTGTTTCCTTTAGATATTCTGCTTTCAATCTTGTTGTTTTCAAGAGGTTTCTCTTGTTCACTTCCTTCAGCAGTGGCTCTTTTGGGTTTTTTTTCCCAATGTAGTATTTACACTGTGTTTTTCCTCTTCCACAGTTTGTTTCACCTGTAAGAAACCTCTGCCAACCTTGAGATCTTGGCAAGTACAATAGATCAATATCACTTTTTGGTTACATTGTGATTAGTTTTCTTGTGGTTCAATCCAAGTTATCAAATTCTAGCTGAGTCCAATCAATTATTCCAGCTGAGTATATATTACAAGCATTGCCCAAGTGTTAATTATCTTTATATTTTCTCCATTTAGCTTTGATCTCAAGATTTTCCGGACTTGCTTTATATATTTTGTTGAAGTAGCTTCCTTGACTTGGTCAGAAGCTTCCAAGACTCCTAAGTATTTGACCCCTCTTGTGGTGTTATTGCTTTCATCAGCTCTTCATTATCAAATTTAAATCCATCATCTTCGACTATTTTTTCTGCCTTAACAGCAATTATTGCACATTTGACAATGCTAAATTGCATTTCAATGTCTCTGCTAAACTCCTCAGTGTTTTTCAGCAGTTAACTCAATCAGATTTTATTTTTCCAAACTGTTTTAAATCATTCATGTAGAGCAAATGGGAAATTTTCAACTCCTTTTAAACTAATTCATAACCACAGTTTTTTTTGTTCAAAATGTTTGTTAGTAGCGCCATTTAAAGGTACAAATAACAGTAGTGACAATGAGTCACTTTGGAAGATTCCTCATTTGATTTCAACTTCACCAAGTTCTTCTCCCCAGGCCATGTTTCATGGAAGTTTTCAGGAATTTCTGGATGTTGCTGCTAATTCCAAAAACGACTAAATATTTCTCAATTCAGGAGTGTGGAACCAAATGCTTTCGTATAATCAAATGCTTTCTTATAATCAATCCAGACCATGAACAAATTCACTCATCTTTTCTTTGAATTCTTCAAAACCAGTTTATCAATCATGTTGTGACTCCGGAGTTGGAATCTGTTCCGTTGGCAGATGTCAGCTCAAGCGAAGAGGAAATGGCAGTAAATTATGAGCCGGCACTGTTGAGCGATTTGGATTGTTGTCAGGATGAGGAAATGGATTTAACTAGGAGAGACAAACCTGATTTAATAGAGCTGTCAGGACCTTCAACCTCCTCTGATTCTTCTCCTCTAGCTGAGCAACAGCCGGGAATAGCTAACCGGGAACACTTGCGAGAGTTTTCTAGTGGGGAGGAGTCTTTGGAAAGAACCTGGTTAGATGTGAGAAACAGACGAAAGATGAGGCGTCAATCTCAATTAGGGAGGAGGCATTGAGCCAGTGACTAATTAAGGAGATTAACACGCCCTCATAGAGGATAAAAGGAAACGGTTTGGCTGGTGAGCTTTGCCAGAAGCAAAGTGATTTATGGGAGTGAACACACGGAGAGAACTCTTGAGGCTTTGGGATTTATAGCCATGTCAGGTTTGCCGGACAGAGTTTGGATTTATTGCTGAGGACTGAAATCACTTCCGCAGTCCTCTTGGGAGAGTTTGCTTTTTGGTTTGTGATATTTTGGAACTGCTTGTTTCGTTTTGCCCTCCTGCATTTAAAGGGGAGACATAACATTTTTGCTTCTGGCCACACAAACCATCTTTCAACCAAGATGGATTCAACTCAACTGCAGCATTTGGTGGAGCAGCAACAGCAACAAATAAACCAACCACTACAAAGTAACCAGACCCTCCAAAACCAGGTAACTCAGTTGGTGAATCATATTTCAAGTTTGCAAATTCCCGCTGCTCCTTCAGCCCCTTCCTTGAGGAAAAGCCCAGTATCCATGCCGGAGAAATTTTCAGGACAAATGGACATGTTTCCGGCATTTTGGGGGCAGTGTCAGTTATTTATGTCCTTGAGGCCTGAAGACTTTCCAAATGACCAGGCTAAGGTAGGATTGATTATTAGCCTTTTGTCTGGGCAGGCTGCCAAATGGGCTACTCCCTTGTTAACTCAAGATAGTCCTTTATTAGATAATTTTCAGGGCTTTCAGCAACAAATGAGGGTTATGTTTTAAAACCCAATTAAAACTCAAACTGTGGCAAGACGGTTACGGGACATTTATCAGGGGAAATGTCCCCTGCAGGAATATATTGCAGAATTTCGTTTGCTTTGTATGGATTCCACCTGGAACGAATCGGCTCACATGGATGCGTTTCAGGAGGGCTTGGCAGATAACATCAAAGGTGAGTTAGTGCATGCGGAGCGGGCTGCAACTTTGGATGCACTAGTAACACAGTGTTTGCGAATTGAAGCCTGCTTACAACAGCGCGGAAGCAAACGGCCCATTGTGGAACCATCTTCTCTTTCTCGTTTACAAACCACGCCACCGAAAGTTTCTCAAACTATGGTTAAGACTGAGGAGCCGATGGAGTTGGGTGCACTCCGCCCTCGTTTAACGATGCGAGAACGTTCTAGAAGGTTTCAGGAAGGCTTGTGCCTTTATTGCGGGGGTTTGGGACATTTTGCTAATTCCTGCAAATGGAGAGGGACCCGCAAACCTGTGCCTGAATCCATTCCTGACCCGTCGGGAAACGGGGTAGGCCCAACCTTGGGGAAACCCTAGGTCGGGCACGTTCCACACCCCCACCCCAAATTGCTGAAGTGAATCCAGGGCCTCCTCGGCATTTACTTTTGGACACTAAAATCTTTTCACAGTCTCAGAAGGAGGGAATCTCTGCGGTTGCGTTGGTGGACTCAGGGGCTACAACCAGTTTTATGGACCGGGCTTTTGCTATGCACTATGAGATCCCATTGATTGCTGTGGAACCACCCATTAAGGTGGAAACCGTGGATGGGCGTGAGCTCAAGTCTGGGCCCATTCGTTTCGCCACTCAGCCAGTGCGTATGGTCATTGGGGATCATGAGGAGGCGATAAGTTTTTATATCACCTCGAACCTTCATCTCCCTTTGGTACTCGGCGTGTCCTGGCTGCGTTTGCACGATCCGTTGGTGGCCTGGGCGCAGAATGCCATTTCCTTTCCAAGTCTCCAATGTGTGGACCATCTGAGACATATCTGCGCTGGCCAGGATATCATCGTTGCTCCTGCTGTTTCCATACCTCCGGAGCTATCGGACTTCTCCGACGTTTTCAGCGAGAAGGAGGCGGATCAGTTACCACCGCATCGTGCTTATGATTGTCCTGTAGACCTGATACCAGATGCTCCACTGCCCAAGGGTCGGTTATAGTCCATGTCGGAGCCTGAGTTGGCTGCGCTTCAAGAGTTTCTAGATAAAAACTTGGCTCAGGGGTTTATTCGACCATCGTCGTCTCCTCTTTCGGCTCCCGTTCTTTTTGTTAAAAAGAAGTTGGGAGAATTACGCTTATGTTGTGATTATCGCCGTCTAAACTCTATCACAGTGAGGAATAGTTATCCTTTGCCGCTCATTCCGGAATTAATGGAGCGGTTGCGGGAGGCTACTATCTTCACTAAACTCGATCTGCGTGGGGCCTACAACCTGGTTTGGATGCGCAAGGGTGATGAGTGGAAGACGGCGTTTGGCACTCGTTATGGTCATTTCGAGTACACCGTCATGCCATTTGGTCTGACCAACGCTCCCATGGTATTCCAGCATTTGATGAACGACATTTTTTGGGATATGCTGGATAGGTTTGTCGTGGTGTATCTGGACGACATTTTGATCTACTCCCGGTCCAGGGATCACCACCTTCATCAGGTCCGTCAAGTGCTGCAGCGTCTTCGGGAGCATAAGCTCTATGCGAAACTGGAGAAGTGTTTCTTTTTTCAGTCTTCAATAGAGTTTTTAGGGCATATCATCTCTCCCGAGGGTATTGCTATGGACCCTAAAAAAGTTGAAGCCTTGTGTAGTTGGGAAGCCCCTCGTCGAGTAAAGGACGTGCAATGTCTTCTGGGGTTTGCCAATTACTATAGGACCTTCATTCCAGGTTTTGCTAAGTTAATGGGTCCTATTACTCAGCTCCTTCATAAGAAGGTCCCGATCCGGTGGGGGCCTCCACAACAACAGGCTTTTGAAACTTTAAAGAAAGCGTTTGTGGCCGAGACAATATTGAGGCATCCTGATCCGAATCGTCCATTTGTGGTCGAGATAGATGCCTCTAATGTGGCTATCGGGGTGGTACTGTTGCAAGCTCCAAAGGATGGCGCACCTCTTTTCCCTTGCACATACTATTCTAGGAAGCTCACAGCTTCTGAGCATAATTATACTATTTGGGAAAAGGAGTTGTTGGCTATTAAGGCTGCATTTGAGACCTGGCGACATCATCTAGAGGGGGCTCAGCATAAGGTGGAGGTTCGGACGGATCACCGTAACTTGGAACATTTATCTACCGCCAGGAAGTTGAACCAACGCCAGATCCGGTGGTCGTTGTTTTTTGCAAGGTTCAATTTTTCCGTCACTTATGTTCCAAGCGGGCAGAATCGGAGAGCAGACGCATTGTCTAGGAAACCCGAATATCTCAGTCCCGAGGATCCTCTCCCTCCACGAACGGTGTTGCCACCGGAATCCTTGGCTGTGCTTCAAGATCCAGTAGACTTATGGGCTCGAATACGGGAGGCGCAGTGATTAGACGCATGGACACAGCAGAGAAGGGGGGAAGTTGGACCTGATTCCCCATGGTCTTTTGAAGAGGGCTTGCTGCGACATCGGGGTTTATTGTATGTACCCACCAGGTCGCTTAGAGCTCTCATCATGATGCAATGTCATGACAACCCTGCTGCTGGGCATTTTGGTTTCTACAAAATCCTGCACTTAGTCACCCGGACTTTTTGGTGGCCTCGGGTTCGTCATGATGTGTTTTCTTATGTCGCTTCTTGCGTACAATGTCGGCAAGCGAAAGCAGCGTCGGGTGCGCCTCCAGGACTCCTGCAACTATTGCCGACTCCGGACAGACCATGGGGGGCGATCTCCATGGACTTTCTCACGCATTTGCCATCCTCATCGGGTTTCACGACAGTGCTCGTGGTGGTCGATATGCTGACTAAACTGGCGCATTTCATTCCCTGTCGAAAACTACCATCGGCCCGCACTACGGCTCAGTTATTCTTACAGCATGTTTTTCGTTTACATGGTTTGCCGGATAGGGTGGTTTCGGATCGTGGGGTCCAGTTCACTGCACAGTTCTGGAAACGGTTAATGTTGGCGTTACAAGTTCAGGCGTGTCTGGCATCAGCGCACCATCTGGAAACTGATGGCGGGACTGAGAAGGTTATTAGCATTCTCACTCAGTATTTGAGATGTTTTGTCAATCATCGGCAAAACGATTGGGCGAAATACCTCCCTTTGGCAGAATTTGCCTTTAATAACTCTCAACATACCTCCACTTGTGTAACGCTGTTTTATGCGAATGTGGACTATCATCCCCGATTCTTTCCGTTAACTATGATGGACTCCCCGGTTCCCGAGACACAAGACTTTCTTGAGGAATTACAAGTGGTTCACCGTTTAGTGGTGCAACAACTGGAACGTGCGAAGGAAGATTACAAACGGTTTGCAGACCATTCTCGTAGAGCAACGCCTCCGTTAGCTGTGGGTGACAAGGTGTGGTTATCTACAAGGCACCTTCGGGTCGATCGTCCAATTAGGAAGCTGGACCATTGTTTCATCGGTCCATTCCTGATTGAGGCGGTCATCAACCCTGTGGTGTATCGACTCACCTTGCCACGCTCCATGCGCATTCATCCCATCTTCCATCGTTCCCTCCTGGTTCCTGACTCTCCGGAATGTCCTCTCCGTGCTCCCGCTGGTGCGGTTTCTCCATCACCATCCAGTGAGGAGGCTGATATTGACGACTCGGTAGTCAGCGTTACTGATTCTCGTTGGCTAAAGGGTCACTTTCAGTATTTAGTTGGAAGGAGAGTGAATGGTTTGGAAGCTTTTTCATGGACGGATGCTTCCACGGTTCATGCCCCAGACACTGTTTGGAGGTTCCATGACCGTTTCCCTTCGAAACCGCATCCGGATCATCAGATTTGGGGGAAGGGCCCTGCGGTGAGGGATAGTGTTGTGACTCCGGAGTTGGAATCTGTTCCGTTGGCAGATGTCAGCTCAGGCGAAGAGGAAATGGCAGTAAATTATGAGCCGGCACTGTTGAGCGATTTGGATTGTAGCCAGGATGAGGAAATGGATTTAACTAGGAGAGACGAACCTGATTTAATAGAGCTGTCAGGACCTTCAACCTCCTCTGATTCTTCTCCTCTGGCTGAGCAACAGCCAGGAATAGCTAACCAGGAACACTTGCAAGAGTTTTCTAGTGGGGAGGAGTCTTTGGAAAGAACCTGGTTAGATGTGAGAAACAGACGAAAGATGAGGCGTCAATCTCAATTAGGGAGGAGGCGTTGAGCCAGTGACTAATTAAGGAGATTAACACGCCCTCATAGAGGATAAAAGGAAATGGCTTGGCTGGCGAGCTTTGCCAGAAGCAAACTGATTTATGGGAGTGAACACACGGAGAGAACTCTTGAGGCTTTGGGATTTATAGCCACGTCAGGTTTGCCGGACAGAGTTTGGATTTATTGCTGAGGACTGAAATCACTTCCACAGTCCTCTTGGGAGAGTTTGCTTTTTGGTTTGTGATATTTTGGAACTGCTTGTTTCGTTTTGCCCTCCTGCATTTAAAGGGGAGACATAACACAATCATATCAATCATCAGTTGGTCTTGGTTCTTCTTCAATTTTTGCAGCATCCTTTCAAGGATTTGCTACAGGTAGTAAATCTTTGTTTTCTAGATATCCATAAATTTGCAATAATGCCTTCAAGCATTTCATATGTTATTGGCAGGCAAGTGACTGGCATATAATTTTCAGGTTTATTTCCCTTTTCTGCATCCTTCTTCCAGTTATTAGCCATTTTTCACTTTCTGGTATTTCCAAAACCTGATTCATCTGGTTTGCTAATCTTGCATGTAAATGTGTTAGTGATTTCAATCAGAATCCATGCAGCTAATTTAAACCAGGCTTGTTTCTGCACCGTGTCTTTTGTTATGTGAACATCTTCTATTTGAGTCAATTTTACAGTGCTTTCAAACTGCTTGATCCACTTTGCATTCCCTTTGTGCTTCTTGTTATTTTGCCACACTTCTTCCAAAATTTCAGGGTATTTTCTTTGTTAGGTTTGTCACTTGTGCTAGCACATGTCCACTTTCAAGGATCTTATAGAAATGATGCAGGTTTGTTTGAAACTGAATTTTGCTGAAACTGCATTCTTCAGCTGTCACATCACTTTATTTTCTCTGCAATAGCTACAACTCTTTGTTTCAGCTTTTCAATAACTGCAATTTCTTTATTTTCCAGGTCATATCTTGATGTCAGGATTATCTGATTTTTTTATTCTTCAGGTTTCCTTGCCTCAAATTCTTCAAATTACTTAAAACGAATCAAATTTTCTTTATTTTTAACTCCAGGTGGATTTTTCACTTTGGTGTTGGAATAGTCTGGACAGCTTCATTCACATTCTTCAATAATTTAGCCAAACTTCTCTTACTAACTTGATTCAGTTTTGGCATAATTTTCCCCGTGTTTTCCATCTGAGTCTTAATCTTCTCAGTTAATTCAGCTCTTGCTGTTGGTTCTTCAAGATCTAATCCAGCTCTTGGTTCTTGTTCCTCATCCGCTTCTTTGATTTCCTTACTTTTCTCCATTACTTATTGCTCTACTTGTAGATCATCTCTATTATCAATTACACTTGAGCCTTGATATTGCACTGTACTGCTTGCAATCTCTTGTAATTCTGCATTAGTGAAGAGCTCGTGCTTCAAAATAACATGCCTCTGGTCCATAAGTCTGTTCGTTGATTTCCATATCTAGGTGGTTCTTCTTCCAAATCTTGAACATGAGGTGCTTATTGTTGTTGTTGTTGATTGCAGTCAGCCAGATGTTCAGACTGCATTTGGCATTTTTGTCTACCTATTGAGTTCTTACCAAGGACCTGGGATAGGCAGATTACAATGTTATAAATATTGTTGCAGGGTGGAAGCTTTTCTGAGTAAAGCCACCTTTTGCAATTAATTGATGATGAATTTATCAATGCCAATGGTGTTCAAGTGGTGCTGTAACTGTTTTGGGATTGCACCCAAGGCGCCATTACTATTGGTACAATCTTTGCTTACTTTTGCAACAGTCATTCTATTTCTATTTGTAGGTCTTTATTATTTTACTATTTTATTATTTTGTTATCTTCTCCAGTTCTTTCTCTTCTGTTCTGCTGTCTCCAGACACTGTCACAACCACTATGGAGACTTTTTTTTGGTCTTTTTTATTGACAATTGTTAGGTCTGGGTGTTATGTGGCAGGCCCCTGTCTGTTTGAATTCTAAAGTCCCAGAGCAATTTAACTTCTTCATTTTCTGTGACTTTCTCTATTTTATGGTCTCACCAGTTCTTGCTTGCAGGAAAATAATATTTCTTGCAGATCTTTCAATGTACTATTGTTGCTACTTTATCATGCTGCTGCTTGTAGTCAGTCTGTGGGATCTTCTTGCAGCAGCTTACCAGGTGGTCCGCTGTTTCTTCAGCTTCTTTGCATAGGCGGCACATACTACTGTACCTGTTGCCATCTTCTCAATTCTACCTTTGTATACATTTGTCCTTAACGCTTGGTCTTGTGCAGCCAAAATTAGTCCCTTGGACTCTTTCTTCAACATTCCTGATCTTAGCCATTGCCAGGTCTTGTTATTATCTGCTTTCCCTGGTATTTTTAAAAATGTATTGATCATGTAGTGCTTTGTCTTCCCATGTGCCTCCACTCTGTTCTTCATTTGGTCTTTCTTGTAGTACAGTTTGGTCTCTTCAGTAGTCAGTTAGCCTTCCTGGCATGCTAACTTCAATGCATCTTCTTCATTGTTCTTCAGATATTCTTCCAAAGACCATTTTTCTTCTTCAATCATCTGATGTACTTGCTACATTCCACACCTACCTATTTGCCTTGGTAGGAAGAGTCTGTCCATATTGCTACAAGGATAAAAAGCATGA
Source organism: Pseudonaja textilis (assembly GCF_049901715.1). Taxonomy (NCBI): domain Eukaryota; kingdom Metazoa; phylum Chordata; class Lepidosauria; order Squamata; family Elapidae; genus Pseudonaja; species Pseudonaja textilis. Next base: position 28,212,275 of record NC_141994.1, on the reverse strand, counting down.
TTCAATGTCATTATTTTTCTGGTCTTCCTATCCATTGCATTTAGTTCTGCTTGAATCCACTGTTCCTGCTGTGTATCTAAAGATTGGAATTGCCCAGGTGTTGATTGCCTTGATGGTATTTCCTCCATTGAGTTTGGACTCCATTGAGATCTCCTTCACTCTCTTCACTTCAGTGAGCTTGATATTGTCAGCTTGAAGAATATCTTCATCCAGACACTGGGGCATCTTGATTCCTTTAGTTTTCAGTATTTTTCCTTGTCTGATAGTAAGTGTGGCACATTTGTCCAATCCAAACTTCACTGCAATATCTTGGCTAAATATATGTGGACAGTGTTGAGCACTGATTTTATTTCAGATGGTGTTTCTCGATACAGCTTCAGATTGTCCATGTAAAGGAGGTGGGAGAGTCTGGTAGATGATGATGATGATGGTAATTACTATTATTGTTGTTGTTGTTATAAAATATAAAAACTATAAAAAGCAGCTAAAAATACAGTATAATAGGTGAATGGATGTTTACAATAATGAAACTATCATAATATCCACTAGTTCTGTGGGATCCACAGGCCTGATGGCAAAACCAAATCTTAAAGGATTTTGGGAAAACATGAGCAATGGTGCCAGCCTAAACTCTGGAGAGGATATTCTACAATATGGGTGCCATAACCAAGAAGACTTATTGCAGCATACTCTCTCTACTAGATCTGGTGGGACAGAAAGATGTAACTGGGTGTTCTGACCTAGGCTTCACAAAATCAGACTCCTCTTCCCAACAAAACCCCTTGTATTGAGGTTAATGTGAATTCCTCTCATTCACATCCAGCAAAGTCCTGGCAAACAGTCTTTCAAGAGTGATTTACAATATCAGACTTGGAGAATTTCCAGGCTGATAACTTCCAAGTGCAATGCTATAGCAAAAAATATTTGGCAAGGAGTCAGGAACAAATCTAATTAAATGAACTAATTGTCTCCTGAAAACACCACTCCCCTTTCACTCTTTTGCAAGACTCTCCACCCAAAAGCTGTCTCTGCGGAGACAAACGAATCAAGTCTATAATGTCTAATGAACGGTGAAGGAGTGGACCAAGTCGCCACCCTACATATCTCCTCCGCTGTAGCCTGAGTAGCCCAAGCCATTACAGTGGCCTCACTACGTGAAGAGTGAGCTGTGATATGTGATGGAGCAGGTAACCCCTGTGCTGTGTAAGTCTTAACAATGGTTGCTCTAATCCATCTGCCTATGGAAGAAGAAGATACCTTCTGACCTAAAGAGTTCTGATGAAAAGACATAAACATAGCCTCTGTCTTTCAAAAAGAGGCTGTTCTTTTAATGTATATATGAAGGGCTCTCCTTACGTCTAGCATGTGCCAAAGCCTTTCTCTAGGGTGAGATGGATTTGGGCAAAAATTGGCAATTTTTCCTATGAAAATTGACTTTAGGTATAAAAGTAGGATCCAACCACAAGACAACTCAATTGGGATGGAATATACGGAGATCAGGTCTTACTGACAGAGCTGCCAGCTCTGATATCCTTTTGGCCGAAGTGATGGCCACCAAGAAAATTACTTTATAAGATAGGTACCGCAGGTTGACAGTTCTCAAGGGCTAGAAGGGTGAAATTGTAAGGGCTTGTAGCACTTTGGTGAGATCCCAGGTGGGAAATCTATGTATGACCGCTGATTGTAAATTTGATGCTCCTTTGAGAAAACACCGAATTAAAGGGTTCCGTGTTAATGAGTCTAGACTTGTACATGATAGTACTGATGAAAGTGTTGCCACCTGTCTATGAAGTGTTGCTGGAACAAGGCTCTTGTCCAATCCCTGCTGCAAAAACTCCTGGGAGATTGAAGCCTCAGCGGGGTCAAAGTCCCTGTCCCTGCTCCAAGTACAGAAGCCTGATGATGGCAAATGAGATTCTGCCAAACGTTGCTACAACTTTAAAGCACAACTACAATGACGTGGGAAAATACCCGAACAAAGCTGAATGCCATATATATATATATATATATATATATATATATATATATATATATATATATATATATATATATATATATATATATATATATATTTTGTTTCTGAGGTTCTGCTGGTATTTGTATGTGGATCTTTGGTTGTTCGGGTTTTCTCCGCGTAAGATTCGAAGTATCTAGGCAGCGTTTCGATGAAGTCTCATTCATCATCTTCAGGCTTCTGTCTGAAGCAAGAGCCGAAGACAGAAGCCTGAAGATGATGAATGAGACTTCATCAAAACGTTGCCTAGATACTTGAATCTTACGTGAGAAAACCCGAACAACCAAAGATCCATATATATATATATATATATATATATATATATATATATATATACACACACACACACACACACACACACACACACACACAGAAGCCTGATAATGGCAGATGAGATTCTGCCGAAATGTTGCAACAACTTTAAAAGCACAACTATAATGACGTGGGAAAATACTTGAACAAAGCTGAATACCATACATATAAGTACCCACGAAAACTTAATACACACACACACACACACATACTATATGTGTATGTGTGTGTGTGTGTGTGTGTGTGTGTGTGTGTGTGTGTGTATATATATATATATATATATATATATATATATATATATATATATATATATATATATATATATATATATATATATTGATGTCTATTGCTGGTCTAAGACTAATAAAGTTATATTCTATTCTATTCAATTTGATGGCATATAATTATAACATATGTCTGTATTCATGTTGCACATCATTTGGGAACTACCAACTCCACATGGATATATATACAGATTGATAAGCAATTCACCACCCATCAAACTCTTTAACTTCCTGTCAGACTTACTTTGGAACCTTTAATTAGACTTTCAACTTAACTGATCATATTTTGCTTTAACATGGCATATTTTCACAAAATTTATGACCTTTCATTTTATTCATATTGAACATAATGAAATATCTTTCTGAGAAGGGGTCGCCAATCTTTTGGACCTCAGGGACCACCAAACTCATAATTTTAAATCCTGCAGACCACTAATTTAAATTTTGACTGACAGTGGCTTGCTGACATTGATGGGAAAGTCAGTCCCATATTCCAGAGCTACAGTAGTCACAGGACTGCCCTTTGGTCAGCCCGGAGCAGCTGCTCCTCCACCTGGGTGCACCGGCCTGCTATGGACTGGAGGAGCTACTCCGGGATGACCAAAGGGCCTGTCTTTTCTCTACTGCAGCTCTGGAATATGGGATTGACTTTTCCACCAAGGTCAGCAAGCCACCCCGGGGCAGATTTCCCTCCCCCTCCATTGGTCTTACCTTCCAATTCCAGCTCATGTGGCTCTACTCAAGGTTTGTGCTTGGCCAAAGGGTAGGGGCCAGTGGGTGGGCGGGCCATGTGGGTGGCACAGCCTTGTGTTCCCACGCAGCCTGGATTAATAGCTTTGGGGGGAGTGCTTTGGGGGGGGGACATTTCTCTGCAGTCCACCAAAATTTTCTTGTGGACCACCAGTGGTCCCCGGCCCACCAGTTGGCGACCACTGTTTCTAAGACTGTGCTACTTGATTTTTAAGGGAGTTTACAACTCTTACTTTGTGGAAGGTTTTGAACTTCCTACTTGTCCATGTTCATCTTGCTTTAACCCCGCAAGGAGAGCATCTCGTGAGCAATGCTTATCCTATTTGAGAAAGAGAAAGTAGTATTATTACATCATACTGGAATAAATTTAACTCTGACTGGTGAACTTGCATAATCACAAGGGATTATACATATCCAAATGAGTGAATAGAAACTGTACCTGAATGGACAGCATCACAGAAGATTTCTGTATACTGTCTAGTCAATATAAATAATCAACAACATAAATCAAAGAAAGTGATTTTTAAAGTCATTTTTTACATTAGGTTAATAATGCACATAGCTTTGTTATTTTACTAAAAATGAAAATAATAGGAATCAGATGATTTTAGACAACAATCTTTTAGCTAATTGCAGAATACTTAAAAAATTCTACATTTACTGGAAATATTTGATATGTTATGTCACTATTAGCAGTTTACAAAACTTAGATACAACTATATTTTAATCTCATATCAAAAGGAACTGATCGTCCAATTGTACACAGTTGTATAGAGCTCAAATAAAGTCAAAGGAGACTACTCTCAGGTAAGTGGGATTACATTCAGAGAGAAATTTAATAGCATTCATATCTTCAGCACAGGAGGATGCAGACCTGCAGCAAGTTAAAAATTACATACCTATATCCCTATTAAACTCAGACTATAAAATTTTTGCTTCAATTTTGGCAGAAAGACTAAAAAGATATTTAAATAATTTTATCCATATTGATCAAAATGGATTCCTGTCAAAGAGACAAATCAAAGACAATGTGAGAATTATTTGGGATACTCTGGAATACTATGAGGTGCATCCTGAAAAGCAAATGGCCTTGATGTTTTTAGATGCACAAAAAGCCTTTGATAGTGTGAGTTGGCGATTCATCTTATTTCAATTGACACAAATGGGTTTCGGTAAAAAATTTATTTAAGCCATTGAAACGATATAGCATGAATGAACTGCAAAGCATGGGTGGGATTCTACCAGTTTGCACCTATTCACTAGAACTGGTTGTTAACATTCTAAGCAGTTTGGAGAACCAGTTGTTGGAAGAAATTCCTGGCCTAATCCTGTAAGGAAGGCAGGAAGGAAACATTCTGGTGTTGCTTACAGAAACTGCCTCTCCGTTAACCCTTATTACATTCTTGGCAGGACTAGACTTCCTGTCTCAGGAACTTCTCTGGAGTTTTTTCCCCTCTTTTGCTGGTACTTTGCTTGTGTGGAGTAACCATTCAAAGTTACAATGGCACTGAAAAAAGTGACTTATGACCATTTTCACACTTACGACTGTTGCAGCATCCCCACAGTCATGAGAGGCCAGGCGAGGAGATGCGTGCCTCGATGTGAGTGATGTTGAGTTGGCCATGTACAGCCAATAACATGACCACCAAGACACATGACCACTCGGTCACACGACCACCAAGCCATGCCCACCAACTAAGCCACGCCCACAGAACTGGTTGTTAAAAAATTTGAATCCCACCCCTGCTGCAAAGGTTATGGTAAATGGAGAACTAACAGAATCTATAAATATAAGAAAAGAGACAAGGCAAGGTTACCCACTGTTGCCCCTGCTGTTTGTGTTAACATTGGAAGTGTTGAATAGAAATATTAGAGAAGACAAAGAAATAAAAGAAATGAAAATCAAAAAGGAAGAGTATAAACTGCAAACTTTTGCAGATGACCTGGTATTCATATTAGAAGACCCATTGGAAACAGCACCTAAACTAATAGAAAAAATAGAAGAATATGGAAAAGTAGCAGGTTTGAAAATAAATAAAGATAAAACAAAGATATTAACAAAGAATATGTTAGCAAGACGAAAGAAAGAGCTGGAAGAAGTTTTAGGAATACAGGTCATAAACAAGGTTAAGTATTTAGGAATATACATTACACCAAGATGTAGCACATTGAAGGAGGATAATTATCTTAAACTCAAACAGCAGATTGCGACAGATTTGGCAAAATGGGGAAATTTACAATTATCATTGATTGGAAGAATATCTACAATGAAGATGAATGTATTGCCTAGAATTTTATATTTATTCCAGACAATCCGAATCCGACTAGGGAAAGAGTTTTTTGAAGACCTAAATAGAATTGTGTTGAAATTTATCTGGCAGGGCAAAAAAGCAAGAATAAAACTAAAATTGTTACAAGATGCAAGAACAAGAGGAGGGTTTGCCTTGTCCAATTGGAAGTTGTATTACCAGGCAACAAATTTGATGTGGGTAAAGGAATGGATAACATTAAGGAACAGTAGACTATTGACCTTAGAAGGGCATGACTTGCTGTTGGGATGGCATTTATGATAAGTTGACTGATTTAGATAAAATTCTGATGGGTACTGATGAAAAGGTAATTAAAATACTTTATGGACATTTATTAGAATTTAAGTTGGAGGAAGAACAAGTCAAAGAAACAATGATTGCTTGGGGGGAAAATTTTGGATATGGGATTGACTTAGAAAAATGGCAAAAATTGTGGTCTCAAAATTATAAAATGACAATGTCAACTGCATATAAAGAAAATTTGTATAAGATGTTTTACAGGTGGCATCTACCCCCGACGAAATTTGTGAGAATGTTTAAGAATAAATCGGATAAATGTTGGAAATGTCATCAGATACCTGGTTCATACTACCATATGTGGTGGACATGCTCGGACGCAAAAAATATTGGACTAAAATCCACACATGGTTGTTAAAAATGATAAAAAACATATAGACTTTAAATCAGAGGTCTTTTTATTGGGAATTATACCAGAAATATATAACAAAGAGTTTAAATATTGGATCGTAAGTGTTTTAACGGCGGCTAGGATTGTATTTGCTAAGAATTGGAAAAACGATAAAATACCTATGCAGGAGGAAGTTATTAAGAAAATTATGGACTGTGCTGAAATGAGTTAATTGACGTTGGAAATTAGATAACAAGAAGATAAACAATTTTATATGATATGGGATTTGTTTTATCAATGGTTTGATAAAAATTCATGGTAATGTAATAGATTAGATAATTCTGTGATAGAAATTTAATAGACTGATATAAAACATAATATAGACATATATAACCATTGGTTGTAAGTATAACATAAATTTTATGATGAAATTTGGAATATCTTGTATAAAATGATGGAATAAATAGTTTAGTCATGGATGATTAATAACTGATAAATATATAAGCATATGTTAGCTTGACAATGTGAAAATTGATATAAACTGTGAGTAATGACTACAAAAGGATGGCACAAAAAATTCGTAACAAACTGACACACTATGTATATAAAATGAAGATGGCTTATGTTTTGTATGTGTATGTTTGTTTTTAAAAAATAAAAACTCTTTAAAACAAAATCTTCAGCACAAGCTTTTATTAATAATATATTATCAATTGTAATTAGACTCTATTCTTATAGTTAAAATATTAACCAATTATTCTACTCTTTTAGTATTTTTAAAATATTGTGCTTGCTTTGATCCTCTATACAGTATACATACCAGATACTTATACAAAGTTAAAAATGAGGGGTCCTTGGTGCTCTTTGAGCTTGGTTGTTTTCTTGTAGATATTTCAAACTAGGTAACATCACCAGTGCATTGTAGAACTGATTATATTGCCTAATTTAGCGAATGAAACAAATCTGCAAGAAAACAAAAGCTCAAAGAACACCAAGGACTCCTCATTTCAACCCTGAGCTACAGATATTGTCCTTTTTTGGAAGTTAAAAATGTAAATGTATGCTGCTGTGGGATTGTGATTAACAATTCTGATTAAAACTTTTATAAACAAACATGCACATATACACATCCTGTCTATCAATCAGTATGATGTCTGGTCAACATGGAAAATCCCCAGTGAATAATATAATCTCATTGTTGGCAGCTAATTTTCTGTAATTACTATGAAATCAGAAGGAAATTTAGGAAATACTTAACAGGGTATTTCTTCTGTATGTAAATATCATTTTTCTCTCTACTAGCCTAGAAATTCAAAATAAGATTCTCACTCCAAGGTCTTTCACTGGTGTACCAAACACATACATAAAGTCATACTGTGTTTTACAATAATATTGTCTTATTTTCACTTTCAAGACACTATACGATTGATAGAATTAATCCAGAAAGCCAATTGTTTTATTATTCAATTCATTCCTTTTGACGTTTAGACAGCAATGAGTATGTCATGGGCTACTTTTAGGCTACTTTTAATTTATTTCAAATTCTTTCTAGATATTTATTGAGACCCAGATGTTTATTATTCCTATTTCTAAAAATAAGAAGCCCAATTCTTTTTTATACCAAATGGCTGGCTCTTTTTCAGCACTCCAGCACTCTAAAACATACTTTTTATTTATATAAAAATTAACTATAAAACTCTAGAAAAGGAATGAGAAATTTCTACCTGTAGGTGGGTAATGAAAGAAAACCTTTGTCTCTGGAAAGGTTCACATCCCTCCCACAAACACTGTCCAGGGTAGACATCTTTTCCTCCATGCTCAGTTGCAGCATGATAAAAAACTTGGGATGGTGTCTGAAACCACCTGCAAAATGGAAAGGATTTTAATTTTTCAGAAAACAGTATATTCTTTTGCAATCATTTTTTACGTAGTTATTACTTATAAATCATCAAAAACAAAAGTTATTTAAAAGTCGAAAACTAAAGTTTTTCAAGGGTTCTATTTACATTTTCAAGACCCATTGCACCAGCTTTCTATAGCAGCCATACACAAATATATAAATAAATGGAATTGAAATATTTTATATATTTTTATTAGGTAAAGGTAAAGGTTCCCATCGCACATGCTAGTCATTTCTGGCTCTAGGGGGCGGTGCTCATCTCCGTTACAAAGCCGAAGAGCCAGCGCTGTCCAAAGATGTCTCCATGGTCATGTGGCCGGCATGACTAAATGCTGAAAGTGGATGGAACGCTGTTATCTTCACACCAAATTGGCCCTTATTTTTATATATGCATTTTTACATGCTTTCGAACTGCTAGGTTGGTTGGTAGCTCACTCCGTTCCATGGTGCTAGGGATTCGAACTGCCGAACTGCTGACTTTTCTGATCGACAGGCTTAGCGTCTTAGCCACTGCATCCCCATATTTTATTAGGTAGTAGCTTGTAAAGACTTCCTGTATCACCACGACAGTATTAAAAGCTTGGAGCAGTGACTAGTTGTTAGGTCCACCATCATGCCCTGCCTTTCTGTTGGAGGCGGGGTGGATGGGTGGAGAGAGAAGGCTTGCTGGCATTTTTGCATGCTTTTGCTGTAACTGCAGCAAAGGACTTACATGAACACCTGTATAGGAGAGTACTGGTATATCTAGATGATATTTTAATCTATACTAAAACAAAGGCAGAGCAGATGAAACTAGTGAGGTCTGTAGGCTGTAGACAAAGAAAACTGCAGGCCACCAAACTGTATGACAAACTTTACAAGCTTGAGTTTCACCAGAGAAAGATAGACTATTTGGATTATTGCTCTCACACAAAGGCACTGAAATGGACCCCCCAAAAGTCCAAGTGGTGCTGGACTGGGCTCCACTTGAACCAGAAAGCAACTACCATGTTTTCCCCAAAATAAGACCCAGTCTTTTGGCTTGAAAATAAGGACTTGGGCTTATTTTCGGTGAAGGTTTATTTTTTTGACTGGTAGGAGATGGCGAATGATTGACGGGTGTGAAAAGATGTGCACAGCAATCAAGAGGCTTTTTCTTTCTCTTGTCCCATCCCCTGTGCTACATGCTGATCAGAATAGGCTTTTAACCCCTCCCTTCTGCAAAGGAGACACAACACATTACACATTCAACTGATATATCCCACTGAGTCGAACCTGAGTGCTTCCTTCCTAAGTCTATGCTTTCTCCCAAGGAATCCCCTTAACTTAAACAAAACAGAGTGAGTGCTGGGATGGATTATCTCTGTTTGCTCCTCTTGCCCAATACCCCAAATCTTTGTTGTGGCACCTCTTTTCCTCCCCTCCCTGAAATTCCTGGGGAAGTATTAAGAATTCACTGGCCCTATTATATATTCCTTTTCTTTCTTTCTCTTTGCTGGTTACAGGGGGAGGGTTTCAGGCTTGTCACATTCCTAAGGTGGGAGGAATAGAGATAGGGAGATTTGTTTAGGCTAGGTTATTTTTCCTTCCTGTGGGAACAGAAACCGACTCGGCTGAAACCTGGAGGTGGAGATTGATGACACCAGGCAACATTGATTTACTTCTATTGGGAATTTGACTTTAGGTGCTGTTTCTAATTTCCAATATTATGTGGTGTAATTCCAAGTTGTGTCAGGTCCGGAATTACAACAGACTTTGCCAATTGATGCATTCCTAAATAAAAGCAACTGTTTTGGAAGACAGACTTTGCTCTTTTCTTTTTAAATGGATTTTATCACTTGGAAACCTGACATTATTATGGATTTCTCAAAAAACATATTGGAGAATGTGACTTTTGGGGGTTGTTTCTAACTTCTGATATTGTGGAGTAATTCCAGATTGTGTCAGATCCGGAATTTCCATGGACTTTGCCAACTTGATGCTTTCCTAAATAAAAGAAATTGTTTTGGAAAATGGACTTCGCTCTTTTCTTTTTAAATGGATTTCATCACTTGGAAACCTGAGAAGGGTGATCTACTGGTGCTGGAGATCTACCACCATTATACCGTTCGCCCCCGAGAGTGGAATAGAGAAGGGGGAGGAGAAGGGGGAGTCCGGAAAGAATCCATCGAGGAACGAGCCCTCCCCCCTTGTCTACCTCCAGCTGACCAAATCTCTCTGGGAAGGGCATTTTATTCGGGCAGAAGATGGGTTTGAGAACTAGCTCAAATGAGGCCAGCCCAAGCTGCAGCCCCACCTCCACCACCACAACCAGCTCCAACACCTTTTAAAACCATGTTTGATGGGACTGCAAGTAAACTTGCATTTTTCCTGAATAGAGCATGGTCTTACATCGACAGGCATGGAAATAATTCCACGATGAGGCAGAACTAGTCCAATTCCTTGGAGACAATTTGGAGGTGGAGGCATCTGAATGGTTCACCCAGCTCAATAATGAAGATGCTCCTGAACTAAACAATGTGGATGACTTCCTAAGAGAGCTCTGATCACATTTTGAGGATTCTTCCTAAGTACAAGAATCAAAAGCTGAAATAAAAAGCATCAGGCAGAAGGGTAGACCCAGCAAGAAATAGGTGCTTGAGTTCAGATGCCTGGCCACTAATCTCAGTCATTGGTCTCAAAGAATACTTGTGCACTATTTCCAAGAAAGTATAGATGAGGAGTTGTTAAAAATCTGCCTAAGGATAGAATCTATGAGTGGTACAGGATGACCATAACAATGGACAACGCGCTTAGACAGCACTGGAAAAGCAATGCTGAGAGACAACCCAAAAGGCAATTCACACAACGCTCAGTTTCATGCCAAGGGGAAGGACTTCAAACAGCAGCCTCCTGACCTCCATGAAATGTTTCCGTTGTGGGCAGCAAGGACATGGAGCATAGGAATGCTTAGCACCAGTCCCAGTACCTCAAGGAAGAACACCTGCTCCACCTAAATGGAAAAATGCACCAAAAAAACCTTCGGAAAAAAGCAAATTTGTGTGCCAAGCCATTGAGGTCTCCAACAACCAACAGGGGAGGGAATTCTGGCAGCAGGAGTATCCATCGTGCAAGATGCAGACCGCGAAGATGACCTGATGGTAAATGGAGCCATTCTACCTTTTAAAATTGAAGGGACATTGACCGTTACTCGCACAGGTGTAGAAGGGCCCATAGACATTATCACTGACATTCTGCCGTGTCTTATCAGTCCTGAGACTGTGCATAAGTTAGATACAGAAACTAAAATGTTAACTACCCCCATTCGATTCCAACAACTGGATGGATCCATGATAGGGGGAAGTCCAGCTACGCAAGTCACCAAAAAAGTAAAACTAGGGAAATACTGGGAAATAATCCAGTTCATAGTAGTTCCAAAGATGACCCAATCAGTAATCCTGGATCTTGCCTGGCTAGACAAATGGTGCCCAAATATAAGCTGGGAGGGTGGCTATAGGAGAATCAAATTAACACTCGGTCCTGAGCCACCTCCTGAACAAGATAACAGCCAAATTGTCAGCCTGGAACTACAGGCAAGCCAGGAGGATAGAATAATATCATTGGCTGATGAACCCCCAGGGATTCCTGAAATCCCAATCCAGTACCATGATCTGGTTCAAGTCTTCAGTGGGGAGGAATTCAATGTGCTACCCCACCCCCATCACAACACTGACTGTGCCATATGAGTTTATAGAGAAATTAGCATTGGCGAAATTACCAAAACCAAAAATGTACTCCATGACACCTAAGGAAATGCAAGAGCTATGAGACTATATAGACACAAATCTAGCCAGAGGTTTCATCCAACCTGCAAAATTGGAGTGGCTGCCCCTGTACTATTTAAAGAAAAACAAGATGGGGGTGGTTATGCGTATGTGTGGACTTTAAATCTCTAAATGCTATGAGTATTCACAACACATACCCCCTACCGCTCATGAAGGACATTTTAGGACATTTAGCAAAAGGGAAAATGTTTACCAAACTAGATCTCAGAGAAGCATATTACCGAATCTGCATCAGAGGAGATGAGTGGAAGACTGCTTTCAATTGTCCCTTAGGCAGTTTTCAGTTCACAGTAATGCCATTTGGATTACAAGGAGCCCCAGGGGTCTTCATGCAGCTCATAAATGAAGTCTTACATCAATATCTGTATAAAGGGGTCCTGGTCTACTTGAATGACATTCTTATTTATAATGAAACTCTAGAAGAACACATCAAATTAGTGAGAAAAGTATTAAAAATACTATTAGATGCAAAGCTGTATATGAAACTATCCAAATGAGAATTCCATAGAGTCATTAGATTATCTTGGCTACTGCATTTCAAATCAAGGGATAGAAATGGATCCAGCAAAAGTGAAATCTGTATTGAATTGGCAACCCCCAAAGAATCGCATACAACTGCAAAGCTTCCTGGGATTTGTGAACTCCTACCAGCAATTTATCTCCTCATTTACAGAGATTGCATTACTGATAACAGAACTGTTGAAAACCGGGAGTGGAGGGAAAACCAAGGCAAAACCTGGATAACCCCTTAAATGGACTCTAGAATGCCAAAAAGCTTTTGAATTGTTAAAAAGGCATTTTGCACAGGAACCCATTCTAAAACACCCTGAATGGACTTCCGGTGATGTCTTCCTCGTTGACAGACTAGAGACCATGATCGTCCGCGGCTTCGATCCACGCTCTCCTGTAGGAGGCCCCGATCATCTGCATTTAGGGCCAGAACCACCCTATGGGGTGGTGAAGGGGGAGACCGCCAGCTGGATTGAGGGGAGCCGCATTTCCCCTCCCTGGCTAGGCATTCCACTCCCCTCCAAAGACAGCTGTAGCAGTAGTCAAATATAGCCACCCTGAAGAGGAAGAACTAACCTGGACGAGATTGTTCAGGAACGGTGAAGGACAGCATGAAACCCAGGCTAATCAGGTGCAATAATTAAATACAGGGTACCCCGAATTAAAATTTTAAGGAATTTTTAAGAGAGAGATAATTAAAGTGTCGGACAGAGAAAGTGAAGAGAAAAAAATTCTTGGACAGCTGAAAGTGGCTTTGAACTTTGAAAGGAGAAAGCCAGAAGAAGATATCTGCTTAAATTCAATAAATATATGATCTTGACACTAAACAGGCATAAAACTAAAGCTGAACTTGAATGTGTCAAAGAAAAAAAAAGCAGCATTTGATATTTGGACTTATTGGTACTTTAAATTTTAAAAGCCCTAAATGGAGAGAAAAAGCGAGGGGCAAAAAGGGTGGAATTTGGAAAGAGAGTGCCATCTAGTGGTAAAAAATTATGTGTGACTTCTTATAACCTGGTTCTTCTAAAAGTTGGATTTGATACAAAATAAGTGAAATTTTGATACAATAAAATAGAGATCCTGGAAAATGAAAGTGGAATATTGAACATTAAAACAAAGAAAAAAGCAGAAAGAAACTATCTTGGATTGTTTGGTGATTTTGGCTTAAACTTAAATTTACAGACATTGGACTATTTGATGAATCTGAGAAAACCTAAAGAGGAATTAATAAAAGCTGATCGTTGGAAATAAACTTTATAGATATTGGCTGAATTAAATCACTGGATAATTGTGGACACAAAAAGTGTGTGTGTGTACGTACATACATACATACAGCTTCATGCTTGTGCAAGCAAAGCATGATCAGAGCTGCCGTCTCCCTAAATATACTGGTAGGGAGGTTGGCTGTGTTGTCATTTCTTGATTGGTTGATGGAGTTGATGTCTGCAGATTGGCTACCTTTTTCGTAAGAACATGTGTGGCTGAAGTATTGGCTGTGTGTCTATCAGCATCTTGTGTTGTAACGACCTGGGTAATGGGCTATGTGATGACCTTCTGAGTTCTATTGTTGTGTCATCCTGGGTCTTGTGCTATAATCTCCTGGATCGTTGGATGTGACCTGGCAGCCAACCTCCCCACCAGTATATATGGGGAGACGGCAGCTCTGATCACGCTTTGCTTGCACAAGCACAAAGCCGAAAGCACCAGCCTGAAGATGGCAAGTGGGACCTCATCAAAACGTTGCCCAGATACTCTCTATCTTACACGGGAAAAGACCCGAACATGCCAAGACCTGCATACCTGTACCCATGAAAATCTACGAAAGCATATATATAATTAAAAATGGAAGTAAGAAATATGAAAAAAATGCTACAAGAAAGAGGCAATTCGTTTGGTTTTGCCTTACAATTTTTAGAAATGGCGACTTTAGAGTATGAACAACAAGGAGCGCCAGAAGAGGAGTTGACAGATACTCAATATCAAGAAAATAAGGATTTATTAACTATACAGGAGGTGTAGCATGGAAGGGGTCTAGCCTATATGTCCCCATAACTTTACATCTTCATGCACTTCAAAAAAGTCATGATTCAAAACAAGCAGGATATTTTGGATATTTAAAAATCCTACATAGTCAGTTGCCAGTTTTGGGGGCTGAAAATGAAGCAAGACATGGAGGATTATGTAAAGAGTTGTGCCACTTGTGCTACAAGGAAAATCAGACCTGGAAAACCTCCAGGATTATTACAATCTGTAGCAGACCCATCCCAACCCTGGGAGGAGATAGGGATGGATTTAATAGTAGATTTACCTGAGAGTGGGGGGGAATACAGTCATTAATAGTAGATTTACCTGAGAGTGGGGGGAATACAGACTGTTGTGAATTTATTTTCCAAACAAGCTCATTTTGTTGCATGTCCAGGACTACCATTAGCCAGGAAATTATCAAAAATATTTGTTAGTCATATATATAGATTGCATGGAGTACCTCGCAGAATCATTTCAGATAGAGGGATTCAGTTTACTGCAAAATTCTGGAGAGAATTTATAAAAGCTATTGGATCCTCTCAAGGTCTAAACTCAGAATTTCATGCAGAAACTAACAGAAATTCAGAAAAAACTAATCAAATTATTGGACAATATTTAAGATGTTATGTAAATTATCAACAATCCAACTGGGCTGATTTGCTACCGTTTGCGGAGGTTGCTTATAACAATGCTGTGCATAGCAGTACTGGGCTGACTCCTTTCCAGGTTAATAATGGGATGGAGTTCATTCCCATGCCTGAATTACTGAGGGATTCCCTCCCCCTCCATGTCAGTAACTGAATGGATGGACGCAATTAAGGAATCCTGGGAAAACACAAAAAAGGCTTTGAATAAGGCAACACAAATCCACAGGATGCAAGCTGACAAACATCGTTCACAGCAACCACAGTTTGAAGTGGGAGATAAAGTTTATTTATCAACTAAATATTTGAAGTTGCACTTACCTTCTAGAAAATTGAATCCAAAATTTATAGAGCCTTTTCAGATAATTAAAGTAATTAACCCAGTAACTGTCAAGCTTAATCTCCCCAGATTATTGGGAAAAGTACATCTGGTTTTTCATAGTAGCCATTTATCATTTCCTCATTGAGGCCAACATAACATGCAGCTCCAAAGTCTTTGTTCATTAAGGGGCATGCCTGAATTGCCCCTCAATGACACACACACACACACACACACACACACACACACACGTCGTGCTTATAAGAAGCAAGCCAGCAAGAAGCATGAGGAATCAAAGCTGTTTAAGATTGGCGACCTTTCCATCCATTTACTGCAGTGTCTATAATCATCAAAGACACTTGGACTCAGGTTTGCAGGATCCTTCCCAATCAAACACATTAATAACCCCATAACTGTAAAATTGGACTTGCCCTTCAACAGGTTCACCCCATGTTTTGCTGCAGCTTATTAAAGCCTAAGGTCACTTCTCTCCTTAGACCTAAACTTTCACAACCCTGGAGCCTTTAAGGATAGAAGGGGAGTAGCATTTTGAAATCCAGGAAATTCTAGATTTCCGTAAGCATAGGGGAACCTTCAGTACTTTTTTTAAAAAAAATAAATTTATTATGCATTTTCCTTTATAATACATTGTATTTTCAATTTTATATCAACAATCCATCTCTTTCCTTCTCCCCTCCCCTCTCCTTCCCTCTCCTCTCTATCCTCCTCTCCCCTCTCCTCATATTTTAAATTTTGCATTGACAATCTATCTCTCCATTTCTGTCCTTCTCCTTCCCTCCCTTCCCTTCTCCCCTCCACTTCCCTCTTCCTTTCTCCTCCTCCCCTCCACTTCCCTCTCTCCTCCTCCCCCCCCCCTACTTCCCCTCCTTCCTTCTCCTCTCCTCTTCTCCCTTTCCACTGCAACCAGAACCAGAAGTTCGGAACCTTCAGTACTTAGTGGCCTGGAAAGATTTCCCAACAGCTGAAAATGAATGGGTTGACCATCACCATGTTAGACCCCTAAACTTGTCAAACACTTCCATAATTAGTATCCTGACAAACCCAAATGGCATTTCTCTTGTTTGTTTTCTCTCTCCCTGTTTGTTTTGTTATGTTCTGCAGTATTAATGTCACTATTCAGGGGACAGCTTGTCAGGTCCTCCATCATGTCCTGCCATTCTGATCGAAGGTGTAGGGAGGAGGCTTGCCGGCATTTCACATGCTTTTGCTGTAAATGCTTGGGTATAAGGAAGGGGGATTGCCTTTGGAGATGGAGCGGATTCTCTCTCAGCCGGTTCCAGCCTGGTTTCAAGGCCATCGTGCCGAGGGAGAACTGTTATCTGCCTAGCACCTCAGCATTTTCAAAACAACCTTGTGGCATCATATTGGCTGCCTGTGGACTGGTCAGGGAGGTTGGGGTTGGGGAAACATAAGGTTTGCTTTGCGCTTTGCACAGGACTTTTCAAACTCCATCTTGCTCTCCTACAATCATTTTCTCTCAGTAAAAGCTCTTTAGATTCAACTTAATGGATTCAAGAGTCTTATTTTCCTGAGGGATCAGCTGGGGCAGGTCCTTACACTAGTTATGCAAATAGAAGTTTGAATGGGAGAATAAAATCAGTTCAATTAGTGGCATGCAAGGGAAAATATATCCATTTATCTGGACTCTGCAATATTCATTACCTGAAATATAAATCGTGGAAAAAAAACCCAATATCTTGATTTATATTATTCTTTAATACCTACTCTAAGAAATAGAACATAGAGAGATCCAATCACACAGAATTGGGTTGTGTGCTGAAGAGATGTGTTGTGGTCACTAGTAGCCTGCTGAGACAGAAGCAGAATTGGACAGTGGGGAAGAACAGGGACCAGTTCAGGAGTCTGGGGAGGACTCGGACAATGGTCCTGCGTCCAATACAGAGCCAGGGCCATCTGGGAGTTATGTGCTGACTCCGGAGCCTCCAGAATCTGACAGCAGCGAGACAGAGGAACAAGGGGAGCCTGTTTCCAGTGCACAGAGCTGCCAGAAGGCAAGAGCAGTTAAGACAAAAGGGGTAACTCGGGAGTAAGGCGTGGAGGTGATTGCCCTTCCCATGAGATATAAAGGAAGTGCAAAGGGACAGGAACCTTTGCAGAAAGTAACGTTGTTCACTCTGGTTGGTTTGGAACCTGAAAGCTCCATGGTGAATTTGTGCTCCATTTGGTTTTGAAAGACTAATTGGGACTTCAGTCATTGGCAGCACTTCAAGTAAGATAAAGGTGCATTCTTATCAGACTCTTCCCGAAGAACTTTGGCAGACTTCCACGGGACTATTTATAACTGGTTGAGACTCATTACGGGCTGTGAATGACGATAATTCACAGCCGTTGAACTAAAATAAAAGGGTTTTAGATTTAACATGTGTTTGTTGGTGTCTCAGGAAACCTTGGTCAGAACAAGATTTCTGAGGATCAGTGATACCTAAATAATTATATGATTATCTGCAAACAGGGCACAACATTTAAATGTATAATGTATTCATTTATTTGGAAAGGCAAAATTCTATTGTCTGTGAAAAGTTGAAGAACATTATTCTAAAATTTCTAAAACAGTAACAAGAAGAGTTTAAATGTAAGACAATTGAAAAATGTAATGGTAGTTTCTGCATGGCTTCCTTAAGTTCTTATGCAAGATTCCAAATACTCACAACTAATGGAAATACATAAGTATGAAACAAGAGATATTCAAAGAAATTTTATAAAGAAAAACTATGAATATTTGGATGTTATTGGGTGGTGATAGGTACAAGGATATGGATGCTCATCAGCAAAATACTACCAAACATTTCAGTGATAGAGAATTAAAAGGGAGAAATTCTTGGCTCTATAAAGATTTGCTATTTCATCTAATGGAGAGGGAACAATTCAACATTGTTTAATTAATAGATAGTTTTCTATCTATTAGCCAACTTGATATAATTTTTGGTTTTAGACAATAAAAAAGTAAGCTAGCCAACTGCCTACAAAATTGTATGTTGCAGCGATAATGAGAATATTTGAATTCCCACATTAGGTGGTTGCTATGTTTCCAGATGCGGGTCTGATTCCTGCATTAAAAAAAAAAAAAAACCCTGAAAAATCCAGCATGCATATGAAGTATAGTCAGTGTTTCAAAGCATTTCAAACTGATGCAGTCAGCAAAAACATACCACATAAATGTATCTTATAAAACTAATCTTTAGCAAGTATTATGGAAACACTCACTTTTTACAGGATTGCCAAAGACACATGAAATTTTGATCAGGTTTTTTCATTTGTTCTGCATGTGGACTTGATACAGTATATATAGAAGGTGGCAAACTGACAGGTGGACCTTGAACTTGCATTGTTGGTACCGGTATTACAGGTGTGCTCTGTGAGAAAATGTTTTAAAAATAAGGATTATTTATATAATGAATTCATACTTTTCCCAACATCCAGTGATTTTGCCTTAAGATATAAATGTCGTACAGTTTCATATACATAAACCACTAATTATTAAAGAGCTCTATATCATGATTAGCTTTCCATGGTTTTATTTCAACAAAAGTAGATTGTCTTTACAGAGTAAAAAAAAAAAAAAAAGTATGTGCTATTTACAGATTTGCTCAATAGACTATATCTGCTCTATTTTTACTCAACAGAGAATTAGACACAGTTTTAAGAAAGATTTACAGATGGCAACTGCTTTTTACGGGGAAAGAAAGCAACTGGGTAACTTAAAACATACCGCATAATTTTAGTAATATTTTTCACACTAAGCAATTTAAAGCAAAGCTACTGAACTAATTATGGCTCCTTTCAATGCCTGTTAGATATGTTTAAAAAAAATACCTGAATTAGCAGTTCTTAAGAACCATGCTATATCATTAGTTGACATCAATATGCATGCTATTAAACCCAATAATCGTGTGTGTGTGTGCAGATGTATACACAAAAACACATACACTGCTGACAATCCCCTGTAGTGGAAAAACCGCATAAAATACTTCTTGAAGCACTTCAGATGGATGATAAAGAGTACTTAAAAACAGTGCATCAGTGAAAATGTTAAGCTAAAACCCCTTTTTGTTATTTAAATAACTTTCCAAATTTTTCTTCATTTCCTAATGACAAGTTTCTAATATAGCAGCAATCCCCAACCCCACTTGTCTTACATGGAAACAGTCTCTGCATTATCAACACATTCAAATTGTCAAAAAAATTCCTAAAGCAGTATATAAAATACTAATATGATACAATAAATATAATAAATACATGATATATATAATATGTAATACAATACAACATAATATATAAAATACTGAATATAACTTGTAATCCTCTTGCACTAACCTGTTGTAATTTTGTATTAAAGCTTGGCTATCAATAAATTACTGAAGGTACCCCAGTATGAATCACGGTCTTCAGAAAGAACATTCAATTTACAGACCTGATCATTATGGCTTAAATCTGGGTTTAAGAGGGGGCATGAAGATGAATGAAAAAGTGCTCTCTACTCAAAGATGTTTTGTAAGAACTCATATAAAAATGGTTGCAAGTTACATTAATACATTACAAAGTTGAAAAAAAAAAACTTTGGAGCAAACAGCATTCTCAATAGTATAAAACCCCTGCAATTGGAAACTAGCAGGAGAAAGAAACATGATTTGTAAAGCTTAGTTTACTGACTACATCACACCTCTTGGGCATTGAGATTACAAGTAAGTCAACTATATGAGCTTTGGTGGCGCAGTGGTTAGGGTGCAGTACTGCAACCTACTTCTACTGACATCCAGCTGCCTGCAATTTGGCAGATCGAATCCCACCAGGCTCAAGGTTGACTCAGCCTTCCATCCTTCTGAGGTGAGTAAAATGAGGACCTAGATTGTTGGGGGCAATAGGCTGACTCTGTAAACCGCTTAGAGAGGACTGTAAAGCACTATAAAGTGGTATATAAGTCCAAGTGCTATTCCTATTGCTATATCTGCATAATATGAGAAAAAAGTCTTATTAGCAACTCCTTGTTCTCTGGATACTACTTGAAAGTATAGTTAAAATAGGAGCCAAGTAACCAATAGTAATAATGACCTTATTAATAATGACCCTGAAATTTAGAAACCACTGAAAAAGAGCAATGAATTTGTTCAGTATAAGAAACAGACAATAAGCCTGTTTATTTATATATAGGTAGTCCTCAGCTTAAGTGAATTTTGCCCCATTTTTATAACCTTTCTTGCCACAGTTGTTAACTGAATCATTCCAATTGTTAATAACATGCTTGTTAAGCAAATCTGGTTTCCCCATTGATTTTGCTTGTCAGGTGACAAAAGTTGATCACATGACTCCCACATGACTGTAACAGTCAAAAATGCAAGCATCTACATTTTGATCACTTGTGACCATGGGAAAAACAGTCGGAAGTCACTTTTTCAGTGCCATTGTAATTTTGAATGGTCACTAAATGAATGATGCAAGTTGGAGGACTATCTGCACTTCTCTGAAATTTTACTCATTTATGAAGTATGCAAATCTGTGGAAAGAAACTTCTTTTATTAATCTTACACATTCAAAATCTATTGAATAAAAACGCTTTAAGCAGAAAATGATAAAAACAAATATTCAGTAATGAATATCAGAATAACTTCAGTCATCCTCTGTAAGGAAAAGTATTTTAGAGAATGTATTTAAAATTTGAAGGCTAGATAGGGAGCTGTTTTCCACAGATGGGGGAGAGGTACCATGTCAGATGAAAGCAGATGATTTCCCCCAGTTCAACAATACAGGAATACAGGACTTGCAAATAGGAACTTTTATTTAAAATTGCTGTCCCTATTCCTATCTTCAGCTTTTTGTAACAAATACTCTAAATATTATTTGATTTTTTTCCCTAAAATTCAAAAAGGAAACCCAGAACTAAATATGATTTTAAGCTAATATTTTTTAAAAATGGGCAACAACTGAGAAAGACTTATTCAACTTTTATTCTGTTCATATATCTTATTAAGAGATTCATTCTTTCTTCAGATATTAATGCTTTAAGAAGCTCGAATGGAAAGAAGTTATGCAGATTTGCTCCGTTCTGACCTGCACTCATCTCTGCATGCTCCAGGGCCGATAAGAGGTCCCAAATCAGGCCTCTCATCTACTGATACCTCCAGTTGTCTCAAATGTTAGCCTTGTCCATGTTACCTTTAGTGCCTATCTGCTTCATTCCCCCTGAGCCTAACATTCATCTGGGACACCTTGAGCAGCTTTCTTCATTTCAGATTTTTCAAAGCTGGCCACCACAATTACCATTTAATAGGCCAATTCACTTACTATGCATTTTAATTAGCGTATATGTAAGTTTGTAACAGGATGGATAACTTCAAATGAGAGGATGGCATATTAGTTAGATGGAGATAATAAAAGGCATTCCCAGCCATAAAGCTATTTGTTTATCTATCAGCAATCTATCTATATGCACAGAATTCTACTAAGTAGAATAATTTCAGCCACGAGGACAAACCTAAGTTCCTAGTTGGAATTCACAAGAAGTTCTGCTGAACTATGAGTTTATATCAGAGATTTTTTTCCCTCAGGCACTGACTTTGAGAAAGTACACTAGAAGATAGCTGTTCTCTAGATGGGAATATATCAATAATGGTGTGAACCTCAACACAATCTACTTACTTGAAAACAGACAACCCATGTACATAAACAGAGACATAATTTTTTTTCTCATACACATATACCTTTTTTCATACATTCTCCCTGTTATGGGATCCTTGGTGCTCTCTGTTTTCTTGCAGACATTTCATTGTCCAACTAGGTAATATTATGAAATTAACTCTAGAAATTTACATCATCACTTCTGTTTGATTTATCTTCCCCACTGTTCTTGAAAAAGGTGTCAAACAAATAATAAGTATTTGGCATATAAATTTAGTAAATAATTTGTCCAACAAGAAACAAGATACTTGTCTGGTATCTTTCGTGATGAAAGCCAAGTTGAAAAATTAATTCAGTTTTAAATTTCAGAAATGCCTGTTTTTAAATATTTTTAACAAATAAAATTGTAAAGCAAATCATATTGTTCTCCATGTACTTTGAATACCAAGATAACCAAATGAAAAGAAATTGACAGATAACTGGCCAAATACCTTCCCAATTCTAAACTTAAAATTGTGGAAACCTTTTGGGAAAAGTGTCTCCTTATGTATTTTATGCCATCACTAACAAACAGGGAGATCTTGGTCTCATCACTCCAAATAACACTGTCACATTGTTGTTCTGTCCAGGTAACATGGGTTTTAGCCCAGTTTAGTCTTTTCAACCTTTCTTTGAAAGATAAAAGTCTTTTTTGTGTGTGTGGAATTCTAGAGTTTAGGCCAAATTCCTGCAGTCTGCACTGAATAGTCCTTGCACTCAATTTCACATTGCACTGCACCATTACATCTTGTATACAACCAGATGATTTTCTTCTGTCATGTAGGCACAGTCTTTTAATTCTTCTATCACTTGCTGTTGTGCACCTTTCCCTGCCTTTACCAATGTGGTTTTGTAGTGATTGAGTCTCCTTATACCTCTTCAAAAACTTAGAAATGCCATCTTTGGTTAAGTTTCCACCAATTTTTCTTCTAATTTCTTTATAACTGTAACCTTGTTCACTTAATAATACTATTTTACATCGCCTTCTGAGTGATCAGTCAATTTTTTGCACCATTACTTTAATTTTATTACATTTTACAAGCTACCTAATTGAAAGCACACAAAAAAAACCCAACCAACTTAATAGTGATCATGTAACACACTGACAAATGTCCTCAGCTTCAATACGTGACATCAGTAACTGAATCCTAGTGATCTGATTGGCTCATTGCCAAAACAACATGACACCTGATTGGCTCCCTGAACACTCATGCTCATTGGCTACAATCAGATGAAGGAAAACTACCTGATATCAACCTAAGCAAGCTGTGTTTCCTTTTTCTGGTTATTTGGCTATAACTTTTCATAGAACACAGACAATTGAACAAACTTTGTTGCATTAAATTATCTTCTCATTGATATATAATTTTATGGTGTGACTACACAAAAGTGGTGTTATTAGCCATCAAACCTCAAAAATACACTTTTCCCAAAAGGTTTCCACAATTTTGGCCACTATTATAGTTATGTCCCTTTATAGGGAGCTATTTGCAACCAAACCTATACTAGAAAGGAACAGTTTTGTGAAATTTCTTCAGTTTTATTATTATTTTAAAAATCAAGATAATTATCAGTTCCCAGATTTTATATTTTTCTTGGTTGTCCCAGTTTTCAGTTTAGTTCTTGGCTTCTCATCTTGAAAAAAGGGTTGAAGTAGAACAAAGAAATGTTCATACAAGGATCTTAAGACAGTTTATAGATAGAAATCAGCCATAATATTAACAACATAAATAATAAACAGGAAGAGATTCATGATAACTTATTTCCAGCTGGAACATAATATTAAATGATTTTACAGCTTCTGAGTTACTATAAATACAACATTTTCAAGTCATATATAGCTAAGATTAAATACTATTTGTAATTTAGATTTAACTGTTTAACAGATTTAAACCTACTTTACAAAATATCACTCATGAAATAATTACAATTTAAAGATCCCTAGACAAATTTTAAACATCCATCCATCCATGATAAAATAGCATCAGTGAACAAAACTTTATTAACATTCTGGTTTAAAACTAAACTTAATCAAATGATTGCTGGGATAAATATGGTAAATATTTCCCACCAAGACTTATGTACCATTTCAGATAGAGAATTTCAAACATATGAAGACAACTTGACATTTCTGGATATGTTTCAGTGTACGGCAGTAACTCAGTCTGTAAATAATCAGTCATACACTTCTGAGGCAAGGTCCAATTCACCTTTTCTACAAAAGGCTGTATTTATCTCAAATTATCTTGATGTAAGATGGGTGGCCTATAAATTTTATAAACAAATAATAAATGGGTGACCTAACAGAAGCTGATAAAAAAACAGATTTTGTGTAGAGGCCACTTTACCTGCTTCACCATATTATGCAGCAAGTCCAGAACATCTCACAAAATTTAAAGGAATGAGTTCATAGGATCAATTATACATTGACATCAGAATGAATGAAATTCCCTACCCATGAAATTGCAACCTTGTGTATATCCCTGTTAAAATGCCAGGTTTTTGAGATGTAAAAAGACCAGGATAAATCACTTCAGAATTCTATTTTTAATGTAACATAAAAGCTGTATAATTCAATTGAAAAACAAACTGATTTTTTTTAGGGACATGTAGACTTTCTACATCCACTGCAAGTATTGCACTCTATTTTACTTTAATCTAATCTGTAAATTCTGTTTCATATCAAGTTTTATTTATTTTTCACATTTTTGAACCACTCATCTCTCTCAGAGGGATTTGTTCCCTCTTTGTACTAGTTTTGAGGAAGTATCTTCTTGAATAAACTGCTTTTTTTTTAAAGAAAATGAGGTGGATACAAACCCTTAAAAATGAATTAAATGAAAGCTGAGTTTTAAAAAATCATTGCAATCATTCTTACAGGTTCTAATGAGAACTTTAAACTTGTCTGAAGCTTCAATCCAAACAATGACCAATGAATGCTTCTAAATCTCTAGAACTATCTGTAATTCTGTAATACTGAGACCTGCAACATGATCTGAGTTTCATTAAACAAAAGATTCAAGAAACCATGCACTGAATCATGTCTTATGTCCAGGGCCTGTTTCCCACAGAAAGCAAAACACTGGGAGCCACAAAACCTAGGTGGGCGTGGTCAACTCGACATCACTCACTTCCACCCAGTCACAGGACCCCTCCAGTCATGCCTACCCAGGTTTTGTGCTTCCACATGTTTTCTTTTCTATGGGAAATAAGTATCTCCCCTTCTCTCCCACCCTCCCTCTCATCTCTCTTTCCCCCTATCTCCCTCTCTCTCATCTTTCGCTCTCTCGTCTTTTTCTTTTTCTCTATCTTCCTCTCTCCCTCTCATTTTTCTCATCTCTGTCTTTCTCTTTTCCTCTCTATCTCCCTCTCTACCTCCCTCCCTCTCCCAACCCTGTCTCTTTTCTCTTTCTCTCAGTCTCAGTCTATCTCTTTCTCTCTCATCTCTTTCCCTTTTTCTCTCTGTCTCCCTCCCCCTCATCTTTTTCTCTCATCTTTTTCTATCTCCCTCTCCCCCTCTCTCCACCATCATCTCTCTCTCTCTCTTTCTTTCTCTCCCTCACGCTCTCTCTCCCTTCCTACCTCCCACTTCCCACCTCCACTTCCCAACCCACAACCCAGGGAATAACTGTAAGGAAATTTGACCACATTCTCTCTGTCTGGAAAGATACAATAATAAACCTTGTGTTGCAAAAGGATGACTGTCAGGCTATAGATTACCACACACACTTCAGAGAAGCATCATCCAAGCAGCAGCACACTCACACAAGCACGCATACATATCCTGCAACTTGGTCCCAAGTGACCAGAAAATATAGTCCCTGGGTGGCCCTGAAGATGCTTGGCAGGCAAAGTATGGGACAAAACTCTCCCACCCCCAATCACCAAGGCAGCATCTGCTGAATCCTGGCAAAACTGGGCAAGGTGGAGAGAGGAGAGCAGACAGAGCCAAATCAAGCGGAATCTGTCTCCTTCTCTCGGTCTGCCTGACTGGAAATGGCGGGTGGCTACTTCTCGCTTTCCTGGTGCTGGACGCACGACCTGTTCTCTGCCCTGAGAGAGTTGCCAGGGGCGAGTGGGGCAGGGTTGCATTATGTCATAATGGGCTCCAGGAGGGGGGGATCCAGTCTCCCTCATTATGAAGTGCATGTCAAATTGGGGACTGGATCCCCTCCTCCTCCTGGAGCCCATTATAACACAATACGAGCAAGGGAGAGAAAGAGAGAGCAAGGTACTGCAAAAAAAGTGGGCAGGCCATGGAGGGGGTATTGGGTCTTCCCCCTGCCCCCGGCAAAGGAAAGCCAGACGGGCTTCTCCTTCCCTCCTACCCTTCCCTCTGCTCCCTTCTCCCTACTCAATCCTACTTCAGGACAGAGGAGCGTGCACTGGAAACATGTTGGCATTTCTAACACGCATTTCTCTGGGACTCGCCTGCAATTTTCCACGTTCCTCCAGGCCTGGCTTGCTGAGGCGGGAGAGCAGCCCTGACTCCTCTGCTTCCCACCGCCACAGCCTCAGCCACCACTGCCAGGGGAAGACACAGGAAAAAAAAGCGAGCAGAAACATAGCTCTCTCCGGGGCGAAAGAGCTGAGATCGGGGAAGGCACAGGCAATAGAAAACGGCACATTTCAAAGGCAGCAGCTTGCGTCTTTGAAACAAGCAGCTTTCTGTTGCCTATGCCTTCCTCGATCTCAGCTCTTTCACCCCAGGGAGAGCTGTTTCTACTTGCTTTTCCTGTGCCTTCCCCGGGCAGCAATGGCTGGGGCTGCGGGGGGGGGGGCAGTAGAGACATCAGGAGTGCTCCCCCCACTCAGCAAGCCAGACCTGGAGGAGCGTGGTGAGTTGCAGGCGAGTGCCGGAGGGTCAGAAGTCACAATCTGATGTCTCTGATGTCCAATTCGCCAATGGGGCGCTTCTGCCGGTCCTTCTCCCCTTCCTGCTGGGCTGTTGTGCTCGGTGCTTGGTGGGGGAGAGGAGCACTTCCCCATGTTGCCCCCTTCTTTCTCTTGGCCCCGCTGACAAGGGAGGAGGAAGGCCAGGCTTGGGAGATGTCCCCTACTCCGCAAGATCTGCCCCCAGTGTTCTCTCCCAGTCCTCTTTGCTGGCGGCAACAGCAAATGTATCACGAAGGCGGAATGCTGTTGCTGTGCAAAGGCAACTGCAGCAACACTTCATTCCTGCATTAAGGCTCCAGCCATACCACTGCTGCAACAGGGAGCCGCAGCAGAGGGATAGGTGGCTGACCCCCATTCTGGACTATTTTATATCTTACTCTTGGGATAAATTCTGTTGAAAGACATTCTTGGGAAGAGTAACAATGTTATTGAAGGAAGCCATGGATATTAGCAATGTTTCTACAGTCTTCCCAGTTTTATAACCATTGACAATACCTTTTCTGAAATCTACAGAGTTATTTTGACTGAAGCAGAATTCACTTCCATAAGCATTTTGCACAGCAGATTCAAATTGTCACAACCAAGTTATTGTTTTTAATAGGGATTATTTTCTCAAAGCTATACTTGATTGTCATCTCATTTACTAGAATATCTGATTCAATTTACCCTGTTAAGAGACCTGAATAATCTGTCCTAGAACTGTATATATCTCTACAATAAATACATTATTATCCAGATATTTAAAAAGACATGCCACACATTTGTTTTGGACATTGTTTAACCAGAATATCTTAGATGAAATCCTGAGCTCACTGTACTACAGGATTACTTAAACTTCTAAACAGTTCACAAATGTTCACTTCTATAACACAAACAAAAAACATCCATCTAATAACTAACATGATGATGACATCATTGGTCTGTTGCTCTATCTAATACAGTCTACAGTCTCAGTCTGCTACTTGACAGACTATTACATTTTATGTTCATCAACTTCTTAAAACCAGAAGGATATATGAATGAAAGATGGAAAGCAGAGAAAAAACAGAACACAGAACAATTTGACACTTGCAGTTGAGGATGTCAGTTTGTCAAGTTTCACAGTGAAAGTCTCTGACATCTAGATTTCCCCAACCAAGAGATGTTTTTGGCTTGATCCCAGCTCTCTTGGATCTTGTTCAAGATTGTTACTCGTGAATTGAGAAGTAATGATATTGATTGACAGCTCTTGGAAATATATATTCTTTTCCACCTGTGGTTTTTCTGCTTTACAGTGGAAAATAATATGTTCTACCAATTTTCTTGAGACAGAAAATCTTTATATGATTTTTATCAGACAATTGTATAAATGATTTGAGGTAAATGAACATTAGATATATTATCACATAATTTCTACATCCTTCATTTCAGCTGTGACATAAGCTTCATCATTTAAAAATAAATTTACAAATAGAAGATATGAACTAACACATATTCTTTCTTCCAGTATGGTTCATGAACATTTATCTGAGTTCATCCTTACAAAATTGTCTGTTATTTAAAGAAAACTTTTTAAAATAAAAAGTTATGGTTTACTAGATACTGAAATGATTAATGAAAATATAGCATAAGTAATAAAACTATATCTAGACACTCTCTCTAAATTTGTTTCTTAGAGGTTGCACTGAGTTGATCAACTGAGATGAGCACAGCTTAGATTAAGATTTAAAAAAACCATCTAAAATGTGTAAGAGCATCTGCAGAGAGATTTTACCCAGTGAAAATACCTTCAAACATTTGGAATTAAAGAAAGATACATGAGGCAATTAGCACCTTTATTTTGAAAAAGAAATAATTACTTAAATTCTACCATTGTTTCAGCTCTTTACATAATTCCTTAAAGATGGAGATGGAAAGCCTCAGGATAAAATAAATAAATGGAGTGTTAGTCCTGTGTCTAGAAGCAGTTTCTCTGTTTTACCACATTTTTTGAACTCCCAGATCCATAGATAATCTCTCTCAAGACCCTACCCACACACTTACTCTTTCACACAGGAAATTACTAGTTGTTTTTTTCCTCAGTAACTTTTCTTTTCTGGATATGTTCCTCTGCATATAATTCTCCTTCACATTCATTTTTTATAGAGTTAAAAGAAAGACTCTTATAACATCATAAACATTCATTTAACAGAAAAGAGTTTTAGATTCTTTCCAGTGTAGGAAGTTAGCACCCACCCCTCCTAGGAATATGAAATGTTTTAGGATATACTAAAAGGGCAGAATATTTCCCCTAAAAAGAGAAGTAGAAACTCAGAAGCAGAAACTCCCCCCACCTTTGTTAATGGGTGGGCCATTAAGGCATGGGGACAGAGTATTCTACATAACAAAACCCTCTATTCATCTCACCTTGTGGCCTGGGAAGATTGTATCAGTAAGCACTCAGGTGAAGCCATGTGGTCCAGACAAAGTCTACAAAGTTAGCTAAGACCCCTGCCCCTGGGAGTGACAGTCTATAGGATACATTTCTTACACAGGAACAGAAAACACTAAGGTGGGGCCCAAATCAAGGGATTCCCAGCATCTTTCCTTACTCAGGAGCTCCAAGGCATGTGGCCCTGTCCACCATTAAACTTTCTTTCCAAGCAACTTCCATTAATCTAGTGTCTTTTTCCCCACTTGGAACTGAACCCAGAAGGATATTTCTTCCAACACCAAGAAATCAGTTTTCAATCAACTTAAATAATAATTTCACTAAAACCACTTTACTGGCAATTTCTGTTTCCATTCCAAAAACTTAGAAAACCAATCAATTTGGGGAATTAATAAAAAAAATCTGAAGGAATTTCTCATTGTATATCAATCTTTTTCATGTCTGAAACTATCATATGCAGCAAAGGTTACACAAAAAAGTATGTTACATGCAGTAAATAAGGAAATCTCTAATTAGCAAATAGTGCTTGGTCCTAAGATTATTTAGTTTTTAGTTCAGGGTGATCTCCTCTCTCACATATCATTATGAGATCCTGGGCTTGGTGAGTAGAGGATCTGTGCCACAACCAAATGTTCTTATTTTACACAATCAATTTTTATGCTGAACACTAACTTTCCTACAGAAAAGTGTGCATCTGTCACAAAACTCCAAATTTTAGAGTTTTCTTTAAAAAAAAAAAGTTTTATTGAGTTTTAACAAAACAAATAAAACATCTTATTTGAGTACAGCAACGTTCTGGGTTATCACATTTCCATACAGACACAATTTCATATGCATATTCATCTTATGTATTCAACTTCATATCTTATTACTCTTTTTCCAACTTCTCACTATTTCTCCCTTTACTTCTCTTAATTTTCTTTTATGGTTATCTCATTTTCTTTTTATTCAATTGTATTTCTTTTACCTAAATTTCTATATCTTTTTATTCATTGTACTTATACTTTTGTCTGCCTTGTTTACAATTTCATATGTTCTCTTCCAGCATTCTTAAGAAGCAAAATTCCCCCTATGTTTGCCAATCGAAGTGCAACACCTTTAAATCTTATTGTTATTATCATATGAAATCTCATTAAACATTGAATTTGTGCATTCTAAAATTATAACATTCAGATTTCTAATATCTATTTTATATCATGTAGATCTCATCATTCAGACTCTGCTTGGTACTTCCCCTTGAAAATGTAAAAAGAAAAATTCTAAAAACAGCAAAAACAATATATATATATAAACATTGGTAAACAAAATAGTCATTTAAAATCATTCTAGTACTGGTAAAAACCTTGTAAATCTTTCACGTTTCTTTTCAATATCTATCAATCTTTGAGAACAATTGAAATGTTTCCCTCCCTCCTACATTATTACTTAATTGTTAATAAGCATTCCATTGGATAATCATACAGTTTTATCTTATAAATTATTTACTATTAATAAGAAAAATAATCATTCAAATTCATTCCAATAACTGGTATAAATTTCCTTATAAATCTTTCACATTTCTTTTCAATATTTTATCAATCTTTAGAAACAATTGCAATGTTTCCCTCTCTTTATTATTGCATTAATTATAAATAAACATACCATTACATAACAATACAGTTTTAACTCATAGATTTACTTATTTCATTTCTAACTCATTACAGTATTCTACTGTCACAACACTATCTTTTGTACCGTTGCAGAATCCTCACTTTTAACTAAATTTAACCATTGTCTGTGTTTTCTAGCTGATCAAATACCTTTAATCCTAGTACATTTCCCCTTTTTCTTTATTTCCTGTTTTTGTCCCTCATGAGTTCTTTCCCTTTCTATCTCCCCCCCCCTTTTTTTTCTTATCCTTTTATACCCTTCTCTCTCTAATTTTCCCTTCTGTGGTTTTCTTTTCTGCTTCTCCTTGCTGTTATACTTCCTTTTCAGACTATTTTTCTTTTTGGCTGTTCCCTTTTGGCTGTTCAAACTTTTAACTCCTCTCCCCGTTTTTCCCCTTATTACCACACTTTGCATTATTTGATCATTGAAAATGGCTTCTTCTTTGTCCTGCCCTTCTTCTTGCTCTTGAAGCTTTTCCTTTTGCTTTTCATAGTTCAGGATCTCCATTTCAAGAAATTCAAATACGAAGCCAAAGGATCTTCCGCCCCATTCTGCATCTTCTTTCTGTTTTTTAAGACTCATCTTCAATTCCTCCAGGAGTGATGGCCTTTTAAACACTTTTGAACAACCACCCGATTGACTTTAAGTAAAAACAGAAAAAGAAAAAAACCAATGCCAAAAACATTTTTTTAAAATCACCAAATGATCCCAGACTGTTCCTTGTTTCTTTCCTTTCCTTTTCCTTTCTGTGGGTTACTGTTTCTTTTAATAAGATTTCAGTTACAATGTATCCTCGGGAGTCTTTTCAAAGTTTCACTGTTAATCCTCTTTATTTTTCCAGGTGGCACTCCATTTTTCCATTATTCCAAGTCCCACCCTTTTGCCTCCACTCTTCTCCTTTTTAGGGCTTTAAAATGACCAAGAAAAAAAATCTTTATTCTCCTTTTGACACTTAGATTTCAGCTTAAGGTTGCCTATTAGTGTCAAAATAGATTAATATAAATTTCTTTCCATACAATTTGTAATTGTCAATATAAAGGTTTAAAAAAGGGTTTTTAACCTCCTTTTCTCTCTCCTTTGCTGCTTAAAGATCTTCTTTCAGAAGTATCCCTCTAGGTACTTTTAGATTCAGAGTACCTTGCTTAGATGTTCTGTTATTTAGCCCGGTCTGTCCTGCTTTCCTCTTTGTCTTCCTCCTGCACAATCTTATCCAGTCGGGTTCTTCTTTGAGGTGGCCATTTCTGACCACCGCTGCCACCGCCTTCGGGGAAGGGAGTTTAGACCAGCCAAGGAGGAGAGATGTGGCTCCCCTCCACTCGGCTAGCAATCTCCCCGCTCTTCACCACCTCTATGGGGTGGCTTCAGCCCCGAATCCAAAGGATCGGGGTGCTAAAGCAGCGAGCACAGATCGAAACCGCACACAATCGCCGTTTTTGGTCTGTTGCTAAAGAGACCCAAACCGGAAGTCCCTAATTTTAGCGTTTTCTGAGATCCTAGTGTATATCAAAGAGACCACTAATTTATGCAAACAAAGAATTCATATGTAACCT
Source organism: Pseudonaja textilis (assembly GCF_049901715.1). NCBI lineage: Eukaryota > Metazoa > Chordata > Lepidosauria > Squamata > Elapidae > Pseudonaja > Pseudonaja textilis. The sequence goes on along the minus strand of NC_141994.1, from coordinate 28,179,578 downwards.
GCTTTTTTTGAAATTGTCTACTATAGAAAGTTAGCACCCACCCTTCTCCTAGAAAAATGAAATATTTTAGGAAATATTAAAAAGGCAGAGTGTTATACCTCCATGGATGAGAAAAGGAAAAACATGCTCTTGGAAAGCAGCGCCGCCCCCCCCTTTGTTAATAGCCCCAGAAAAAGACATTTTATCTACAAAAGACCTTCAGCTCCAGGGTGATGGGATTAGCATTCACTGAGATCCAAACAAGGAGAAAGCCATTAAGCCATAATAGGAATTGCCTAAAGCCCCTTCATTACATCACCCAGCAAGATTCAACCAAGCTTGGGAATCAAGACAACCTACAAAGTTACCCCTGCATGGCCCCATGGAAGTCTGACAACCAATCAGGATACATTTCTTGCCACAGGAACAGGAAGCAAGTTCAAAGCCCAACAGAGGTTATAAATCTCTCTCCCTCTCTCGCCCATGTGCTATTTTGCCCAGTACCTCGAATCATGTGTTCCTGCTGTCCACCATTAAACCAACTTTTCAAGCAATCTCCATGTTTCCAATGTCTTTCTCCCCATTTGGAACTGAACCCAAATGGACATTTCTTCCATTTCTTTAGAATGTTAGGAAGAAATGTGCAAGCTGCCTTTCATAATAATAATCAAAATCAAAGCAACTTCTGAAATTGCCGGTTTGAATAATTAAATGAAGAAACAGCAGATTGTTTTATATCAATTTTCCCTTTTTATGTTTCCAGAATAAGAATTCAATATTAATTGGCAACAAAAAGTGAAGTAATGTGTAATTGTATATTTATAAAATTTAGGAGCATATTCTAAAATCTGATTCTTCATTTATTATAGAATTGTATTTGCTTAGGATTATAAGTAATAGAATTTCTATTTGAGATTTTTTTTATACAGAAAGAGCATTGGTCTTAGCTGACACACTTCTCAGTGTGCTGAAGGATAATCCAATTGTGTGGGTGTAGACTCCTCTTCCACTTGGAGGCTGAGTCAATCAAATTCCTTGTCACGTCTCCTCCTCCTCCCGAGCATGCCCAGTTTTGATGAAGATGTGTTAATTGACTTGATTCGTATTGGTGCTGGTGATAACTTCCCCTGAACTCTAGTTTAGACAGTTGCCAGGGTGGGATTGGATTTTCCTTCAGCACACTGAGAAGAAGTGTATCAGGTAAGACCAATGCTCTTTCTCCAGTGTGCTGGAAGGATAATCCAATTGTGTGGGACATACCAAAGCCGGCTGTCCTAAGGGTGGGAAGCGGTCTGGTCTTGAGTCCCCAATTCTGAATGTACTTTTTGTAGTATCCTTCTGCTGAAGGCCGCCTCAGCCAAGGCTAATACATCCAGCTTATAGCATCTTATGAATGGGGATGGAGAAGACCACATTGCTGCCCTACAAATGTCAATTCTATTCCATGCAGCTCAATGTACATTCAATGTGTATATCAATATGTAACTCAATGTATATTCCATGCGGCCATCATAGCCGCGCTTCTGGTCGAATGAGCAGTTACCCATTTGGGTAATGGTAGAGTCTGAGATTCATAGGCCTTGGTGATACAAGATCATATCCACCAACCTATGCTTGAAGGTGTGATTTTGTTACCCAGCGTGCTCTGTTGGAATGACACAAACAGTGATTCCGTTTTCCTAATAGAGGCTGTCCTCTTTAGGTAAATGCAGGTAGCTCTGCTAACTGGTATTTAGGAAATACCATTTTTTTTGTAGGTTGTGATTTGGCTTCAGGCAAAAATCTGGTTAAGATAATTTCCTGTGCCCTGTGAAATGATGAATTTACCTTCAGGTGGGGTCCAGCCTTAGAATCACCCTATTTGAATTAATTATGCAAAGGTCCTCTCTCATGGAGAGGGCTGCTAACTCCGATATTCTTCTTGCTGAGGTAATGGCTACAAGGAATGCTACCTTCCAGGTGAGGAATTGTAGGCTGGTTGATCGTAACGGTTCAAATGGTTCTGTCGTGAGTGCCCTCAGTACTTTAGGTAGATCCCAAGTGGGATATCTGTGTATCACTGGGGGCTTTAGGTTGGTTGCACCTCTAATGAAGCTGAGCACCAGCGGATATAAGGCGAGGGATTCCAACTTCCCACAGCCTAATATGGATGCCAAAGCCACCACTTGCCTGTGTATGGTGTTGGGGGACAGGCCCTTGTCCAATCCCTCCTGTAGAAACTCCAGGATTTGGGTCACCAATACATTGGTTGGATCAATATGTTCTCTGGAGCACTAGCTCCAAAAGGCTCTCCAAATGGCATCGTAGATTTTGTTAGTTGAAGGCCTCCCAGAGGCCTGTAATGTTTGTATGACTTTACTGGAGCACTTGAGCTGGCTTAAGGCTGAACGTTCAAGTGCCAAAAGGTTAGCTGAAACCATTGCGGATCTGGATGAAGCAAGGCTCCCTGACTGAAAGCTATTCTGTCTCGAGGGATCCTCCATGGTTTGGTTATTGACAGACTGACCAGGTCCCACATACCCACAGACGTCTTGGCCAGTGTGGTGCCAGGAATAGGATCTCTGTCCTCTCCTCTATCAGTTTCTTTATAACTCTCGGGATTAGTGGAAGTGGGGGAGAAGCATATAACAGTCCCCAGGGCCATGGAATGCGGAAAGCATTGACTCCTTCTGCCCCTGTTGCTGGGAACCTGGAGTAAAATCTTGGTAGCTGGGCGTTTGATGGAGAAGCCAAGAGGTCCAGGATCAGTCTTCCGAATCTCTCTCACAGCATCTAGATGTAGTCACCACTCTGAGTGGTCGACTGTGGTCCTGCTGAGCGAGTCCTGTACATTCGTTCTCTCTGAGATGTGCTCTGCTCTGATGGAGAGAAGGTGCCTCTCTGCCCAGAGTCCTAATTGTCTCGCCTCCTGCATGACTGCTCTGGAGCAGGTCCCCCCTTGAGGGTTGATGTGTGTTTTGGTGGCCACATTGTCCATTAGAATGAGCATGTGGTGTCCTGTAATCCTGTCTTGAAACCTCTTTAGTGCTTAGATGGGCTGCCCTGAATTCTAGCCAGTTGATGTAGTTTCTGAGGTCTGATTTTGACCACTGTCCCTGTGCTATCTGGGACTGGAAGTCTGTGCCCCAGCCAAACAGATGGCATTTGTGGTGATGGATAGGCTTTGTTTCTTTTAAAAAAAAAAAAAATTTTATTAAACATTTTCCAACAATTTATAACATATCGAACACTTTCAATTATGTTACAGCATTGTCAACATTCATATTCATATTATTAGTTACTATGTTACTTTTATGTCTATTGTCTAACCAGGTGTACCAAGAGTCCCAGACCAAGTAATACTCCGAATCACCTCTATCTTTTAGCTGTAAGGTCAGCCTGTCCATCTCCACGCAATCCAAAATCTTTCTTACCACAGTCCACTCAGATGGTATATTATCCTGTTTCCAGTACTGTGCATACACAATTATGGCCGTAGTTGTTATATGTAAAATGATGTATTTGTCTGTCTTAGTATAATGTCCCCTTATTATTCAAAATAAAATCAGTTATGGTCTGAATTCAATTTTTTTGTTTTGTTATTTCCTCTATCCACTTTTTAATCCTACTCTAGTAACTCTTGGCTTCTGGACATGACCACCACATGTGGAAGAAGGTGCCTTGTTTGCTTTTGCATTTCCAACATTCTGGGTTTCTGGTTGGGAACATCTTTGCCAATCTAGCAGGGGGTAGATGCCATCTATAAAACATTTTGTCTATATTCTCCTTATACACTGCTGATAATGTTAATTTTTAGTCCCCCCCCCCAATATTTTTCCCCAATATTCTAATTCAATGTTATATCCCAATTTTTTTGCCCAAACTATAATGTTTTTTTTTTACAATTTCTTCCTCCATTTTAAAGTTCAAAAGAAGGTTGTATATTTTAGATATAATCTTCTCTTCCAGTCCCTGAGTTATTTTATCTAGTTGTTGCTGATCTTTATAGAATCCATATTCTTCTTTATCTTTTTTATATATTGTCCAGGGGTGGGATTCAACTGGTGTTACTACTGGTTCGGTGACTACATTTTGCACATGTGCACAGTGTTTGAGAAACACTGGTGAAAGCTCTGGGCGCTGATGATAAATCGAAGGGCAGGGCCTAGTATTGGAAATGCTGGCCAGTGTACTGAAAACACAGGAATTTCCAATGAGCAGATAGAATAGGAATGTGTAGGTAAGCCTCCGTAAGATCTATGAAGGTCAGAAAGTCGCCTTCCCGAATGCTCCCCAGTATCAACTGAAGGGACTGCATTTTGAATTTCTTGTATATCAGTTATTTGTTCATTCTTTTTAGGTCCAGAATTGCTCTTCATCCCCCCAAATTCTTTAGAACTATGAACAGGATGGAGTAGAACCCATCCTTGCTCGTCTCATGGGACCGGTTGGATGGCTTGGGCGTCCAGTAAGTGTTGCACTGCTGCCTCCATGAGGTTTCTCTTTACCTCGTCCCTTGGAATCTGACAACTTATGAAGAAGTTCGGGGATGTGGAGAGAAATTCAAGGGAGAGACTTAGTCTCACCGTATTTAGGACCCAGGTGTCTATTGTTGTTGTTTCCCATTGACCAGAAAACAAACTTAGACGGCTGCCAATGGGAGGGTTTATCTGCCCGTCATTTAGCATGACGGAAGGGGTAGATGCTCATGCTCCTGAATGAATGTTTGTTTTGGCGCTGTCGACCATATCTATCCTTGAAACCAGATCTGTCTGGTTGTCTATGCCCATGTATGTATGTCCTCTGAAACTGGTGGATACCAAATCTGGTATCTGTGGCCCAAAAGGAAGGCCTGAGAAAATATGGAGATTGATGGTGGTCTGATTTTCTGAACCCCGAAAATAGAGCCTTCTTCCTGTCTTTATTCTCTACCAACACAGAAACTAGGCCTCTCCAAATAGTTTGCTTCCGCTGTAAGGGGCAGAAGCTAGCTTCCACTTGGACCTCATGCTCAGGAAGAAGCGGCGTGACGAGGAATCTGACTGACTCAGTTTCCAAGCAGAAGAGTCTACACCCACACAATTGGATTATCCTTCTAGCACACTGGAGAAGCACATACTATGCAGGTACTGGCTGCAAAGCCTAAAAATATTTGCTGTAAAAAGAGCTGGTATTCTTTTAAGAAATCTGATGGTTCTTGCAGCACAATGTTCAGAAAAAAACCTGCTATTTAATAATAGCTTAGCAAATGTATCTTGCTTGGAATGATCAGTTTATTAGTTAAATTTAATATAATTCAACCACTTAATATAGTAGTTTAGAATAACTAGCAACCATAAAAAATCAATATTTATAAGTTGCCATTGTCTTACTTTCTGATATTTCTTTGTACATTTCAAATCCTACATTATATGATAAGTTACTTTTCTTACTAATAATACAAATTTGCTCATGAACCATTTAACTTTTACCAACATTGCAGAAAGGTTTAAAAAGGCTGAAGGTTATTCAGAAGTATGAGCAATGTTACTTCTACCCCATGCCCATACCTGACCAGAAGAGAGCCACATAATGCATTTCTTTTAGGATGTCTGTGGCTGATTTGCAACCATCCTCTACGCAAGTTCAGATTGAACAAATCATGCACGTCCAGACTGAGAACAAATATTTTTTGTAGAGAATAGAAAAAAACAAAGAAATATTATAATACGTCCAAAGTGTATATGCAGGCGGACTCCTTGTCCTGACTGATGCTTAGTTATACAGTATTTTTCTTGGGTAGTGATTTGGGCAGGCCTTAGGCTCTTGAGAATAAAGAACAATGATCTGTTTCTTTTGTGCAACTTTCTTTTTCTTTTGTGAAATTTTAAAGTGATTGCAGTTTATATTTTTCTAAGTCTAACTTTCAGGATAAACACAAATAGTTAATTTAATAATATGGGATTCCCTCTGTTGTGAAGCAAGGAAAACTGCTTTAAGTTTATCCCAATTTTGAAAATAACGAATATATCTAGAATAATTAGATAAATTTAGCTAATTAGAATGTGTATCTTAAAAAGGCAAAAAGGAGTCAGCAATGTTATTAAATAGTCTGAGTTCTCATACCATGAAGTAACATTGTTAACAAGATACAGTAATAAGAATATACTTTCAAAACGAATGAACAGATCTAGTGATGAAAAAGAACACATCTCATTAATTAAATACTTCAATGTCTTCTCTACCGAAATAAACTTGCAAGGCTGAAACAATCTCTGCAGAAATCATTCAAAATTCAATAGCTGGTTACATGTTTCTTGATACGTTTTTACATACAATACTGTATACAGCATATGTAAAGTACACATGATGTATACAAAAGACAGCTATTGCAAATGAAGGCAATAAGATGCAAAAGACAGCTTGAAATCCGAAAACAGGAACTCAGAAACATTTTAAACAGTAAAATATAGGAAAGCATCTCAGCTTTTGAAATAAGACATTGAAGAAATAACAGTAAAAACAGTTCTTCTATGCCTAATAAAATTATATCCTAACTTATTTCTATAAATACAAGCTATTGTCCAGAAAATGATGAGCAATAACAGACTGGTAGGATTTACACAATAGTTCTCATTTTAAAGCTTTTGAACAAAATATCGTAAGCACTGAACCTTTATATCCCCAAATACATATGCATATGTGTAAAATTTAATTTAGCAGCTAGAAAATGAAGACTGCCAAGGACCTACCTGTGTGACCATGTTTTGTATGTATGATGTTGCATGCTGCTGCTGCTGTTGTTGCTGCTGCTTTTGCTGAACAGCACTTTCTATTGCTACTTTTGCTACAGTACTTGGATCTGCTCCAGCTGGTACAGCTACCATAGTTGCACTACAGCCAGCTTTGTTAGGGTCACTTATTGTAACAATTCTCACTCCTACTTTATTGGGGATTCCTGGAATAGTTTCCTTGTCATTATCCTCTGCTGGCCTCTTTACAGTTTTGCATTCTGCTGTGCCATTAGCTGACCGTATTTCAGATGAGAGAGTAGCTGGGGTTCCACGAGGTCCTGAGTGTGGAACTGCTATGATCTGATGCCCCTGTATAACAGAGGGTGTTGCCTGTGGTGAGACAACTACACTTGGGCGTTGGTGAGGCACATCTGAATTCAAACTTGAAATTAGAGGTCCATTACATACATCAGGGTTGGTACTACTAGGCTGCTGGGTTAAGAGTTTTGAAGCTTCTTGTGTACTGCCTGCAATAGGCATACTCCCCAAAGCTAAAACAGGTCCATTGGAAAATCTTTCCCCTTGATCACCTTTGGCAGCATCTAGTTGTGTGGCATCCAAATTATCTTGTTCTATTGGAGAGATTTCACCATTTCCTATATGGTTGGAAGTTTTGTGATTTGGAATGTTTTTACTTAAATGGGAACCGTCGCCCTTTTCAAAGTCACAGATTCCATTAAGGAGGGGCTTCCTCAAATCACTTTTAAGTTCCTGCATGTCTGGTTGTTCAAAGTTCTGCTTTCCCAGAGCTCCATTTTCATCCATGACTAATGATGATCCATTACTGACTTGTGAGAACTGATTGGCCTCATTCTGAGTTTTCCCTGAGTTAGCTGGAGGTAGACTGGAGTCATGCTTTCTTCCATTTAGAAGACTTCCCACCTGTGTTTCATTTTCTTTTGCATCGCCATTGCTGGTGCTTGCAACTCCTCTTCTGCAAGAAGGGTTTTCCATTACTTCAATTTTGCGCTCATGAATATGTAAGCCTGTTGCCTCCTTTGCTTCTTCTTCCTTTTGGCAAATAATTTTATCTCCTTTGAATGGAGGAGCAGTAGCAGAACATGACTGACCAGCTAGAGGTGCCTGGTTAGATGGAAGTGCTTGCACCTGAAGCCCAACTGCTGATTGTGACCCACTCATTGTTATTCCAGTTGGAGCAATTATTTGAGTTGCATTTCCCTGACTTGCATTTGCTGTAGTGAAACTAGTATTTGGCACAACTGTTATAGTAACCTGATTGCCAGAAGTCCCTTGAAAAATAGTTGCTGGGCTGTTTGAAATCAACTGGCCCGGCAATATTTGCAAATTGGAAATAGGAACTGTTTGTACTGTTCCTTGGGATTGAATTGCACTCTGGACCAACTGAACATTTTGCTGTCCAACTAGTAATGGCTGAGCAGAAGACTGCCCTTGAACTCCAAAACTCGTTGCTTGGTTATTAGCCATCTGATAAACCACTTGAGGGCTGGGAGCTCTTGCACTGTTTGAAGGAGGAATTTGTGGTGCTGGGAGAATAAGTTTGCCACCAGGAGTAGAAGGGCCTCGTTTAGGAAGCAAGAGTTGTTTTATCAGACTGGATTCATTAGAAGGACCCACCCCAGGACTATTTTGTTGTGGCTGAACTTGCATCTGGACTTGCTGCTGGACCTGGGACGGTGCTGGTGAATGCTGCTGCTGCTGTTGTTGACGCTTTACAGAAAGCATCTGACTGACAGTGGGAGGGGGTCCTTGTGACTGAGAGGTGAGAGGTGGAGATGATATTACTGTGGGGACTTGGTTGTTTGAAATTGGTCCAGGTGATGGTGAGGAAGTTGGAGTTAAATTTGGCTGTGCGCCCAACTGAACAGTTTGGCCAGCTGGGATTGAAGCTGGATTAGTAAGAACGATTTGGTGAATGGCTGGTGCATATGTTGGACCTTGCTGAGTTGGTTGGCTTACAATCACTACACTTTGCTGAGGTGGTGGTGGTTGCTGCTGAGACTGCTGCATTGGTTGTTGTGCCATTGCTGTTTGGACTTGCTGAGAAGGCTTTGGTGCAATATTCTGAAACCCTACTCTTGATGTTGGTGGATTCTGGACACCAGCAATTGTAACCACCTGCCCAGTTGCAACTTGGAAATTCTGAACTGTAGTAGCAGAAACTATATTCGATGCTGATGTTGTAACATACTGCTGAGGTGCTATAATAACAGCATCTTGCTGCTGGTTACCACCCATGGATTGCTGAGCTGATGTTTGTACTGGCTGTGATGATGTGGTTATAAGCTGCTGAGCCTGGGAAACTGCTGAAGTGCATGCTGGTATGTTCTGTACTCTGCCAAAAATATGACCTTGAGGTACAGCTTGTTGAATTACTGTGACAGGAGTGCCTGAGGATATTTGTCCTGGTACCATTGCATGTAGAGATGACTGTTGAATTACAGGTTGATGAAGTAAAGTCTGGGAGCTGACAACGGTAACAGAGGGTTGTGGTCCTGCATTACTAGGATTTTGATTTGAAGATTGTGCTCCACCTCCTACAGCAATAGTAACAGGGACTGCAGACTGCTGAACTGTGTTCTGTATTACTGTGGCCTTCACGACATCACAAGAAATTGAAGCTTTATTCTGTATGACCGTTACAGGAGCATTCTGTTGATGGGGACTATGAACTAAAGGGTTTTGTGGTATCCTGGAAACAGTTTGTACCACTGTAGATGCACCTTGAATTGGAAAAGACATCTGTGTTGCAGCTATAGTTGAAGATTGATTATTAATAGGATTCCTCTGAAAATGGTTTCCTATACTTGATGATCCATGTGGGAATCCTGTTGATAAAGAGGAACAAATCTGAAATGGTAATGCTGAAATCAATAGGAATTAACATTTCTAAATTAAGCTTTGAATACTTCCTGAGTTGGCATTCATCATTAATTTTATGTATCTCAATGTAATGGAGCAAATATTTTCTACTGTATCCTGAAACATTGGAAACCATTTTCCCCTTTCCTTCTTAATTCATTGAAAAAAAATCGTATTAAATGGCTATCCAATTTAAGCAGCTAAACTGGGCTCCATTAGATGATTGTTACTTTAGACTCTAACTTTCTCAGTACACTATAATTTTGAAACTAATGCCAAACTATTATAGTGTACTGAGAAATTAAGTTAAATAAAATTGTTCAAATCTAATTAAACATTTATCTTAACTATTACTCCATACAACCTGCCATTGGAAATTATTATATAATTTAATTAAGAAAATATGATGAGATTTTTTTCTTTGGCTTGCAGAGCAAAAATTAGTTAAAGGATGTACCCCTATCTCCCAGAAAGACCTCACTGCAAGGGAAATAATATAATTGGAAGATGAATATCTTATCCTCTTATCCATTGGCTAGAGAAGTATAACTTTCCACCAACTCAAACTATTCTCTATTAACTTTTCCCCTTTTTATTCCCTTTTGCCATGTTTACTGGACTATATAGCACATTTTATTTATTGTAATGTATTCCAACCATACTTCCAAAAATATTTGATGCTGATGATATTGTGTTGACAGTCTGGCTACCTTTTACTGTTAACTCTTCCAAACATAATTGCTTTTTCCAGTGACCAAAAATATTTTTGCTCTTATAAATAACTAAAAACTGATCAATAGACAAAGATGAAATTCAAAATATAATAATACCTGCTGGTGAAGCAGATGGAGCTACTTCAGGAACAGAATCAACCCGAAGAATAGGGTTTGAAGGAGATTGTTGCTGATAGTACATCTGAACAGGAAGTGGTATAGCCCTCCTTTTTACTCCGACGACATGAATATGAGCCTGCCCATTGTTATTTGCATCCTCAACTTTCTTCACTGAATGATTTGGAAATATAGTTCTATCAAAAGAAGAAAAGAATGAGAATGTAGGGTTTTTTTTAGGCAGTATGCTTTAAAAATGGAGTTTGGAGTGAATTTTCTCCAGTGAATTAAGGAGAAATATAGTACATGTGGTTTGGAGTTGAACTAAATATCAATGATTGCCATTTAAGTGAGAAAAAAAAATGTAAGGAGGAAAGAAAAGTACTTTGAACTGCTGTCATCTATCCTAGATTTTCTGACAGCAGGTAGGGTTATTACAGAGCAATAGGTTCAAAGGAAGTAATATTTGACTTTTGGATGAAAGTTAAAAGGGCTAATTTTCAAAATAAAAATAAAGTGAGCAAACTATACTGAATTTGTATAACATCTATTTGTCTTTTCAAACAACCACTGTTTTTAATAATTACAGCTACACCTTGACTTATGACTACAACTGAGCTCAACATTTTTGTTGCTAAGTAAGACAGTTAAGTAATTTTTTTCCCATTTTATGACCTTTTTGCCACAATTATTAAGTGAATCATTGTAACTGTTAAATTAGTAACATGGTTGTTAAGTGAATCTGGCATTCCCATTGACTTTGTCAGAAGATCACACAAGGTGATCACATGACCCTGGGACAATGTAACCATCATAAATACATGTCAGTTGCAAAGTGGCCAAATTTTGATTAAGTGACCACAGAGGATGCTGCTAAGGTCATAGGTGTGAAAAATGGTCATAAGTCATTTTTTCATTGCTATTGTAACTTCAAATAGTCACTAAATGGATGGTACAAAGTTGAGGACTACCTGTATTTAAGGTAAACAATAATGGAATTTTTTTTCAAATTTAGCAATCTACATCAACTATAGATTTTTAAAAAAATCCAAGCTAGTGTTCTATTCTAGGAATGAGTTTCTCTTACCGAAGACATTTATAAAATCCGGTAGAAGTTAAAATTCCACCTCTAGCTAGTTTACTGCATGTAGAGAGATATTCAGAGTACATTTCAGCTCGGGAGACTGAGCAGTCTGAATTAACCTCAAAATGGGCATTTAACCTGGAGAGAGAAAATAGAGGGAAAAAATCTGGGTGAATAAAACTTAATAAAGACTTATTTCTCCTGACTCTAGAATAATTTTCTCAGTCTGATACCAACAGTAGCTTGGACAATGCTTTCCAGCTCTTAAAAGTTTTTTCTTCCTACTTTACTAACAATGTATGTATTACAAAGGTTTTGCAATACATGAGATATGGGTCAGACATTTTATTCATATAGCCTTGTTCTCTAAAATTGCTTTAAAAGTATTTTCTCTTAAATGGTCAATATACATCAAATGTTAAAAATTTAAGGCATCCATGAAATATAATATATGGCCAAGAATAGGTTCTGTATAGGAGTTTCAGTTCATATTCAACACATAATCATACTAAATATAGGTCACAGTCATATATTGGTCTTATGAAAACTAAGTTTCTATAATAACACATATTCATCTTCTTGATAAAGGATTAAAAATTCATCCTTTAAGACATGGTTAAATAGTCTTTTCCTGTTCTGACTTCCTATTGTTACCTCTACTTTGACTGGAGACCAATGGAAATACGTTGTGAAGTCACAAGAAGGAACAGGGCTGGAATGTTCAAACACTTTTATTTTATTTTTTTTAATATTTAAAAATAGACTTTATTAAATATTTTTAAAAAACATGTATAATACATGGAATACAACATTTCGTTGCAAATGAAATCAATATACAAATACACAACAAATAAACATAAAAACTTATGTTTCCAATCAACTAAGATGGTGTGATCTTTTTTTGAAAACATTAGTTTTACTAATATTCATTTCCTATTTTTGGTAATTGCTCTTAATCTAACCACTTCATTCTTCAAATCCTTATCTTTTAATTTCCTGGTTTTTTTATCCTTGATCCACTTGTACCGTTTTTCCCAAGCTGTACTATATCTTGAATCTTCCTTATCCCTAAGTTTTTGTATAAGTAGGTCCATTTCAGCGCGGTCAAGAACTTTCTGAATAATCAAATTATTTGTTGGCATTTGGTCACCCTTCCAGCATTGTGCCAACGTAATTCTTGCTGCCGTAATTATATGGAGAATTAAATATTTCGTTTCTTTTGCGTAGTCCCCTTTTAACATTCCCAACAAAAATATTTCAGCCTTAAATTCTAGTTGGATATTTGTAATTTCTTTTATCCAAATTCTAATTTTTTCCCAGTATTTTTTACTTTTTGGACAAAGCCACCAAGTGTGGAAGATATTTGGGGTTATTTTAAGGGGTGGCATAAATATTTTAGCCTGGGAACTTTAAAGCTCAGTCCGATCCAATGATTCAGATACTGGACTAGAGTATGAAAAAACTGAGCTGGAATTTCATTTTAGCCATGAAAGCCAACTTGGTGCTCCTGAGCCAGTTATCTCTTCATAGGAGCAATGGTGAATTACTTCTGAAAATGAGTTGCCATTATAGTTGCCAGAAGTCAAAACTTAGAGGCAAATATAAATATATATGTATGTATGTATGTATGTATGTATGTATGTATGTATGTATGTGTATATGTATATGTATATGTATATGTATATGTATATATGTAGGTCTAGGTGTGTTCAGGTCTTTTCCCATGTAAGATTAAGAGTATCTTGGCGACGTTTCGGTGAGGTCCCACTCGCCATCCACAGGCTGGTGCTTTCGGCTTCATGCCAGTGCAAGCAGTGTAAGATTAAGAGTATCTTGACGACGTTTCGGCGAGGTCCCACTCACCATCCTCAGGCTGGTGCTGTTTTAAAGCATCCTCTGAAGCTGGTCTACTGCCAGAGTTTGTGGTCCTTCCTTCCTCTTCTTTTTCTCTCCCTCCCTCCCTCTCTCTATCCATATCTCATTCACTTTCACTTCCCTCTTTCTCCTTTCCCTCCCTGCCTTTTTTCTTTCTTTCTTTTTCTTTCTTTCCTTCCTTTCTCCCTTCGTTCTCTTTCTTTCTCCCTTCTCTCCCTCCCTCTTTCTTTCTTTCTTTCTTCCTCCCCTCCCTCTTTCTTTCTCCCTTCTTTCCCTCCCTCCCTCCCTCCCTCTCTTTCTTTCTCTCTCTCTCTCTCCCTCTTTCTTTTTTTCTTTCTCTTTCTCCCTTCCCTCCTGCACCACACTCCCAGTTTTGGGCCTAGTAAGCCTACCTGCAGCCTCCTGGGAGCAAAAACAGGGCACGGGTGGGGCGCATCATACCTCCCCCACCCCGTTTTGGGCCTAGTAAGCCTTCCTGCACTTACCTGGGAGGCAGAACCAGACACCTGGGATTCCTGGGAAGGGCAGGAGGGACGGTGCCAGCTGGTCTTCAGAACTACCGGTTCGCCAAACTGGATGTAAAATTAACATCCGGTTCGCTCAAACCGGCCAAAACCAGCTGAATCCCACCCCTACTTCTATCTAAGTAAAATAAGCTTGGTTTCATTACAAATATTAAAAGCATACATGGAATTTAAATATGCTGAACTTCTGTTCATTATATTCATGTGTACGCTATATAATGAAATAACTGAAGAAATTCTCACAAGGAAATTCTTTCCTTGAATAAAGCATTCAAATTAATTGATAAATATTTCTTCAAAAAAGAGTATATTATTTTTTGTTTATGTTTTCAAGAATGATTATGAAATTTTAAAATGAATACAAAAGCTATTTATTTCATGGAATATATCATCAGAATTAAATACTCACCACTGGCATGCAAATTTTTCGCTGTCAATTTCTACTATTCCTGCTGGTGGAGCAACATGTTGTGGTGCTCTTGGTGCTATGAAAAAAAAATTATCAATGTAATATAAAAATTATATAAACTTTGGATTGCTTTCCATTACTCTTTAAAAGACTTATAAATGCTATTGATATTGTTCACTTTTCATTTTAAATTAAGAATGCTATCCATGCAGAGTTCAATAGACAGATTGCAATTGCTCCAAATTAGGGGATGGAATGCATGAATGGAGAGAGAGAGACCTCTCCCCCCCCCCCCAATACACAGAGGCAGGGGTGGGATTCAAATTTCTAACAACCGGTTCTGTGGACATGGTCTAATTTGTGGGTGTGGCTTGGTGAACATGTGACTGGCTGGGCATGGCTTGTATGTAAATATTATAAATATTTATGTAAATATTGATTTTTTTTTAAAAAAAGCAACTTTTACCCAGAATCAGGCAAAGCAGGCAGGCAGATTGAGTTGCTCACAGAATCATTCAGAGATCTATCAGCTACCTGAGTCTGTCACATAAAATTTGCTTGCCATGAGTCTGCACTGAATAATAGAACCTTCAGTCCTAAGGAAGGTTCAGCTCTGCAAAAGAGCCAAAGATCTAAAGACTAACTAGAAAGCAAGAAATGCAACAATTTCCTGCTTTCTAGCTAATCTAAATCTCCTGGTGAAACAGAACAGCTGATGGCCAGAAAAAGAAAAAATAGCAACTTAGCAGGCAAGTTTGCCAGGTAAGGAGTAAGTGGGCAGGGAGGGTTCCTGAGGGCCACGTGGGCGGTGCAGCCTTGTGTTCCTGCGCAGCCTGGATTAATTGCTTTGGGGGATGACATTTCTCTGAGGACCACCAAAATTTTCTCCACTGGTTGGTGACTGCAGCTCCAGAGGGTAAGATGTTCCAAAGGGCATGCACAATGGCAGAGAAGGCTCTTCTTCCAGTTCCCACTAGCTGGAACACGCTGGCTGATGTGTCTCAAAGCATGTCTCCTCTGCTGGCATTGATGGGGCCGGCCAATCTCAATAGGATGAGACAGTCCCTCAAATAGCTTGGACCCATGCCATAAAAGGTTTTAAACGTGATTACCAACACGTTGAATTGCACCCGAAGCAAACTGACAGCCAGCGCAGTTCATGGAGCAATAGTGTTACATGGGCACCCCTGAGAACCCCAAGAACTGCCTGTACCACCACTCTACATCAACCGTAACTTCTAAATGCTCAGCAGTAGCCCCATGTAAAACGTGTTGCAATAATCCAACCATGATATGAGTAAGGTTTGAATGACTGAGTGCAGGGACTCCTGATCCAGAATAAGCTGCAACTGGCGCACAACCTGAAGTTGTGCAATGACTCCCCTAGCTATGACTGCCACCTGCTCTTTTAACATGAATTGTGAGTCCAGGAGACCCTTCAAGTTGTAGACTGGATCCCTCTGTGGTAGTGCCATCCCATCCAGAAGTGAAAATGTCAAAGTCCTGGATCTTGAGGCTCTATGCACTGAAAGCCAATTCTTGACAAGGTTCAGTTGAAGTCTGTTGTCCCCCATCCAGGCCCCCACAGCCTCTAGACACAGCGAGAGGGCAAACAGCATCAGTTGGGTGACCAGTTATAGAGCTGAGTTATTGTCAGTATATCATCTTAACCATAGTGACAGATGATCTCACCCAGCAGCTTCATATAGATGTTAAAAAGGAGTACCGAGCCCTGCAGTATGCCATTATGATAAATATAAGTTCTGTCTTAGGATTTTTCTAGTAAACCAGGTGGTTTACAACCCAGGATTCTGAAGGAGATAGTAGACATAATCTTAGAGCAACCGAATGTAAACTTTCATAGTTCCTGTAGCACAGGGGAACTATCAGAAGACTGGAAAAGAGCTGACGTGGTTCCCATCTACCAAAAGGGTGGGGGGTGGGGGTGGGAAATGGACTCAAGAAATTACAGGCCAATCAGCCTTTTTTTTTTTACTATTGCCCAAATCATCACAGCTCTTCAGATATGTGGCAAAGCTGTTTAAAAAAATCCAGCAACAATAAACTGTGTTAAGAAGTATTTCAGAAAGAATTGAAATAAAAAATATATACAAAAAGTACTTACAGAACATAGCAGTGACTGTTTATGAAAATAAATCACCTAAGCATATCCTGATTTGTACTGCATAGAAATAATAAAATATACACCCCATATTTTACTATCATCACAATTTAGAGATTTATATGTTTCTATAATAAAAGATATGATATTCCAATATATAATAATTCAAGATGATAAACATACCTAATTCTTCTTCCTTCTCTTATTTTCCACACAACAACAAACCTGCTAGATGAATTGAGTGGGATAGTGACTGGCCCAAAGTTACGTAGACAGATTCGATGTCTCGGAACGACTAGATTTGATGCCTTGGAAGGACTAGAACTTACTCCTGCTTTCTAGTCTGGTGCCATAATCACTAAACCAAACTTCAATAGGGTAATACTAACCTGGAGTAGCAGGGGCATGTCCCTGTGATGAAACTTGTTCCACAGCTTGTGGCCTAATTTCAGAGAGTATTTGATGGTTGGTACTTTGATGTTCAACAAGTTTTACTGCACCGAGTGCATCACCTCCAAACATCTGGATGTCCATTGAAACCAGGCATACTAATGTATCTATAAATTAGCATAAATTATATATTTTATTCCACTAAAAGAATTAATTTCAGAAAGTTACTGTATTAAGTTAAACTGAATTCAGTTAAAGTAGAGATTTATAGATTTGCTAGACTTATTTGTATTTGTATCGTAGACAGAATTCATGATTGAAACCTCCAATATCCACTTCTGTTTATGTTTTGTTTAAAAACTGAAACAGATTTTTGTATTAAAAAAATGGTTTCTT
Source organism: Pseudonaja textilis (assembly GCF_049901715.1). Classification (NCBI taxonomy): domain Eukaryota; kingdom Metazoa; phylum Chordata; class Lepidosauria; order Squamata; family Elapidae; genus Pseudonaja; species Pseudonaja textilis. Next base: position 28,162,376 of record NC_141994.1, on the reverse strand, counting down.
ATTAGTTGTGCTAGTCTATTGCTTATCTATGGCACTTCTATTGGTTATTATTTGCACCTTATCATAATACTGTAAAAGTTTACCATGATAGGAACTATGCAAATTAAATAAATATAGTATCTGCATAATTTTATTGGAACAAATAATAAGGCTTCTTTTGCAAGACATTTATGTAGCACTTTCAGTTTGCCAGCTGCTTTCTGATCCTTGCCATGATTACCCATAGCACAAAAAAGAGGAATTAAGGCAAAGGACAAGCCATATATCACTTTACAGAAAAAACATCTAACTAAGGATTACCGAGGGCCCTAGTAATACAAGTGTTTTGTTAAAATCAACTCTGATACCTCACCTATACTTTTATCAACTTTAGCTATTTTGGTACAGGCCACTTCACCCATTTCAGTGAGCATATAGAGCACTTCCAAAGCAGATATAACAAGTAAAACGTCAGGTAATGTGAGATGACAGATGATTTCTTTGTAAGATTCTTGATCTACATATTCACAAATTAAGACACCATTGTCTTCAGCTTTACAAAGATTACCCAAGATTTCCATGCCTGAAACAAACAAACAAAAAACAGTGTCATATGGATGTCACAAAAGAGCAAAATTTGTTCTCTGTTCCCAGAGTAAAGAATACAGAGTAATAGTTTCAAGTTACAAAATCACAGATGCCAGTTGAATATTAGAAGAAAAAAGAAGTATGACAGTGGAACCAGTTACCTAAATGAGGTAGTAAGTTACTTCACAATAATTATCTACAAAGAATCGTTTATTTTTCTGTGCTAAGTATTAGGCTGGACTCAATCTAAATAGATGGTTCTTCCTCTGACTTTTATAAAAATGATATTTTACACAAGATACTGTAATCACAAATTCTTACCCCGCATTTTTAAGAATCTGTCTCTTGACATTAAGCACTTAGTAACAGTATGAAACATTAGATGAGTTGTTTTAAAATCAACAGGGTCCAAGAGAAGCTGAAAAAACAGAAAGCAAATATTAATGATTGAATGATTCATCTTATAAAATTAATATCATTATGGAAATATTCCAAATTAATTTTAAGTAGCACTTAAAACATATTGAAAATGTTATATGCTTTCTGTTATTTTATTTATTATTTCCATACATAACCTATATTTCTATGCACTTTGCACTTAAGCAGCTAGTTAACACTAAAATGAAAACGAACAAAATTTGAAATTGGCATTATCAGCAGCAGCATCATCATTCTTAATCCCAAAGTTCCAATTTCTATTCAATAACAGATCCAGTATCTTAATTTAATTTTCACTTATCCCATCCTTACCTCTAGCTCATTATTAGCAACAACTATGGTAATAAAATATTTTCCTAGAGAGCAACCTGTTTCATATGCATCTTAAAGGACTATGTTGTGGGACTCCACAAGGCAATATTAAACTATCAAACACTTCTTATCTAAATGTAGCATGGCATGAAGGATTAAAACCACTGTAATACAGTGGCTCCTAAGCCTACCAGTACTTCAGAATGGTACTGTGGAGTTTCAAAAACCACCATCTAAAGAAACTAGTAAAGCCATGCCTTTCTCAGTCAAGTTCCACATTTTTACTTCAAATATTTCACAATATTGGATATCATTCTGAGAATTATTTAATTTGCACTACACATAGTACTTGGCTTATAAAAGCAATTGGGACCAGAATTGCCATCGCTAAGGGCTATGGTTATAAAACACAATGTTGTGAGTGCGCCACTTATTGATGACAATTCTGTGAGTGCCATTTGCTATCAATAAGTGAGGGACACTCAGCTTATTAAGCAAGGATCTCCTATAACTGCTATTTATGATTTCTTGCCAGCTTCTCCACTGACTTCTCTGGTAGGAAGCTGGCAGGGAACATTGTAAATTGTGACCATGTGAGAAGCTGTGAAAGCCAGGGACTGGTTGTACCATTTTTTCAATGCCATCATACCTTTGAACAATCACTGAACAAATAATTGCAATCCAAAGAATACCTGTATTTTTATTATCTAATAATTCAATTTTAGCTGTGAAGTTATCAAAGAAAAGTGAACAATTTCTCTTTTTCAGCTGAATGCAACTTAATGCTTTGTACATGGGAATAAACACTGCTAAACATCACAGGAATGTTTTTAACACATATATTTGACAGGTATTTTTCTATAACTACTAATAGGAATATATTTTTAGAATAGAATATAATTCTTTATTGGCCAAGTGTGATTGGACACACAAGGAATTTGTCTTGGTGCAAATGCTTTCAGTGTACATAAAAGATACATTCATCAAGAGTCATCAGGTACAACACTTAATAATAGTCATAGGGTACAATAAGCAATTAAATCATACTAGAAACAGTCAATATAAATCGTAAGGATACAAGCAACAATCATACAGTCACAAGTGGGAGAGGATGGGTGATAAGGAGTGATGAGAAGATTAATAGTAATAGTAATGCAGACTTTGTAAATAGTAAATTTTTAAATTTTCTGGTTATATTTATCTAGATATTTTATAAATACCTTAATCTTAATTTTTAATTAAAATATATTTCAATACTTTAAAATAGTATTTATTGCTGCATGATTGCTAATAAGTAAGCCTCACTGTTCTACAAAGTTTGCATAATAAATGTTAAGAACAGTTTAGAATTTGAAGTAATTAACCTTATTCTTCCAAATGGTAATTAACAAACAATACTTCTTGTTAAGAAACATGGGATAAACAAAATTTTTAATTACATTACATGGATTTTAAGAATGAGAACAAGAGTAGTAAAACCTAAGCTCTTATATATTTTCATTATAGTTAATTTGTAGCTCAATATTCTGCTTTTAAAAAAATAATATCAAGTTCCACATTTTATATTCAAGATAGGACTTTTCATTTCAATAAATTATTTTTAAATTGTTATGTTCTGGGCAGTGTTAGAAGAAATTTCATTCTCTTAATTCTTCTCAGGGAAGCAAAAATATTTTTTTTTAAAAAAAAATCTTCTTAGCCAGCTGTCATTTAAGAGATGTTCAACAAAATCCAAAGAAAGTACACTTGTAGGTAACACAAAATGCAATGCTTCATAGGAAAAAAATAGGATTCAGATTTAAGCGATTACTATTCTGTTACTTCAGGTTAGGTTTGGATCTAAACAACTTTATTTAATGATCTTTGATGATAAGTAAAATATCTGAGAAATTAGCAATCCCACTGTTTCCTTTTATATAACACTCCATAAGGTAAGATAGATATTCATTCCTATTTCATACTTTAAGCTATTTAAATTATAGGTATCATTTTTTAAATTTCTTACCTCAGCAGCAATATTTCCTAAAGTATCAAGCCCCAATTGTCTTAAAGAAATAAAATGACTATGAGCAGAGAGCAACAAAAAACGAAGGCAAGTACGATTAGCTGCCAATAATTTTACATTTCCCTCCTCAAAGGAGAGATTTCTTAAAATCACTGCTATCTGGAGAACTCGCTGTCCTTCAATATCATTAATGCCCAACTTGCGTGGTGGATGAAATAAAGACTCCCATATCCAATCTTCTGATACAGTATCTATAAAAATAAGATAATTGTTTTAAGGCTCAGTTCAAGATATGCCAACAATATTCTATTATTTATCCACTGCAACTCACCTTGAGATTTGTTTCTGTCAGAAATAAGGTCACGTACTTCATTATCGTCAACAATATCCTTCCAAAACTAAGGCAAAAAAAAAAAAATTTAGTGTGAAACTTAAAAGGGAATTTATTCCTAAAACAGTTGGTGCGTAATAATGGAAGAAAATCATGTATTGCACACAGTATTTATTTAGTAGGAAGCTTTCTAGGAAATAAATAATAGAATTGTGTAGGGGCAGGCCTCAGTTAATGATGGTGCTTTGCTAAGTAACGAAGTCATAAAATGCAGTGTTACATGACCAGAACAACTTACAAAAGCAGATTCAATTGTGGTCATTAGGTGAATTCTACTTGGCTATTAGGCACAATTTCACATGATCCTCATTTGTGACCTCCATCCAGTTTCTATCGTTTTTTGATTGTTGGAAGCTCATCATGAAAGTTACAAGTGGCAATCATGTGAATCCAGGGTGCTGAAATCATTGTGACTGTGAACTAGTTGCCAAATGCCTGAACTGTGATCATATGACTTGGCAATACTATGACCACTGTAACTTTGAGGATTAGGATTAGTGTCCTTATGAAATGTCATTATAACTTCAAATAGTCTTTGAATAAATGGTTATTAACCGAGGACTACAAAAACTTCTCTCTAATGGATCTTTATTTAATATATAAGCACCTAAAGTTTTCAATGGTAGATTCTGACCTGTATACATATACATGCACATCTGCATATATACACATACATACACACATACATACATATATAAGATTATAATGGTACAGTACAATTTTAGTCTGATTTTCATCCTTTAACTCAAGCTTTAAATAAGATTATTTCAATAGATATGAATTATAAGATCTTCATATTTAACCTCAGCCTGTCTTTTTGAAATTTTAAATAAAGTTAGTATTTATCGTCAGTGTGTGTGCATGCATGGATATGTGTTCAAAAAATTATGCTTATTCTCCCTGGATTTGAATAAATTAAAAAGCATAAAAACAAGTTTAAATACTACACTGAACCACCAATTACAATTAGTCATATGATAACACAATCTTATTGCCTATCATAGATATAATTATAGAAATAAAGTGATACAATCCTTAATCATAAATCTGATTAAGTTTGTAAGATGCACTACACCATGTAACATTAAATAAATAAAACATTAAGAAGAAAATTAGAATTTTCAACATATAAATATGTTAGAACTAATGTTAACAAATGGGATTTTAAAGTAATTTAATGTTTCAACTGCTTTATATAAAACAGCTATAGTTTGGAATTCATTCAAAGTCTTAAAAATCTAAACATACTGAAACTATAGTGCAGCATTATTGGAACTAATGGTACAATTAGTTTCATATGCATAATTAATTCAACTGATGTTGTAAGCTAAACATGTTATAATTTGGTTTATTTCCGTATGGCTAATCAAATATAAAAACATTTAACATTCCTGATATAATTATTAGTAAGTTCTACCTTGTTATATGCCAAAATGCAAAGAAGACTCAATATATCAAGTCTTTTTAGGGCATGAATAGATTCCATTTTTGCTATCTAGCGATAGAACAGGTCAAATTTTTCAACTTTCAATTTCCAAACATTAGAGGTGGTCAAAAGTTGTGACATGCTTTGGGGATTGTAAAGGTATTTTGGTTACTTTAATATAATTTAGATATGCTTGGTAAGTAACTACATAACTTTTAAAGATTTTGTTTGCTTCATTTTACATGTTCAACTATCTTTCTCTTTTTGTTAAATGTTATTTTGTCTGAGTGTTAATACTACTGGCCTCGTTTCCTGTGAGTGTGATAACTGATCTGTAATGGCTTCTGAAAAAAGAACAAGGCTTTTGTTTTGGGAATGGCAGAGACTTGTTGCTGTCTGAACTCCCATCACTGTGAGAGGTTCTCAGATATGGCTTACTATTAAGAGAACAAAGTAGTGGCTAGAAACTACCCAGCAGCCAGTCTTGCAAGAGACATATATCTAAAAGTGCTTAAAAAGTGAGAACAAGTGAACAGTTCTTTTGTGGCCCCTGTTGTAACTTTACGAGTGACAATCTTGAACAAGATCCAAGAAAGCTGGGATCAAGCCAAAAACATATCTCTTGGTAGAGGAAAGCTAGATGTCAAAGACTTTCACTGTGAAACTTGACAAACTGTTTGACATCCTCAACTGCAAGTGTCAATCTGTGTTCCGAATTTGGCTGTCCTGCTGGCTGCAAAAGAGAAGCTCACATTAACTGCACCTGCCTTAAGGAGAAGAAGATACCATTGAAGGAACTTGTTTTCGTTAAAGGTCAGAGAAACAAGATTGATACTTTTGGATTGCACCAGATTGGTTTGCCAGATGTGCCCAAGAGGAAATGACTAGGCAAAAGGCAAAAGTGGCAAGACAATCAGAGACAAAGGCTCGCTAAATATAAGCAGAGTATTCCAGTCATTTTGATACTGACAAAGTAATTGTCTCTTATGATGAAAATGAAGAACAGATGACTGATGATGAAGAGGAATATGATGGAAATTATGAAGAGGCCTTAGATCAAACACATATGCTTTCTACTTCAAAAGAAAAGTCAGAATAAAATAGATTAGAACTAACAATTGTTGCTATGCAGAGCATAAGATAGTGTTGGTTGAATCTGATGAGCTCTGTAAGAAGGTTGAAATAGAATGCATCTTCTTCGATGCCCATATAGATGCAACTAAAGTTATGCTGAAAGCAAACAATTCAGATCAGCAATTCCCCAGTACCATCAAAGAAGAACATTATTCTTTGTGCAGTGAGCCAGGTGGAAGATATCTTTATCATTTCACTCCAGAGAAAGGCTCAAAAACAGGAAAATCTGCTCAAGTGATTGCAGATAATCTCATGAAGAAAGGCATTGACAAAAGCTTGAAGGCAATTGGACAAGATTCTACAAATGTTAATACTGGCTGTAAAGATGGTGCCAGACACTGGGTAGAGGTCAAGCTTGACTGGAAGTTGAGCTGGTTGGTGTGCACTCCACACGAATGAGTTACCTCTATGACACTTAATCACAAAATTGGATGGGAAGATTTTGTCTAACAACAAATGGGCAGGTAAAATTGGCAATATGTTAGACACTGCAACAAATATTGATCCTTCATTCATCAGAGTTCCAATTGGTGAGCCTCTTGTTTTACTGAGTGACCGTGTTGTATAGGATTTCTCTACTGATCAAGCATATGAATATAGGATCACACAGGCAATAAAGACAGAATTTCCCATAGATCTGGCTCTTCTGACAACTGCAAATAGGCTTTCTCAAATACGGGTTTCAAAATATGGCTTTAAAGGCAAAACTCTCCAAAACTTAAGAATGATAGTGGAGTACATTGTTGGGTGTGCACTAGCCTTGCTGATTCAATATCAAAGTAAAACATTTCTGGATTGAAGGTCCATGTCATGTGTTGTTCCAGCTACAGAAAGTCAGATTGCAAAAGAAGGCTGTAGTAGATGCTGTTTTGCCAACCATTCAGTGCTCAGCATAGTATGCTTTCAGTGAAATGATAATCCAGACACTCTTGTGTTCAGGTGACATTCAACAGAGCGGAGCTGGTATGCAAAAGACCATTGACTTGAGAGGTGCAGATAATGACACACTAGGAAATTTTTCTGTACAAAAAAAGCACCTTTAATTAACATTGGAGCATCCATTCTGCTGGAGCTGGTCTGAAGGTGTTTATGAGCCACCTTTGATGTGCAGGCTGATTACAGCAGAAATAAAGAAGTTCACTGACGAACAATACAACAGTGGCCCTGTCATGCCCAATCAATAGATGTATGAAACAGGTAACAGAGGTATCAAGCCGAGTGTATACACAACAAACATGAGGCTTAGCCTCTTACCAGAGGCTAAGAAGCAAATCAGTAGTTGATGTCGAAGAACAAATCAAAACAAGATTTGATGAAATTCATTTAAACATTTTATAACTCAGACAATTGCTTTCTGGTGTTAGTTTATGATTGCGTGTATTATTTTTTGCTTAGCTAGATAAAATTCATGCAGAAAAAAACTTTAATTTTTATAGCACAAAGTGTTTTTGAAATTTTCAAAGTTTCAGTTCCACAGGAATCATGGACCCTGAAGTTTGGGCATATTCTATAAGATAAGTTAGTCTATTTGAGGTAGCTTGGTACAAAATGGTTGCCCAATGATGCATGTTTTCACTCAATTAAGTTACACACAAACAGGACAGTTTTAGTAATAGCTGATACCATGAGCACTAGCAATAGGTACTCTACAAAAAGCTAGTTATAGGTAACGTGGCTGGGACGAAGCAGCTCAAGTCTGATAGAAGATGTGTTTTTCTAACTTTATCATTTTGTATGCACCATGCCAAACTCCTCCTATAAAATAAACCTTGCCTGTCAATGCTAGTCTGCAATAAAGTTTCAATGTAGAGGTAGTCCTTGACTTACAACTGTTCGCTTAGTGACTATTCGAAGTTACAACAGATCCACATCAAGACTTACTTTTGACCCAGTTTTGAAACTACAGTGACTGCAACACCCTTGAGGTCATTCATTATTAAGACCAACTGCAGGGACACTGTGGCACTCTCTGCCTACCTCCCCCCATTGCCTTGCCATGTCCCTGCGATTGCTTACCAACCCTTCCTGGATTCCACACCCTTCTCCCCACTCCTTCACTGATCACAGATTCAGCTATGGAAGATCTCTGGAGGCCTCACTGGGGACAAAGGGCAAGCTATTGCATCACTAGACCACATGGCTCCATCCCAGAAGCAGGCAACATTTTCTGAAAATGGCACCTATTTTCAGGATGAAACCACACAGCCCAGAGACGCTGAAGTTAGAAAGGCTATCCTGTCCCTCCTTCTCCAACATGAGCACCAGAGCTCCACAGATCTTCCAAAGGTAAGTGAGTGAATGGTGACCCGGTTTCGGCCAAGAAGTATGGCTGAGGAATAGCCTGAGTTTGATGAATACTTTGAGGAGCAGGAAGAAGAGCATGGGTGCCTTCATGGTTGGGGGAGGCCTTGGGAAGCCTGGAGCAAGTGGGCTGGGCCTGCAGTAGGCCTTCTGGGGCCTTCCCCATCCAAGACATTCTGTGCTCCACTTTACGTTCGTAAGTCACTTAATAACTACATTGGGGAATGCCAAAACCAATAGGATTGTGAGTTGAGGGCTACTTATTACCACTTTTCTCTTTTGCATCTTCCTAGTATTTTTATTCGTGCTACTTCAATATCTTAAGGTTATTCCTTTCTCCTCCACTGGTCTGATTCCGCAAGCAAGAATAGTTTGATTTATATATATATATATTTCAGAAAAATGTTATGTATCAAAATTTTAGAAATTACCTTAACAAAATCTCTATCTGTTTTCTCCTTCCATTCTTCACCAAACACAGTAGAAAATGAACCTAAAGCTATAAAAAAGCATTAATATTATAATTACATTGCCAGAAGTATTTCAAAGAATATAGTTTTAAACCTGCTGTTTTATAATAAACCAAGCTAATTTATTTGGTTTTCTAAAAATTTCTAAAAATTTTAATTGTATAGGAAATTATTTGTTTGGACCAGATCAGTCTTCAGATCAGAGTGAACCAGACTTTGCGTGCATAAGCCAAATGCACACTTTGCGCAGGCACAGAGGCATTTGTGCAGGCGCAGAGGCATTCCAACTCACCTCCTGCAAGCATGCACTCTCCCTGCTGCTTCAGCAGCTGCCATGCAGCACTATGCTGTGCCACGCAAAGCAGCTACACTTCAACAGCAGAGGATAAAGGCGAGTATGGAAGCCTAGGCGGGCAGGTAGGCCCAACAACAGAGCAGCAGAGAGAACCAGTTTGATCTCCGCTGCTCATTGCCACTACCAGCTCAGCAGAACTGGGCTGAACCGGTAAATACCACCACTGGTTCAAGTCAGGGCTCTGACGGCCACTGCAGGACATTCAATAGAGTTGTTTTTAAGCCACTCCTATGTAGTCTTGGCTATGTACTTAGGATGCTTGTCAGTTGGAAAGGCAACTTTCAGTCCAATCTGAGGTCCTTAGAAACTTAGAGGTGCTCTTAGAAAACTTCAGTGTAGCAGAAATTTTATTGTAGCCTTTCCCAGATCTGTGCCTTGCAATAATCCTGTCTCAGAGTTCTGCAGGCAGTCCCTTTAATCTCCTGATTTTTACTGTGTATGTATTGTCAGCTATGAGGTTTTCTATAGAGGTGCATACTTTTCCAAATCATGTCCAATCAATTTAATTTACCACAGGTGGACTCCAATCAAGGTATAGAAACTTGTCAGCAACAATCAAAAAAAATGAGAGGCACCTGAGTAAAATTTCAAGTGTTGTTGCAAAGAGTCTGAATACTGAGATATTTTAGGTTTTTCTTATAAATAAATTTACAGACATACATTCTAAAATTCTGTTTTCACTTTGTCATTATGGGTACTGAGTGTAGATTAATAAAAAAAATGAATTTCAACAATTGCATAATCAGGCTGCAGCATAACAAAATTGACAAAAGTAAAGGGGATCTGAATACTTTCTAAATGCACTGTATGTGTGAGTATAGAAGGGCCAGGAAGGGGGGCACTGGTGGATGTATGTGTCAGAGCAAAGAGGGAGAAGAAATGTTGAACTTTTTGGCCATAATTATTGAAAAAAACATGTTTGATGCAAAAACAACACTGTGCATCAGTGAAAACACACCATACCCACAGTGAAATATGGTGGTGGCAGCATTATGCTTTGGGACTGCTTTTCTTCATCTGGAACTAGGGCTTTAGTTAAGGTGGAGGCAATTATGAACCGTTTCAAATATCAGTCAATTTTGGCAAAAAAATAAATAAATCCTCAGGCCTGTCCTAAAATATTGAGGATGAAATGAATTTCGCTGTTCAGCACAACAATGACCCAACACATAACCAAATCAACCAAAGGATTGGCTTCACCAGAAGTATATCAAAGCTTTGGAATGGCCTAGCCTAGTGTCCAGATCTGAATCCAAAAGGAAATCTGTGGGGTGACCTGAAGGGAGCTGTACGCAGGAGATACCTTCACAATCTGACAGATTTGACTTCGTTAAAGCATGGTTTGATTTTATGACAGTGAGTTTAGAGTTTGTAAAGCACTTTTGCAAGGAAGAGTAGCCAATGATTTGCAAGGCAAGATGTGCCATGCTGATAGGCTTCTACCCCAAAAGACTGAACGCTGTCATAAAATCAAAACGTGCTTCAACAAAGTATTGGATTAAGATGCATAAGGTGCACATTTATGCAAGTACATTATTGTATGTTTTCATTATTTTTTTTCTCAGTTTGTTTTTCAATTGAATTGTACTACAGCTTATACTGTAAGTTATATTAAAAATGGAAAAAATTCTGAAGTGATTTACATTGGTTGATTTTTTTTTTACATTTTTACATTTCAAAAACCTGGCATTTTAAAAGGGATGTGTAGACTTTTTATATCCACTGTATTCTTTGGGTACCAACAATCTTCTTTACAAGGGAACAGAGTAGTCACCTTAAAGGAAATCTGAAGACTGTGTATATTCATAATATGATTATGAAGAACTGGGAAAATATGTACGTTTACATGCACGTGTTAGAAGTTTATTGTGAACAAGGATTTTTTGGTAAAATCTGCTTTCTAGAATATATGTCTGAAAGATACACTTTAGGCCTATGTGGAAAAAAATGGCCTATTCTATATTTTCTTTCTCATTATATCACATTTAAAAATGGCTAAGGCAGTTTTTAAAAAATCATTTATGGAATGGATTTAATAAAATCCAGACAATACATATGATACTGTGAAGATTTAAAAGCTACATTCTTGATTATCCAGATATTAAAGGATTTAAGAAATATTTCTTTTCAGAAAAAGGTATCTTATGTAATTTAGTTATTTTATGAAATCCAACTTTCATGAAACTGAACAGTATCTAAGCACAGAATGGAAACAGAATGATCAATGATAAATCAATGTATGCTGTGAGAATACTAGGAAGCATGTTTATAGTATCTAATAGATTAAATAATAAAGGGTTTATGAAAGAAAAAGAAAAGTAACACACTCTATCAATTATAAAAGATATATAACAGAAGAGCGGTTTTTTTTGACTTAGCAATAAGAAGCTCATTTCATGGATCCCATTAAAATAATGCCATGATAGAAGTATTAATCCAAACACAGATGAAATTACCTTAATCAAAAAGCTTGTCAGTCACGTTAGATCCTAATGCAGTAACTTCCAACAGCAGGGACAAATATCCATACACAATAAGTCCTACCCTACTCTGTTCAGCATTTGATTTATAAATTATTTTCTTACATTTGGATTATGATTATTAAAAGAAACATTTTCCTTGTAAAAACTTTCTTCAGGACAGTACAACTGCTTCTGTTAAGTCATTTCAATAAAGAATGAAAATAATAATTAGAAAATTTAAAAACCTATAAAAACTGATAATCAATAGCTTGATGATTCTGAAGACATTTTTGATTGTCTTAGAAATCATACAGACGGAAATGTTGCAAAAATGGGCAACTAGACATGAAGCACTTTAAACAAAGAAGGAAAATAGACAGAAATGTACAGAATTATAAACAAAAAAAATCCTGCCCATTGTCCCAGATTTCTAGGATCCAATTCTACAAATTCCCAGTAAATATGAAACTCATTGAGAGCATATCCAGAACCAAAAAAAGAAACATACAATATATATTTTAAGCAAAGTAAATGTGGCAATCATAATATCAACCATACAGTCTGAGAGTTCAATAGCGCTTATCCCCAGAAACAAGATTGAAGCTTAAATTGCTTTAACGGGAATTTAAACACGTTTATTAAAATCTGTCTTTTTTTTTTGAGGTCATCTGAATAACATTGACTGATAGAACAAGTAAGAGGGAAAATACCACAGATATACCACAGATATATATACCACAGATGTCACAAAAACATTTGGATAAACACTGCTAAAAGAATACTAAACTAAATGAAACATTGTTCTGATGTGGCAGGCTTGTCCTGTATAAAACTAATGAATAGGTTAAACAGAAGATTGATTCTCAGCACTTGAAAAATTATATTTCACAGTAGTACATTTATCTTTAAAGTATTTTACAAATTAGAAACTTACTGTCATCAAATACCCCAGCATTAGCAAGTAATAAAGTGATGATTTTGGGGTCCTTTTCAAGCTGCATAACATGTTTGCTTTCATTTGATAGAAGAGTGCACACATTAATAGCGAAGTCCACTTCATTTGGGAGTCCAGATAATAGAGAAAGCACCAATTTATTATAATCATTTGGCGAATTAAAGTCCATAGATAGCCCATAACTTTGTCGAAGAAAATCTATTCATAAAGACAAAAATACAGATTAATAAAAATACATCTATAGGTCACTGAGCTATTCTTCTCACAAAAATCCAATATAAATGGTACTATTATTAATTAGCTGTAAGATTTACCTGACACACTGTGCTGCTGGTAATTATAGGAACATGGAATTGCACCTATAGGTAGTTGTGGCTTTGGATTGCCTGGCTGTACCTCATCATCATCCTCTCCAAAATGATGTACTTTCTCGTATTTTTCCAGGTAACTAAAATGGAAAGTAACTGTTTTTCAATATACATATAATACAAAAAAGTGCTAGAAAGCTTATCAAAACAAATTGTAATTTATTTTTTTTAGTTGAATCAAATTGATTTGTCAGTCTTCTCAGATTATTGAGCTTGAAAAACATTTTTTTTAAAACTCCATAAAAGCATTTATAAAGATAATCCTACATTGTATTCTTTACACTTCAGATCAATTTGAAAAAGGGCGTTGGTACTTACCTGATATGCCCATTCTCTTTGAGCTGTGAAGAGCATCCAGTAGTGGGAGGTGCTTCAGTCTCTTCCTAGTCACGCTGGGCTTAATTATTAAGATGCTCCTCCTCCTCCACGGGACTCCTCCCTAGCGTTCCCCACTTTTGGCAAAGTCGAAGTTATGAACCCTTCTACGCTTCACCCTATCTAGACCTTTGGGTGGAATAGAACCTCACCAGACGAACTTGGGTGGGGCTGGATGCTCTTCACAGCTCAAAGAGAACGGGCGTATCAGGTAAGTACCAACACCCCTTCTCCCATGAGCTGTTCAGAGCATCCAGTAGTGGGACATACCAAAGCTTGGACTGTCCTAAGGGAGGGACTCTGTCTGGCTTGACGCCTGCTTCTAGTCCGTATGGACTTGTAAGACCCTCCTCCCAAATGAAGCCTCAGCAGAGGCAAAAACATCAATGTTATAGTTTCTAATGAAGGGCGATGGAGAAGCCCAAGTTGCCACTCTACTAATCTCTATTGGCACTTGCGTGGCCCATGCTGCAGATGTTGCCGCGTTACTGGTGGAATGAGCAGTTATGCCCTTGGGGGCTGGTAGTGAGTGAGATTCATATGATTTAGCTATTGTAGCCCTCAACCACCTGCCAATAGTTGACGAGGAAACTTTGCGCCCCAAAGTATTAGGCTGATAAGACACGAATAGGGCCTCTGTTTTCCAAGAGGCTGCTGTTCGTTCCAAATATATGCATAGAGCCCGTCTTACGTCCAGACAATGTCATTGGTGTTTGAGTCTGTGAGATGGGGCTGGACAAAAATTTGGGAGCACCAGTTCTTGAGCTCTGTGGAATGCCGAATTTACTTTCAGAGTGAAGGTTGGATCTGGTCTGAGGACTACTCTGTCCGAATGAAAGATACAGAGGTCCTTTCATACAGATAAGGCTGCCAATTCGGAGATTCTCCTTACTGATGTAACTGCAATTAAGAAGGCAACTTTATACATTAGAAAATGGAGACTCGTGGTCCTCAGTGGTTCGAAAAGGCCCATAGTAAGCGCAGTTAATACCTTGTTAAGGTCCCAAGTTGGATAATGTTGTACTACAGAAGACCGCAAGTTTGTACCACCATAAAGAAAACTGTGAATATGCAGATGATGAACTATGGAGTGAAGGTCACCCCAAGATATGACCGAAGCTAGAGCTGCCACTTGTCTCCTTAGGGTATTTGGTGATAAACCCTTGTTCAGGCCCTCCTGCAAAAAGTCCAACAGTTGTGCTACCGATGGAGAGGTGGGATCCACGTGATACCTAGCATACCAATGACAGACTATAGACCAGGTGGCGTTGCATATCCAATTTGCCAAAGGTTGTCTGGACGCTTGTATAGTGTCAATGACAGCATTGGAAATTTCCTCGCCCCTCAGACGTCTCTGCTCAATCTCCACATGGCTAGTTTGAGCCATTGTGGGTCCAGGTGGTAAACTGGACCTTGAGAGAGGGAGACCATGGACGGTGGGATTCTCCATGGCTGTTCTGTTGGCAGGTCCCTTAACTCCGCGAACTGTGTTCATCTGGACCAGTGCAGAGCCACCAACAATTCTGCCCTCTCCTGCAGAGGCTTCTGGATCAATTGAGGAATAATCAGGAGAGGTGGAAAAGCGTAAAGCAGTCCTGGAGGCCAATGACAGCAGAGGGCATTGACGTCCTCTGCCCCTTGCAATGGGTATCGCAAGATGAACCGCGGTAGCTAGGAATTGAGAGGGAAAGCAAACAGATCCATTACCGGTTGGCCAAACTTTTGTACTGTTTCCTGAAAAGATAGTCGGATGCAAGCGCCACTCTGACTGGTCGACTGTGGCCCTGCTGAGCCAGTCCACCTGGACGTTTGACAATCCTGATATGTGTTCCACTCTGAGGGAGAGTAGGTTATTTTCGGCCCACCGAAACAGCCTCTCTGCTTCTCTCATCAGCTGCCTGGAATGGGTGCCTCCCTGTTTGTTCATGTGGGCCTTTGTTGTTATGTTGTCGGTCAGGATGAGGATGTGTTTGGACCGAAGCAACGGAAGGAACCTGCAGAGAGCTAGGTGGACCACTCTCAGCTCCAGCCAGTTGATGTTGTACGATTGTTCTGGGACAGTCCAATGTCCTTGCGCCATGTGTGAATGGTAGAGAGCTCCCCATCCGATCAGGCTGGCATCTGTTGTGACTGTTGATCTGTGTGAGTCCTTGAACGGACAACCCTTGTTGACTGTGGGAATCAACGAAGGGATCTCAGGACATCTGGTGGAACTATGACTCAAATCGTGGAATTGTCCCTTCTGGAACATTGGTACGGCAAGAGGAACCATTGCAGATGTCTGGCATGGAATCGGGCCCAAGTTACAATGGAGATACAAGAGATCATTTCCCCCAATAGTTTAGACAGGAGTACTAGGGGTACTCTTCTAAGAGTTCTGAACTCCAAGGCCAATTCTCTAATACTTTCCTGCCTGTCTGGGGAAAGGAAGACCTTGCCTTCTATGGTATCTATAATGGCCCCTAGGTGAATTAATCTAGTCTAAGGACATAAATGGCTTTTTTCCCAATTTATAGAAAACCCATGGTGTTGAAGGGTCTTTAGTGTAATTTGAGTATCCATATGGACCTTTGGAATGGATGATGACAGGATTAGAATGTCATCAAGATAACATTGTAGTCTGTCTCTGAAGGAAGTGGCTAGAGCTGCTAAGACCTTGGTAAAGGTTCAAGGTGCAAAAGCCAAACCAAATGAGAGGGCGACATACTCATAGTGGAGATTGTTATAGCAAAACCTGAGAAATTTATTGTGGGAAGGCCTGATTGGGATGTGTAAATATGCCTCTGTGACATCAATAGATGTTAAAACATCGCCTTGTCTGATACTAAGGAGAATGAATTGTAGGGTGGTCATTTTAAATTTACAATAAACTAGGAATTGATTAAGAAGTTTTAAGTCTAAAATTGCCCTCCATCCCCCCGAACTCTTTGGGACTACAAAAAGATGCAAGAAAAACCCTGACCTTGTTGTTCCAGTGGGACTGGTTGAATGGCTCGGATCTCCAGAAGATGGGCAATAGCAGTTTGCATAATGGTTCTTTTCCCGGAAAGTGGGCATCTCATTAAAAAGTTTGGGAGGGTGGATTGGAACTCCAGAGCCAAGCCAAATCTAAGTGTCTCTGACCAAGAGTCAGATGTAGAGGCCTCCCATTGGTCAGCGAATAGTTTTAACCGGTCCCCAATGGGTACTTCCTCGCAGTTCCTACTTAGGGCGGCGAAAAGGCCTGTTTCCCGCTCCATGGAACTGTCTTCTGGTTTGTCCTCCCCATCTATACCTGTCTGCAAATTCGAATCTGTCCTGTTGCACCCCTTCTCTGACTCCTGATGCCCTCTGTAATCTTGAATAGTAGGGTTCCTGGTAAAAGGGACGAAAGGAGCCCCTCCAAAATGTCTGGGAATTCTGCTTTCTGACTTCCGAAAAAGAGAAGGGAGTATCTTTTTCTTGGACCTTGTTTCAATTGCCGCAATTATTTTGGCAATGTCCTGATGTGCTCGGATATTGGAAGCTGGAATGGTGTCCCTCAGGTGGCAAAGCCATCTGAGGGAAGATCGTGTAAAAAAAGGATGCGGCTGTAGCCTCTCTAATGGCCCATGCGTCTGAAACTTGTGCTCTGCGGAGAGCCACTTCTGCCCTTTTTCCCTCAGGTTTCAGATCCTCCTCTGCCTCAATGGGAATGGTGGAGGAGGATGCCAGGGCCACTATCGGGTCGTCTACTTCAGGAGTGTTTAAAGAATTTGAAAATTCGGGAGCCAGGTTATAAAAATTTTTACAATATCCCGTTGGGGTGGGATATGATGCTGAGGAGGCCCATTGCCGTTGGATTAAGTCAGAAAACATATGAGGGACGGGTATCACATCCGTTTCATGAACGGGTTGGGAGAAAATTAAATCTCCTGACTCGACTTGAAGCCCTGTAGCTACTGGAGCGGGGTTAGATGTGTCAAGGCGTATTCTTAGCCTTGAATAACAGGGACTTGAATAATTGTGGGCAGAACAGTCCCATAAAAACAGGTTGGTTGGGCATGAGACCCTCGTCATCAGACATGCACCTTTCCAATGGACCTGCCTCTGATAACCCCTGGTCAATATTCTGTATTGACCCCTCCTCTATTTGATCTATTTGTTCCTCATGGTCCCCATGCTCTTAGAAACCCTGTGGAATTCTATCTGGAAGGGTGGGAAACTCCCCTTGGGGAAGTACTTGAGGGAAATGCTGATCCATCAAATATAGAGATCGCTCCGAGAGAGTTCCGCAGTCCGAAGCTGCGGAATGTCGCCTGGCCCATGCTGATTGTTATATGCCTGCTGCAATGCCCTTCTGTATCTCCAGCTCCATCCACGTTCTCATTGTGGTGGTGATTTCCTCAGGTAAGTCCTCTTCCTGGTGAAGGCCGGCTGCCATGGGAGTAAACGTTGCCTCTGGTACTCTGCTTTGAGTGAGCGTGGCCATTGGGAGTTGGAGAGGAGCCTGTCTAGCAATAGTACGCCTAGATTGAGTGGAGAAGTCCAGGAGAGAAGACAGGGGCTAGGGGCCCGAGCCATCCTGGGTGGAATCTGAACAGATGCGGCTTGTTCAGTTTCCCTGGTTCGTTTATTTTCTTGCTTTTCTATAGCCTGATGGTATCTCTGGGCATCCTTTTCGTCCACCCTTGAGGGCTTCCTTGGCTCTGTGGATTTGTCCTGGCCCTTGGATACTGTTCTAGCCCTTAAGCTGTGGCCCCCTGCCATTGTAGTGATGTTGTCAATTTCTGTAGATAATGAAACTGTGATGCAAGGTAGTTGGCACACCGAGGAGCCTGTTCTCTGAAGGGGCAGGGGATCCTATCAAATACAAAGTACCCCCCCTTTTTTTTCTAAATCCGATTATCCCTATTGGTATTTAATTTAATTTTATGTTATTTTATTGTAATAATAATAATAATAATAAAATAATAATTTTTGTCATTAAATGAATTGTGACCAAATTAATGACCATTTGATAATTAAATTGAGAACAGCTCTGCAAACTAGGTTTTCCTGTAACAGTTCACCTGCACCTCTGGTGCTGGCTGTAGGAATGCTGAGAGGATATAGCCAATGGATTTCAATCACAAACCCCCAAATAGAATTGGGGGCAAGATTATCAGTCCCCTGGTCCCCAGGAAGGGAAACCTCATGGGGAAATGAAAGGAGGCCTTCACAGAGTGAGGGAAAGAACTGTGAGTATCCTGGTCCCCAGAAAGGGAAACCTCGAAGGGAAAAACCTCTCACAGACTGCAATAAGATGCCACGCGGTTTGTTGAAAATGGCACTTGGTTGTCACGTGGCATGCTCGCCCAAGGGAGACAATTTCCGATGACCACTGCAAGATTGTTAGGCTGGAAGGGGCCAGAAGAGCTGATGCCTTTGCCTTATTGCTCTGCAGGGGGGGGAAGTCTCAGCCATCGTCTGCACGCCCATTGTTTAGAGTGGCACAAGAGCGATCAGCAGATAAGAGTCATTAGCAGCTTGGTGTCTGCTGCCTTGATTTGAATTCAGAGGTTTTCAATCCCTCTAAGATGCTGTTGAGCTCCGACTGTTCAAGTGACAATAAAAAAACCATCGGAAGTTGCAGAGGCTCCTAGATGACGAATGGAGCTTCCCAAATGCAATTTAGAAAATCAAACCTGAAATTCCTGATCTCTAATAGTCTTAGCTTCTATTCCGGCCAAAGTAGAAGCTGCCTGTCTCTAGGAAGGCTGAGCTAAAACTGGGGGACGCTAGGGAGGCGTCCCATGGAGGAAGAGGAGCGTCCTAATAATTAAGCCCAGCCTGACTAGGAAGAGACTGAAGCATTTCCCACTACTGGATGCTCTGAACAGCTCATGGGAGAATATGTATCAAATCCAAATCTACAGATTATAGTAATTTTAATAAAACACATGTATACCGATCTTGTCTTTTATAAAATTTGTCTCTTGCAATACTCTAGTCTATTATAAGTTTGTATATATGTTTAACTTATACACTGTCATTCATAATCACAAATTTTAAACATAAACTTTGCACTTAAAAAATAACTGTAGGCCACAAAGCAATAGCTGATTCGCTGACTTGCTATTTAGCAGCTAGCAATGGGGGACCAGTCATGAAGCTAGTAGTGTCCATGAGACCTAGAGGCACTGGAGATGCTCTAGTGCAGGGGTGTCAAAATCAAGGCCGCAACGTGATCGGATTTGGCCTGCACAAACGTCCTGGAAGTTGTAAGGGGCCGGCCCACGTTGCTTCAGCCTGATCCATGGGATCCTCATGTGTGCGTGTGCGCAGAGGAAATGGTGGGTGCACGCATAGGCCTGGCCCACCCCATTCTGGTGTGTGCACATGCACACAGGTAGGCCAGCATTGCCTCATCCATCGCTCGCCTCTTGGCCACCACCGCCACTTCCTCCTCATGGAACAGCAAAAAAATAATAATTGTACAAAATACTGGTAATCTCTATAGTTTCTTTGTCACCTGACATGAATTGCATAAGAATCAGCAAAAAACAATTTAAAAGATTCATTTACCATGACCAAGGTACTAGAAAAGTGAGCCTTTGTAAAATGTTAGGCACTAATAAAAAATGAAACTATTTGAACTAAGCATTTAAGTTATTATTACAAAGAATGAATAAAGAAAACATCTTAGTGTTAATGCTGTTGATCACACAAGATAGGACAAAGTAAATGAAAAGTACTGTCACTTTTCATGATTTGACATAATTTGCCAGTTTGAGCTGCATATGTATATGACACTGTATAAATTCTTTTATACAAATTATTTGAAATGTTTAAAATTATACTGAATTAAAAATAATTTTAATTATTTTATGTTTACAACTTTACAAATATAAATAAAGTCACACTACTTAATTCTATCAATATGAATAAGTTAATTCCCTACTTTGCTACTGCTTAGAAAAGGCTGCTCTCTTCTGGAAAACATGCAAAACTGCTACATTGCTTATTTGATAAATTATACAAAAAACCTGCAAGTTTAATGTAAAGTGATTTTTAATTAAGATATTTATAGACTTAACTTTAAAAACTGAATCTGTTTCTTTGAATTATGAACCAGCAGTCTCTTTTCTTTAGTTTTAAGAATACTACAAGTTTTGAGAAAGATCTGACCTCTAAGAAGCAAAAACAATACAAATAATCAAACTTTTCCTAGATTATCATATTTTAAATATTTTCAGAATATTATCTTACATTATTTCAGAAATAAGAAATATACAGAATAAATACAGCTTTGCTTTTCACACAAGACTTATGAATGAATCTTTTCTATGTATGTCAATATTATTACCCTTCCAGTTAACTTTTACTCTTCTTATGTCAGCTTCCCCAAATGCATTCTACTTGACAAAAAGTATTTTATTCTCTGAAAAACTCAATTCCTTTATTTTTAAATGGCTTCAGAGAAACAGTAGATAGCTTTACTTCAAGAAACATTTTCTTTAAAATCTTATAGTATGATAACACACCCAATGAAAGGATACATTGTGCCAAAATCAAGAAATATACATTTAACACTGTTCTTTTTTTAAAATGCTGGTAATAAACTGCTACTATAACTTTCCTTCTTATAATCCGCTCTTGTAAAAGTATAAATATTTTCTTATATGACTAATAACAGTTATTTTGTACAAAAACAATGGATGATAAGTACAAGTTTCAAGATTTACATTACTCAATTTCCAGGTAAAAATGAACTCTCAAGCAGAGAACAAGTCAGTTCCTGCCATTATAGAAATGTGGTTTCTAAGGCTCACAGAATATTTTGTAATATATGATGTGCTAGGACAGTGATGGCAAATCATTTAGAGACAGAGTACCCAAACTGCAACCCAGAACCCACTTATTTATCGCAAAGTGCCAACGTGGCTTTAATACCCAAAATAATAAGACAGAGTTCAGCTAATTGTTCTAAGACAGGGGGTCAAACTCAAGGCCCACAGGCCATATTTGGCCCAGATATGGTCAGATACAGCCTGTGGGGCCCAGTCTACCTGCATCGCTTTGGCCCTGTCTATCCAATGCGAAGAGGAAAGATCAGGCCAATGTAGGTTTGGCCCAGTCTACCCAATGCGAATGCGAAGAGGAAGCATGCCAGCAGTTTGGGGAGTTGCATCAAGCTGGCCATGCCCACCCAGTTGGATACACCCACCCAGACAACTCCCCCCCCCCCACGGTCAACCACAGCCCTGGTGTGGTGCTCAATGAAATTGAGTTTGACACCCTGGTTCTAACAAAAAAGTGATAAATGCACTTTTATACCCCTTCATTTTTGTTTTGCTTTTGAAATATTAAGTTTAGCACCAATAAAAAAGAAAAACTTTTGTAATATTTTTCTCTTTCCCCTCCCTCACTTCGCCCTCTTTTTCCCTCCCTCTTCCCTCCTTCACTCTCTTTCTCTTTTCCCACTCTTTCTCCTTTCTTTCTCTTTCCGGAGCAGCTGACAGGGAGTGGGAGTGTGGCTCCATTGGCTGTGGAAGAAACTGGGGAAGTGCAAAGTCCGGCTGGGCAGAGCAGGAGAGAGGTAGAGAAAGGCAGAGGGAATTCAGAGGAAGATCCAGGCCCACCCCCTCTTCACCCTAGGGCACACAGGGTGGAATGGAGAAGGGAGCAATGTGAGTAGCATGGCTTACAGGGGAGGAAAGGGCCCTGATTCCCTTCATTAGCTGCAGCTGGGAAGAGTGTTTTAAAAGGGAAGCTGCACACAGCAAAGTTGTTAGGAGCAAATCATGAATTATCTGGTATTGTCGAGGCTTATCTGGGGTCCTAGCGTCTTCCCAACTGTGTGTTTTGCTGGCCTTTCAAGTCTGCAATTCCTTCTCCTGCTCTGTCAAGTTAATTACTGCAGCGTGGTTTGTGTGGATTTTTATTTACAGTTTGTATGTACTTTGTTTTTGGACTGAATTTTCTCCATTTAAAGACTGTTCTTAGGAGCTTTTTCTCCAGCCAAAGGTAATCTGGACATTGGGGGAAAAGTTGGAGGTTTTAAAGGGACTCTTCTTACTTATGTGTTGCCTTTGTGCCATGTCCCGGGTCATCACACTCCCTCTCTCTCTCTCTCTCTCTGCCTCTCTCTCTCCCTCTTTCCCTCCCCCATCTCTTTCCCTCCCTCCCTCCCTTTCCCTATCTCTCTCTTTCTCTCTCCTTCCCGGGGGAGGAAGAAACTTCTGAACTGGTGCTAGGTGGTGGGAATCTGACGTCCAGCGGTCAACAAGCCCAGAAGCAGTGCACTAAAAACAAGCTGGCCGGTGGAGAGGTGGAGCATCACAACAGAGGCAGCTCTGCAGGAAAAGTAACTAACATCCAGGAGGCGAGAGTAAGTGTGTCTCTATGTCGTAATGGGCTCCAGGAGGAGGGGATCCTGTCTCCCCATTGTGAAGTGTGCTAAATTTCACTGTGCTGCACAAGGCACTGTGAGAGCAGCGCACAGGCCATGGAGACAATAGCAAATGTACCTCAATGAAGGCGGAATGAGGTTTCGCACATTTTTTAGTCTTGCAAAGGATGGTGAGAAATGCGACAGAGAAATGCGATGGAGCTGGGCTTGGGCAATGGCAGCTCTAAGTGCCACCTCTGGCACACATACCATAAGTTCTCTACCTGTGTTAGGACAGGGGTCCTCAACCCCAAGACTGCGGCCCACTACAAGGCCATAGTCTGTTCAGAACCGTGCTGTGGAAGTGGTGGGCGAGCATGCACATACAGCTCCTGCCAGTTGCACGCTTCCCCAACCCTCATGCAGAACAATCACTTTCACTTTCTCCCCTCCCCCGGATGGTCTACAAAGCCAGAAAGGTTGGAGACCGCTGTGCTAGGAGAAGCAATAGTTGGAATATAAGAATTATATATTGAGGAACCTTTGGATAATTAGCCAAAAATCTATCTTCTGACTTGTTTGTATGCTTCAGGATATAACAAAAAGAGCCATGGTTGCCATTTTCCAACAATTTTTTAAATTTAATATTGAGTGGTTTAAGGATGGGAATGGGAATATATTTCTATCATGCACGCTTTGTTCTTCCATCCCATCATTTAAAAAGTCAAGCTTAAGTAGAGATACATATGTCTCACGTGTTAAAAGGAGTTTCTGTTTGTACAACAGTTCACTTAGCAATGGTTCAAAGTTCGAAGCTGTGACATAACTCCTCCCCCCCAGTACTTATGACACAGTCCCGAGGTTATGAATGTTGGAGCACCATAGCATTCACCCTCCCGAGGTTATGAATGTTGCAGCACCATAGCATTCACCCTTATGAGCAACCGCAGAGGCACTGAGATTGAGATAATTTGGCAAGCTCTTTAATACTGTGTTCTTTACAATTATTTTAACTGTATCCACTTTACATATAACTGTCATGAGCAAAAATAGCAACCAAAGAACCCACTCTTCATATGGGACTGTTTCACTTAGAAAAAAATGCCTTTCATTAATGTCAAATGCCTTGTTCAAGAAATTAATAGGTGAAAGATAATAACGTTAATTAATTATATACAGGCAGTCCCCAGGTTAAGAACATCCAATTTAGAGACAATAGCTAGATAAGAATGGGCTGCCTATTGCGAAATATGGTGGATGGCACTTCCTTCCTTTGAGCTCATGAAGCACTGAACTTGTGCAGCACTTTCTGGAACTACCAAAGCCCTCTATTTTTAATATTCAGCCTGTTTCCTGCAGTTTTTGGAAGCATCAGTGCTTCATCAGCAAAAGGAGGGACAATGCTGACAGCCATTTTTAGTAATAGGCATTCTGTTTGTAAGTATCAGTTCTCACTTAAATAGAAATTTGATTAAAGATAGAGTCAGGGAATGGAACTTGTTTTTAACCTGGGCTATAAGCCATCTCAAATTGTTTCAATATAATGTTTCTTTATTGTGTTGATCTTAATGAGGATAAAATGGGTATTTATCAAGTTTTAAGCTTTTAGCCATCAACTATTCCTTAAAATTGTCCAATTAACACATGTTAGAAAAATCAGGCATCTAAATTAGTCTTTTATTAGTCTTGCAAAGCAAAAATCAAATGTGGAAAATATTGCAGAAAGATGGAAAAGGATACTCAAACTGATGACAGAGTAAGCGGTTATAGTTGATTAAAAATATTACTCAATTACACATTTTAATCTTAAAATATGAAAAATAATGAGCAAAACAATGAGTTATATTTAGATACACTTCTACATAATTCAACAAAAGCAATTTTGTTAATCAAAGGTTTTTTTAAAGTAAGTCTTTTTTTTATTGGTTCCTGATTATTTCATATCTATACATTTTTCTTGGAAATCACATGGAAGTGATCCACTATTCCCTTCAGGGTGGTTTTTAAATTCTCAGTCCAGCCAACAGGCTTAGTATTTCCTGGTAGTTTGACAAGTATTAAGTAGGTCCAATCCTATTTAGCATTTTAGGATCAGCTAAGGTTAGCAGCTTTTTAAATATGAAGGTAGGGTAGAAAGTAGACAGTATACTAGACTAGAATATATGGCCCATGCTTCTAAAGTTGGATCTGATTCTAAATTGAAATTCTTTAAAATATATGTATCTTAAGGATAGTTTCCATGACATATTCAACGGATTATAATTTGTCATATATTACAGAGATGATTGGGGGTAGCAGGAATTGGCTGATACAAAATATACAGTATAAATGTTTTACATCTCCAAGCTTCTATTAACAATTATAAACAAAAGGAAACTATATCTTGTTTTAATTGTACAGTGCATTCATAAAATTTTCAGGCCCCCTTCACTGTTATCAATTTTGTTATGCTGCAACCTGATTCTACAGTTAGAAAATGAAATTCATTTTTCCCCCATTAATCTACACTCAGTACCCCATAATGACAGTGAAAACAGAATTTTAGAATGTATGTCTGAAATTTATTTAAAAGAAAAAACTGAAATATCACAGTATACAGACCCTTTGCAACAACACTTGAAATTTTACTTCAGGTGCCTCATTTCTCTTGATCATTGCTGACATGTTTCTACACCTTGATTGGAGGAGACTTGTGGTAACTTAAATTGATTGGACAAAATTTGGAAAGGCGCACACCACTCTATAGAAAGCCTCACAGCTGACAATGCATACTGCAGCAGAGCAAAAGTCATGAGGTCAAAGGAATTGCCTCCAAAGTTCAGAGACAGGATTATTGCAAGGCACAGATCTGGGAAGGCTACAATAAAATTTATGTTGCGCTGAAAGTTCCTAACAGCACAGTGGCCTCAATAATTTTCAAATGGAAGAGGTTTGGCATAACCTGGACTCTTCCAAGAGCTGGTCTCCTGGTCAAACTGAGCAATCAGAAGAGAAAGGCCTTGGGAGGGTGGAGCTGACGTCACAGCGATATGACAGAAATTCCTAGGGGCTCCTAAGGAGGACATCGAAATCCTGAAAGCCGGTGATCTACTGCAGTGGTTGACAACTGGTGGGCCACGGCCCACTGGTGGGCCTTGAGAAAGTTTTGGTGGGCCACAGAGAAATGTCACCCCCAGAGCACCCCCCCAAAGCAATTAATCGAGGCTGCGCAGAAACACAAGGCTGCGCAGCCCACATGGCCCGCGGGAACCCTCCCAGCCCACTCACTCCGTACCTGGCAAACTTGCCTTGCTAAGTTGCTATTTTTCTGTTTTCCAACCATCATCTGTTCTGCTATGCTGGGAGATTTAGATAAGCTAGGAAGCAGGAAATAGTTGGATTTCTTGCTTTCTAGCTAGTTTTTAGATCTTTGGCTCTGCTTTTAAGCACAGCTGAACCTCCTTTAGGACTGAAGGTTCTGTTATTCAGTGCAGACTCACAGCAAGCAAATTCGAGAGACTGAACTAGCCGATGGCAGATAGATAGATCACTGAATGATTCTGTGAGCAACTCAATCTGCCTGCCTGCTTTGGGGTAAAAGTTGCTCTTTTTTAAAATAAAAAATTCAATATTTACATACATGGTGTGTTGTGAGTTAATTTTGTGAGTCTGCTTGCAAGCAAACTTTATGTGACAGACTGGCTAGCCAATGGCAGATTGATAGATTTCTGAATGAATCTGTGATTCTGTGAGCAACTCAATCTGCCTGCCTGCTTTGCCTGCTTTTGGGTAAAAGTTGCTCTTTTTATAAAAAAAATCAATATTTATATAAATATTTATATTATTTACATACAAGCCATGCCCAGCCAGTCACATGACCAAGCTACACCCACAAATTAGGCCATGCCCACAGACCCGAATAGTGGTCCCTGGGATTTAAAATTATGAGTTTGGTGGTCCCTGAGGTCCAAAAAGTTGGTGACCCCTGGTCTACTGGACCTAAATTGTCTTGGAGAGACGATGATTGAGGACGCTCTGCTGATTCCAGGGATACCGCAATATCCCTGGTAGATCCACAGATAGCCTCTCCAGCCGACTTGAAAGGAAAACGGTCATAGCGAACCCCAACAAGCTGGGATAGTCCCCGACGGGAAAAAGAAAAGAGAAAGTGGGTGCAAATTAGGTGAGAGTTTCAATTTTTTTAAACATCCAAGGAAAAACCCCCTGAAAAGAACAGGGAGAAGAGAAGCCAGAATGAAAGGGTGGGTGATGCTGAAATCCCCCCCAGAAGAAAATGGTGAGGAAAGCGGTTTCTGGCACAAATAGAAAGAGAAAGCCATTAATCATGGAACAAAGAACAGGATTTTTTATTTTTCAATTTTTTTATAACTGGATTGGATCATTTGAGTTTATATAAATTAAGCAGATCAAGAAAAGAAATTGGGTTTATTATTGTTTTTGAATTATTCTTTTCCCTGACTTTTAAAACTTTTAAGAGACCTATAAATAATTTTAACATTTAAAGTTAAAGGGAAAGAAGTGCGACAGTGGCACCTACTGGGAAGAAAAATTGGAAATAAACGTGAAAAGGAGAAATGGGTATTGACTCATCAGCTTGACCTTGAGAGCTGAGAAAAGACAAAATAAAATAAGATATAATTATTTACAAGGATAGAGAGTTATATTGAGAACATATACTGGAAACAATGTAATCCTTGGACACTAAAAGAAACAAAGAAGATACAAAGGAATTGAAACCAGAATTCCTTTCACTGAAGTGCTTGGATTATTTTCCCCCCTTTTCTTGAATGAGCTGTTTAAATTAGTGTGGCAAGATTGCATTGTGAAAGACAGCAAAGAGAAACAGTTGAAGACTGTATACTGAAACTTGATGACATAAAGTGACTTGCAGCTGGATTTTAATCACTTCCTTCATAGTGGATATCATTATATTATTTTTTTATTTTTTTTATTTCCCCTTTTTTTGAATATTTCTTTTTTTGTGTGCTCTCGCATTTTTATTGAGCTTTTTAAGTTTGGATACTGTTTTTCACTTTTCCTTTGGATTATACAATATTATCTTTGTGGAATATACTGGAGGTATAGAAGAGCCTGAAGAAAAATCTTTGGGGAAAAGACTCTTGTGGACTATAAATTGATTTTATATACAAGAGACAACAAATACAACGCTAAAGAATGAAAAAAACAATGACATCTGCACCATCTTCAGCATCATCCCCTAGTGGGCAAAGATCTATTGATCTGATGATTCAAAAAAAAAAAGGCAGTGATAATGCAGGTGGAAATTAAGACAATACTTCAAACAATGCAAGAACAACTTGGAAAGATGGATGAAAAATAGGGAAGATGGAAGGGAAAGTAGACAATGTAGAGGGGAAAATAGAGAATATTCAACAAATGATGATGAAGAATGAGGAACTGATGGGGAAAATGGAAGAGAAAACATCTATGATAGAACAAAGAGTAGGAGAAATGGATTTTAGATTAACAAGCTCCGACCAAAGCTTATAAAAAAATATAATGCTGGAGATGGACAAGTCTGATTATTATTTAAGATTTCAAAATGTTGTAGAAGAAAAAGATGAGAACCTAGCAGACATAATGGCGACCTCCTGGCAGTAATTCTGGAAGAGACAAGAGAAAATGGTATCTGATATAGATGAAATATTCAGAGTTCAGACCAGATATGGATTGAGAAATAAACTACCAGAGAAGTACAGATCAGATTTACAAAGAAAGCTGTAAGAACAGAAATATTAAAAGCTGTGAGAGATGATGCATTAAAATATAAAGGAAAAGAGATAACAGTGTTGAAACAAATACCAAGAAGGGTCAGAGATTTGAGAAAAGAATATCAGTTCTTTACGAAGTGTTTAATTAAAAGGAAAATTAATTTTAGATGGCTGATGCCAGAGGGAATAATGGTGACATGGCATGAGCAAAGACACAGATTAGACACAATTGAGAAAGCAGAACTATTTTACGATCAACATTTTAGAGAATATGAAGGTGAAAAAAGAAGCGAGATGGAAGAAATAAAACAGAGAGAAGAAGTTGCAGAAAGGGATGAAAGATGACAAAGAGAAGAAGAAAGAGAACAGGAAGAGAAAACACCTAGGGAAGAAGAGAGATTTAAGGAACCAAGGAAGATGAAAGTGACAAGAGTAACAAGAGCAAAGACATGGAAGAAAAAATTAAATTAATGATATTAACATAAACAGATTAAATTCAGCAATTAAAAAGAAAGAATAATTAACAAGTTAGAAATTAAAATTGGATACAATTTGTTTGTAAGAAGTACATATTAAAAAACAATATGAAAAAACATTGGATTATCCTAAGATTGGGAGATTATATACTACATTGGCACTACAAAGTAAAAGAGGAATAGCGTTATATATGAAAGACACTATAAAAATGGAATTAATTTATCAAGACAATGAGGGGAGAGTATTAATAGTTGAAATATTGATGAATCATAAGTGAACATTATTAGTGGCAATTTATGCCCAAAATGAAGGTCAAGAAGAATTTTATGACAAATTACACAAGAAAATAATAGAACTGGAATATTAAAACATTTGTATTATTGGAGATTGCAATTGTGGATGTAGAAATGAACTATAAAACACAAAAGACAAATAAAAAGAACAGAAAAATATTACCAAAATCCTTTTTTAAAATGGCAGAACAACTAGCAATCCAAGATGCAAGGAGAGAAAGGTACCCAGAAATATACAATATACATTTTATTCAAATAGACATTTATCTTGGTCCAGATTAGCTATGATGTGGGCAACAACAGAGGTAATTACTAATATACAAGATATAAGTATTGAAACAAAGACATAGGTAGATCACAATCCGATTAAAGTAATATGGAAGGGACAAAAGAAGAGGTCAAGATGGACAATGAATAATTCAATATTAAGAGAAAAAGAATATACTGAACACATGGAAAAGGAATTGAAATTTTTTTTTTGAAAAGAACAAAAGGGAAGAAACTTCGCTACAAATTGTATGGGATACAGCTAAAGCTTATACATGAAGATAAAAAAGAAATATTACAAAAATATTATACAGAACTATATGAAGAACAAGTGGAGAAAGGAGAAATAGAGGAATATCTAAAGAAGATGGAATTACCTAAAGTGCCAGAAGAAATCCAAACAATCTTCAAGGGGAAAATTACTATAATGGAACTAACAGAAGCAATTAAAAGACAAAATAATGGAAAACTACCAGGGCCAGATGGCTTGCCAGCAGAAATGTATAAAGCCCTACAGGACTCAATAAGCAATATACTATTAGAAGTAGTAAATGAGATACTGACTAAGGCAAAAATACCTAATTCATGGATGGAAGCATATATTACACTTATACCAAAAGAAGATACTGATTTACAACAGATTAAGAACTATAGGCCAATATTGCTATTAAACTCAGACTATAGAATATTTGCATCAATAATGATTGAAAGATTAAAGAGATACTTAAAATAAAGGACAATATGAGAACAATTTTAAACACTTTGGAATACTATGAAGCACATCCAGAAAAGCAGACAGCATTTGATATTCCTAGATGAACAGAAAGCTTTTGATAATGTGAACTGGCAATTTATGTTAACACAAATGGAGAAAATGGAGTTTGGGAAAAAGTTCATTAACATGATTAAGACAATATACTATAAACAATATGCAAATGTATTGGTTAAAGGAGAACTGACGGAAAAAATTCACATTGAAAAAGGAACAAGACAACCGTGTCCTTTATCACCATTGTTGTTTGTGTTAACTTTAGAACTATTACATAGAGCTATCAGGAAAGATAAGGAGATAAAAGGGATGGAAATAAGAAAAGAGGAGTTTAAATTACAGGCATTTACAGATGATTTAGTTTTTATATTAGAAGAACCTCTAGGAACAGGATAAAGCGATAAACGGAATAGAAGATTATGGGACAATGGCTGGATTAAAAATAAATAAAGGGAAAACTAAGATATTGGTGAAAAATATGACAGAGAAACAAAAAAAAAAAAAGAACTGACAGAGTATAGATATTCAGATAAAGAAAGTTAAGTATTTAGGAATCCAGTTGACATTGTGAAACAATGTGAAACAATTAAAGAAGATAATTATAAACTGAAACAACAAATTAAGACAAAGTTAGAAAAACGGGGTAATATGCAGTTATTATTAATAGGAGGAATCACGGCGATTAAGATGAACATATTACCCAAAGCATTGTATTTGTTTCAAACAATTCCGATAAAATTAGACAAAAAATATTTGAAGATATTAATAAAATTGTACTGAAATATATATGGCAAGGAAAGAAAGCAAAAATTAATGTTAAAATGTTACAGGATGCTAGAACTAGAGCAGGATTTGGGCTGCCTAATTGGGAAATATATTACCAGGCCACGGCATTAAAATGGATGAAAAAATGGATAACACTGAGGAATACAAGGTTATTAACGTTGGAAGGACATGATTTACAAATGGGTTGGCATGCATTTTTGTGGTATGGGAGAAGTAAAACACATGATTATTTTCAAAGGCATATGGTCAGGGATGTTTCTGATTGTCCACCAATAGAGCAATAGAAGAACCCTTGGTGAGACGAGGGCCTTGGTCATGGAATTACTCCTTCCTGATCTTTGGTATGGGAGCAGAAACCATTGTAAGTTTCTGGCATGGAGACGTGCCCAGGGAACAATTGCGATGCAAAAAATCATCTTTCCCAGCAGTTGAGGTAACTGGGCCATAACTCTCGTTTGAGAGTCTGAATGAGTTTGGACAACTCCCCGATGCTGACCTATCTGTCCGGTGAGAAGAAAACCTCTCCCGTCACTGTGTCTATAATGGCGCCTAGGTATAAAAGATGAGTTGTAGGCGTCGTGACTTTTGGCCAAATTGATCGAGAACCCATGTTCTCGAAGTACCTGGAGCATGGTTTGTGAATTTATCTCTGCCTGCCAGTGATGACAGTATTAAAATGTCATCTAGATAGCATTGTAGGCGGATGGGCATGCCCCTGAGGTTTACCACTAATTCTGCCAGAATCTTTGTAAAGGTTCAAGGGGCTGAGGCCAGACCAAATGGCAGGGCCCTGTATATGTAATGACGGTTGGCGTAACAAAACTGGAGGAACCTTCTGTGCGTAGGCCTTATTGGAATGTGTAGGTATGCTTCAGTCAGATCTACTGAGGTCAAGACACCTCCCTGCCTGATACCCAGGAAGATGGATTGTAGGGAACTTATCTTGAACCTTCCATAGACAAGAAAATGGTTCGGATGTTTCAAGTCTTAAATTGCCCTCCACCACCACCCCAACATTTTTGAAACCACAAATAGGTAGGAATAGAATCCCTGCCCATGCTGATTCACCAGAGCTGAATGAATGGTGTGGATCTCTAACAAGTGCTGGATTGCGATCTCCATAAGAGCCTTCTTTGTAGGATCCCTTGAGACAGGGCATTGCATAAAAAAATTAGGGATCATGGAGAGAAACTCTAGAGAGAGACCTGATCTTATGGTCTCTTGGACTCAGGCGTCCGAGGTGGTCGTCTCCCACTGGTCGTCAAAAAAGGTCAACTGCCCTCCAATGACAGGGTCAAGTTAAAGTTTATTTTGAGCAATGAAAGGATTTATTCTCTGCGCCACAAATGGACTTCTTAGCTTGGCCTCCCCGTCTATTTCTCTCTCTGAAATCCTTCCTTTCTGATTGCTGTCTCTGACAGAAACCAAAGGGCCTCTGGGCCCTTTGGGAAGTTTCCCTGCTACTGGGTTCGAAAGGGGGTCCTCCGAAAGGACTGGGTTGGGCAGGCCTCAAACCTCCAAAAAAGGGGAGGTAATATCTACCTCCTGGTCTGTGATTCCACCAGGACCAGGGTGGATCTGAACGATTTGTTCCCTTCAAATGGAGCAGATGGCAGCTTCCATTTGTGTTTGGTATCTGCTTGCCAATGGCAGAACCATAGCAGATGATAGGACTTGTGAAGCTATGACTCTGGAAGAGAATTTAACCGCATTCAGGGTTGCATCTGCGGAAAATTCAGCTTTGCTAGGTCCTGGTGTGCTCTAGCATTAGTGGATGGGATGGAATTCCTCAGGTGGCAAAGCCACCTTAGGGAGGTTCGGGTGAAAAGGGATGTGGTTGTGGCCACCTTAATAGCCCAGGCATCCGCCTGGTGTGCCCTATGGAGTGCTAGTTCCGCCCTCTTTTCTTCTGGTTTCAGAGCATCCTATGCTTCACTTGGCATGGCAGAAGAAGCTGCTAGGGCAACCACTTGTTCATCCACCAAGGGGATCTGAAGCGCCCCTGCTAAATCTGGGGCTAAGTTATAGAAATTTTTGCCATAGCCCGTAGGACTGGGATAGGTGCCTCTGGAGGTCCACTTCTTTTGGACCATACCTATGAACATTTTGGGAACTGGTATGATCTCTGCCTCGGTAACAGGTTGCAAGAAAATTAAGTCATCGGACTCCCCCGAGGCTAAGGGTGGCTCAGAACATCGAGTTGTCTAGGCGTGCAGTGGTTTGGGCCTTGAATAACAAAGCCTTAAATAGATATGGATGGAATAACCCTGTGAATGTCAGTTGTTCTGGGGCTAATCCTTCGTCTTCCAATGTATCTTTGCCTAGCTGATCCTCTGCCTCAGACAAGGAGGGATTAGTGTCCCGAGATGACACTGAAGAATAAGGATCTTGTTCCTCTATCGCAGGGGTCCCCAACCACCGGTCCCCGGACTGGTACCGGTCCGTGGATCATTCTTTACCAGGCCACAAAGCTTGGGCGCCACGAGGGAGAGAGAGGGAGAAAAGAGCGCTATGGTATGCCCAGCGCTAGTCTCCCTTTTCCTCTCCTTCTCCCCCATCAACCAAACACACGCACGCGTGCAGATAAAGCTGTTGCTGTTGCTGCTGCTGCTGCACGACCCGGAGGAACAGATTGAGCACAGGCGCTGGAGCGCCATGGCGTCCGTTGCCAGAGAGCAAGGAAGCAGCAGCAGCTATGGCAGCTGCTGCGCCTCCGACTTTCCAGGGGAAGGTCATTCCCTGACCAGTCACACTTCCCGGCCCACACTTGCACCCCTCGCCCCCCCACTGCCCACTTCCTCGCAGGCGGAGGCAGGAAGCTGCGAGGAATTCAGGCGTGCTTTCTAGCCGGCTGTGCCAAGTCTTTTTTTTTTTTTTTTGCCCAAGCCACACTCAAAGAACTGTAGTGAAAATTTTTGAATCCCACCTCTGTATAAAACCATAACTTTCTAAAAATAAATTCTTACAACTCCCCATAAATAAATTATAAAATTAAACAATGAGTGTTTATTTTATAAAAAAAAAAAGTTTATTAGAAATAAACTGCAAAAAGCTAACATTTTAAATTGGATTTTTAGTGGAAAGAGTGAGATTGCTTTTGAATAATTCCTTAAAAACTACTGCTCTCTCATTCCACCAAACTAAAACAAATGCACAAAACGTCTCTTCTTGCCTTAAATTGGCTTCTATTAAAATGCTGCAGCTTGTAAAACACTGGCAGATTCTAAGTTACTCTTGACAATTTTTTTCTAGTGAAGATAGACTGAGATAACAATCACAACTTATCTTTTCCCTCCTCCTTTTTTTTCTTTTGAATTGCAAAAGGAGATTTTTAAGAGATTTTTAGACACACACTAGGCTCCAGAACTTTAATATTAACTTTGTTTTGCATTCAGTGTTCTTTTTTTTATCAAACTAAGAAAAAACAAGCAAGGAAGGAAGGACTGCCTGAGGATTATCTATTTTGCATTTCACATCCTTTCACTAAAACAAAGCTTTTCATTTAAAGAATCCTGAATAAAATTAGCACTCAGAAAATGATCTTCTAATAAACACGTTAACTAGTAAAAAGTGCAGTCTTATGTTTTTTCTTAATTTGGCATGGATCAGACACAAAAACTTACTATTTTTGTTCCACTAGAGATAATTTTATTACACAAGATTAAAATCATATTTCTTACTTTCAATCTTAAAACTCTGTATCTATATCCTTTATTACCTATCTTACTATAAAGTCTTAATATTACTAGGAAATGTTTCTTTCTTAAAGTTTCTATTTATTTAATCTATAATTTTCTATCTCTATATTCTATGTGCTTGACTCTAAATTTTCCTACATTGATTAATCCTAATTGAATTTTACTTACTGACAGTAATTAGCTCTTGTAACCAAACTCAGTCCATTTACATTTGAAAACTTTTCACTACTTCACCATAAACTTTTATATGGGACTTTCTCTTCCCCCAGCACTCACAATCCTAGAGCTGGTTTCTGAAGCTCTGTGCCTGAACTACTGCACAGTGGGTGTCCTCTGGTTGCTTTTTTAAAAGCTGGTAGTCAGATTCTTTCCTCCCATGTTTGCCTTTGTCTCTTAGTGGCTCTTGCTGTTCCCTTGTGTTGTCCTGGGACCGCCACTTCCTACATTTCTATAGTCTTCCTTGCTCAATTCTTCTTCTTGATATTTCTACAGGCATGCTATGATTGTGGTCCATTTTATGAGACATGTTCTCTGAAGGTGGGGTTGTTTTACTCCTCCTTTCCAGGTAGTACTGAAACTCTGGATTACAGTACAAGAGAAATGTCTATGCATTCTCAGCTGAGAGTTCATCCTTCCATATAAGTCTCTTCTGTTAAAAGACTATTTTTTTCACACTAACTTTATTAAACATTTATTTCTGTGTCATTGTCTTTGATGCAATAAAAAAAATCCACAAGAATGTTTTGTTTCTGTGATTTGTGTTGGAAAGTCAGCTTCTAGGATTGTAATGACCAGTACCAATGTGTAATTCAAGGATTACTGTTTTTCATTTATTTTCTCCAGATCAGGGGTTGATGTTTTGTTTGACTATAAACTATACAGAATCAACTAACTATAACTTCATAAATACACTTTCAGCACATGTATGGCATGGTGAAGGCTTCTTGACGAACTATCTGACTGGATCAGAGATGGGAAGTTAATTTTCCTAGGGAGCCACATGAGAACCTACAACTGTTGTGGAAGGCAACTATCCCTGCTGCTGCCCCCACCCCATGTGTAATATCTTACAATCCCCAAAAATAACTTCCTTCTTTGTTTCTGGAGCCTTTATTTCTTTCAGAACCAATATTTTCTTGCATTCTAATTTTACTTCTCTCTTTTAAATATTTGATTTTCTTGTATCCTAATTGACATTTTAATGATTTATTGTAAATTTTTGTTCAAAAATTGTAGGAAGGTGGTCTATTTCTAAGGGAATTTGCAAGTACCCTTTATGACCTCTAACACGGACACATATTTATCTCCATTTAGTTAATAACCAAATCATATACAAGGCATATGGTTGTTATCAAATTTCACTTACCTGCTCCATTACTGCACAAATGTATTTCATCGTTAAGTTTAGAAGCCAACCAATGAGAGACAACATCACTCATTCTATTTTGATTCTGAGCCCCAGTTTTAACATTCTTTCCCATTTTCTCCTTTAAGATGTCTTTGAACTGTTTTGCCCATCTATGGGGTCTTTTGTCTAATGTGGCAAGATTCTAATTTCCTGTGTCTATTTGGCACTTAAGCTTGATACTGAGCTTTTTAATAAATACTTCCTGAAATAAGTTTTAGAAAATTTGTTTACATTTTCAGTTTTAAGTGCAGCTAACTCAGAATTCACATCCACTTCTCTTTTTCTTTGACCTCTCCAGTTTTCATATTTCTAAGCTTGCAGTGGTGGGATTCAAATAATTTAACAACCAGTTCTCTGCCCTAATGATTTCTTCCAACAACCAGTTCACCAAACTGCTCAGAAAGATAACAACCGGTTCTCCCAAACTGGTGTGAATTGGCTGAATTCCACCATTGGTTGCTTGGTTAGATTCTGTTGAGACCACAAAAATAATGCTGGGTTCTCAACCACACCATTTTCATAAATGTTTATACTTCTTTCTTTCTTTGTCCACCTAGATTCATTTGATAGTCAATAGATTCTGTTCTTTCAACTGTTCTGTATGGACTGTGCATCATATATGAGCAAAGTAATGTTTTAGGACCATCCAGAAGAGATTAAAGCCCCTTAATGGAAAAGGAGATATCTGGATGTTCAACCTGGCTTTAGAAAAGGCCAAGAAACATGAGATTGATTATTATTATTATTGCTGATGTGCACTGGGTAATTGAGAAAATGAAAGTAGTCACTATGTGCTTCATCAATTATAGAAATGCCATCAATTGTGGCAATTATGTCAAGCTGTGGAGTGCACTCAGAAAAATTGGAATTCCAGAACATCTCCCTGTCTTCATGCAAAATCCATATACTTATATATAGTCAAGAACACACAGTACAGACAGACATGGTGAAACAAATGGACAATATTGTGTACCCTACCCCTATTTATTAAATGTATATACTGAATATAAGAGAAGCTGGCTAAGAAAATGAGTGTGATTTTGAAATTGGAAGAAGAAACAGCAATAACCTGCAATATGCTGATGCTATTCTGACAACTGAAAATTCCAAGGATCTGCCATATCCAATAAATATCAGAGCCCCTTGAAAAAAAATGAGACCAAAATTAAATAAAGCATTACACATTTATTTTTGATGAAACCATCACCTGCTGTTTTAGGAAGTGAATCTGGCTTCCCCATTGATTTTGGTTGTCAGAAGGTCATAAAAGGTGATCACGTGAACCAGGGACGTTTCAACTGTCAGAAATATGAGTCAGTTGTCAAGTGCCTGAATTTAGATCACATGACCATGAGGATGCTGCAACAGTCATAAGTGTGAAAAATGGTCATAATTCACTTTTTTCAATGCTGTAGTAACTTTAAATGGTCACTAAATGAACTGGTAAGTCAAGGACTACCTGTACTGGAAACTCTCCACGTTTCTTACAGCTTTTTATTATTTATGTCTCTTACCATATCAAGTCCCATTGCTGACACTACTTTTCTTAATTTGATATATACCATAGACACAAGTGGGTTTTTTTTGCCTCATGATATTTGTTTTATTATACACAATTAAAGTTATATTTCTAACTTTTAATCTTAAAACTATGTGCTTATTTCCTACTTAATTTTGTTACCAATCTTAATCTAAAATCTTCCTATTATTATTATTTTATAACTATTTCTATTTGATATATAATTTTCCATCTCTGTGTTCTATGTTCCTCTGACTATGTTCTTAGTTCTATATATTGTACTATTTTGATGAATTTCTAGCTCTTGGATTCTTCCTTATTTCATTAGATTTATTTCATTTGGCTTCATTTGTAGACAAACTCAGTCCATTTTGCATTTGACAACTTCTTTTCATTCCTTTTCTGCACTTTTATATGGGGCTTTTCTGTCCTCTCCAGAACTCACAGTCCACTCTTTCTTGAGCTATTTTATGGAGTTCTCTGCATGGACTCCGGCACACAACAGTGGGGTTGCTTCTGCTGTTACTTTGCAAATACTCATCTTTTATCTCAGTCTCTCACTGAATCTTGCAGCTCCGAGGCTTGCAATGCTGGGACTGCTGCTAATTTGCTTGTCTTTGAATTGGAAGCTTTGTTTTCTACTTATCTGCAATCTTCTTGGCTCAACTCCTCTTCTGCCACATTTACACATTCATTAGGTTTCAGGGGTTGTTTTATGGAACATGCCTGCCAAATTAAGCAGGAGGTGGGGCTGTTTTAATCCTTTTTCCTAGGTAGCACTGAAATTCTGGATTCCAGGAGAGAAGAAGAAACTCCTACTTATTCTGAGCAGTAAATATATCCTTCCTCAAACAGAAATAAAAAATCAAAATAAATGAAAATGAATGAGTTTTCCACAATGATGATGTTCATCCATCGTGTTCGAGGAGGACCTTGACATCTAATGGGTTGTGGGCTGTCCATGGTGTGTCCGCAGTGGCTGGTAAGGCCTACAGGGGCACGGAATGTTCTGCCACATGTTGGGCAGACATGTGTGGGCATCATTGTTGCAGCATTTGCAGCTCTGGCTTTGTGGAATGCTTGCTTCTTTTGTGCTGTAGTAGTACTTTTGTCTTCAAATGTCTGGCAGCCTTGGTGGATCAACGTGCGCCATGTCAATAGATCTTGTACCAAGGTTTCCCAGGAGGTGGTGTCAATGTCCGGGAACTTGAAGGAGGCTTTCAACGTGTTTTTGTATTGCTTCCTTTGTCCCCCTTGCAATCACTTTCCTTGAGACAGCTCACCATAGAGGAGCTGTTTAGGGATGCGATGGACTGGCATCCTTGCAACATGGCCTGCCCAGCGGGTCTGGGCTTTCATCGGTAGGGTGTGAACTGATGACAGGCCTGCTCTGGAGAGGACTTCTCTGTCTGGCACCTTGTCCTGCCGCTGGATCCTTAGAAGTCTGCAGAGACAGGTTGTGTGGAAGTGGTTCAGTTGCCTAGCATAGTTCCTGTATACAGTCCAAGTGTGATGACCCGTATTCTCTCAAAATAACCCAAAAACCCAAAACATACATTAAAGTCCGGTAAGGCCTTCAACTTAACTTCACTGTTTTATTAGGCACAGTTTAAAGTCACAAAAGTAAATAATGAGGCAAAAAGAAAACCAAAACAAACTGCATTGATGAGACTTCCGAAGCAAGCCAAGATAACTAATCATAAACTCCAGGAAAATAACCGAGGAGTCCATGGGAAGAACGCCAGCAAAGATAAACCTCTTTCAAAATAAACGCTAAACTTTGAGTCTGTTAGGAATATAAGTCACCTAACAGGTATTTGGGTTAGAAATATATAAACCAGGATAGACATTTTAATACTGTCTCTTTAAGGGAATGCAAGAGCATGCAATTGGGTGTAGTTTCTCAAATGTCCATAAGATGGAGCCAGAAACCTGGGTTGTTTTTGTCTGAGTCTCAGAAGAGAGTGTGAGTGTATCTCTGTTTCCTTCTGTTAGAAAGCATTGCCGTTGCTCCATTTTTCCTAATTGACTGATATTCCTGG
Organism: Pseudonaja textilis; assembly: GCF_049901715.1. NCBI lineage: Eukaryota > Metazoa > Chordata > Lepidosauria > Squamata > Elapidae > Pseudonaja > Pseudonaja textilis. Next base: position 28,122,495 of record NC_141994.1, on the reverse strand, counting down.
ATTTGATGTAAGTCTGATACTGAACTGTTTTTTTGACACTGAACTTTGTTATTGAATTATCCCTGGATTGAAAAACTGATTTACCTGTGAATGACTTTGGACTGCCTATTTTGAACTTTGCTTAAACCTTTCTGGAAGTAAAAACCTACATTTACTGTACAGTGTATCTGTGTGTTGTTTGTGTATTATTCAAACACTACTCTCAAATACGTCTCCCTGTATGCGGTCATTCTCCTAATGGGGAATTACCTCAACAGACTCCAGCAATTCTAACTGCGTAGTTACAAACTTATATACATAGCTCCCAGCTGCAAGCCACAAGGAGGATCATGGTAATCTCCTCTTGAGTAGACCTCGCTTTTCCCTGATCCTCTCCTCCCTGCGTGACCTAGGATGGATAGGGGATGGGCCTGGATCCTCCTCTGACTGCTCAACCGGCCTCTGCCCTTCCCCAGCCTCCTCCAACACCTCTGGAGCCACACTCCCAGTCCCTGTTGGCTGTTCCTCCTCTTCCTCAGAGTCAGTCTCCACCAGGGGCATGACACCAAGTCTCACTGGTGTACATCAGGGTAGTTAGCACTACAGCTTGGTAGACTTTGAACTTTGTAGCAAGGCTTATTCCACAGCGGTCCCATTTGTTGGTCAGTAATCTGTCATATGCAGAGCTTGCCTTAGTGATTCTGCAGTTCACCTCAATGTCAATTGTCACTGCGTGATAGAGGGTGCTGCCAAAGTATTGAAATTTGTCCACTGTTTGCAGGTTTTCTCCCTTCACTGTGACGGTGGGCTCTTGGTATTGAGCTTTCAGAGCTGGCTAGTGCATCACTTCAGTCTTCTTTGTGTTAATGAGGAGGCCGAAGTTGTCTCATGCTCCTGCGAATTTGTCCACACTGGCTTGCATTTCCTGCTCTGATCCAGCATTCAGGACACAGTCGTCAGCCAAAAGGAGGTCTCGTAGCACAGTCAAGATCAATGTAAAAAAACCAAAAAACTTTTAAAAGTACAGAAAATTGGATTTTTAAATGGGAATGCATTTTAAAATGCTGGAACCATTTACTTAAAAAGTTAACCCTGCTTTTATAAATTGAATTAAAATCAAATTGGATTGAAATAGGCACTGGCTTACCTGAACGTAGTTTCTCAGCATGCCTTGGAAGAATTCACACATATGAGTTGAATCTGTCTTTCTGCCAGCGACTGAGTCATCAATCTTTGCCATGCCTCTTCCTGTCAGGCCAGGAAGTCCCCTAACTCCAGTCAGGATGAAGGCACAGCCACAAGATGATCTTCCTTGTGGCATTGGCTGGATGGACACTGGACCAGACAGTTGCCAGGGTGGGAGTGGATTCTCCCAAGGCATGCTGAGAAACTGCATTCAAGTAAGCCAACACCTATTCTCCAGCATGCCTATGGGAGAATTCATACATATGGTACATACCAAAGCTGGCAGTCCCTATGGGCGGGAAGAAGTCTGGTCCTGTTAACCCCCGTCTGTATGCACTCGTTGTAGCACTCTTCTGCCAAAGGGCACCTCTGCCGAGATATATGTGTCCAGTTTGTAGTGCTTTATGAAAGGAGACAGGGAGGACGACATCACGGCCCAGCAGATGTCCTCAAGTGAGGCTTGTGTCACACAGGCAGTTGTGGTAGCTGCATTTCTAGTTGAATGGGCAGTTACTCATCTGGATACATGAAGAGCCTGAGTTTCATAGGTCTTGGCTATACAAGCCTTGATCCAATGGCCGATGGTTGAGGAAGAGACTTTGGTACCCATTGAAGATGGCTGAAATGAGACAAACAGGGCTTCGGTTTTGCGATACATTGATGTTCTTTTGATGTATCTCTGAAGTGCCCTCTTTACATTCAGTTTGTGCCATCTGTGCTCCATATCATGAAATGGAGTGGGGCAGAAGTCAGGTAGGATAATTTTCTGAGCCCTATGGAAACGGGAGTTTATCTTGGGGATGAAGGAGGGGTTGAGCTGCAGAACTACCCTGTTTGTGTGGAAGGTGCAGAGGTCTTCTCTGACTGAAAAATCTGCCAATTCCGATATGCGCCTGGCCAAGGTAATGGCCACTAAGAAGGCAACTTTGAGTGTTAAGTAGCACAGACTTACAGATTGAAGAGGTTCAAGCGGTGCCTGGGTAAGGGCTTGTAATACTGTAGACAGGTTCCAGGAAGGATACCTGTGAATGATTTGAGATTGACAGCTCCTTTGATGAAGCTGCGGACCAATGGATGCCTGGCTAGGGACTCCCGCTTTCCGTAGTGCAACCCCATGGACAGGGTGCCTACCTGTCTGCGCACTGTACTAGGAAACCTTTGTCAAGCCCCTCCTGTAAAAAGTCCTGATCTGCAGGATAGAAGCCGCAGTGGGATCTGTGCCTTTTTTGGCACACCCACTGGTGGAACGCTTTCCAGGTAGCATTTTATATTCTGTTCGTGGAGGGCCTCCTGGAGGCTTGTATTGTCCTGATCAACTTTCTTGAAAAGTTATCCGTCCTCAGGATCCTCCTCTCAAGTGCCAGGTAGTCAATTGGGGCCACTGAGGCCCTGGGTGTTTCAAGATCCCCTGGCTGAGAGAGATCCTGTCTTGAGGAATCCTACAAGGACAGGACACTGACAAGCTCACTAGGTCCGCGTACCATGATGGTCTGAGCCAATGGGGAGTTATGAGGAGGATTTCTGCCTGTTCTATTAGCACTTTTCTTATTACCCCTGGGATGAGGGGAAGAGGAGGGAAGGCATAAAGGACACCCTTGGGCCAGCAGCTGTGAAGGGCCTTGACCCTTTTCGCACCTGGCGATGGGAATCCGGAGAAGAATTGGGGAAGTTAGGTATTTGTTGGAGTGGCGAACCGGCCTCCCGAATTTCTGAGACATCTCCCGAAAGAGAGCTGAGTGGAGATGCCACTTGGAGTTGTCCACCCTGATTCTGCTCAGGTAATCTGCCTGTACATTTGACGTCCCCGATATGTGCTCAGTCTTGATGGACAATAGGTGAGCTTCTGTCCAGATTCCCAGTTGCTCTGCTTCGGTCATGAGGGTCTAGAGTGAGTCCCTCCCTGGTGATTGACATGTGCTTTGGCCGCCACATTGTCCATTAGGATCAATATGTGTTGGCCAGCTACTGTGCTTTTGGAAGTGTTTGAGAGCTAAGTGGATGGCATGGAGTTCTAACCAATTTATGTTGTGTTGAAGGTCCGCTGGGGACTATTGTCCCTGCATGAGTTGGGACTGTATATGGGCTCCCCGTCCTAACAGACTCACATCTGAAGCGATTGTTATGCAATTGGGTTCCTTGAAAAGGGACCCCTTGATGATCACTGGGGAAACCTACCACTTCAGTCGAACCTTGATGTTGGAGGTGCTGGTGCCTGCCCTCTGGAATGGTAGGAGGAACCATTGGAGAGGTCTGACATGTAATCAGACCCAGGGCATTATGGCTATGCACTATATCAATTTTCCAAGGAGTTGGGAAAACACCGCTAAAAGGAGCCACTCACTCCGCTGTGACCAAGGACTTGATGCTGTCCTGGCACTCCTGGGACAAGTAAACCTTGCACAGATTGATATCTATCACTAAATGGAGTAGGTGGGTGGATGGGACTAGCTTGCTTTTCTGGAAGTTGATGGAAAAACCATGTTCTTGTAGAACCTGGATTGCAGAGGCCAGGTCTGACTGGGCTTGTTGGCTGGAACTGAACTGGATAAGGATGTCATCCAGATAGCACTGGACGCACACCAGGGTTGTTTTGAGGTGTGCGGCCAGTGCTACCAACACTTTTGTGAAGGACCTGGGGGCCGATGATAGGCCAAATGTCAGGGCCTTGTATTGATAATGTATAATAGAACCTGAGAAACCTCCGAAGGGAGGGATAGGAATGTGGAGGTAGGCCTCCGTTATATCGATGGACATCAGATTGTCCCCCCTTATGCCTTCTAACATTAACTGCAGAGATTGCATTGTGAATCTCTTGTACTCTACATGAGTGTTCAGCTTTTTGAGATCCAGGATCGTTCTCCACCCCCCCCCCCCCAAGGCCTTTGGAACTATGAATAGAATTGAGTAAAACCCGTGCACCCTCTGGTCCTCTGGCACTGGCTCAATGGCCTGGATGTCCAACAAGAGCTGGGTGGCCTTGTTCATGAGCTCTTTTTTTACAAGGTTTTTGGAGGTTGGGTAAAGGTCCTTGAAGGAGTAGATAAAAAATCCAGGTGAGAGCAAATCGCACGGTTTTTAGGACCCAAGAATCGGATGTGATCGTCTTCCATCGGTCTGCAAATAGGGCCAACTGGCTGCTGATGGGGGTAGGGGTCTGGCAGTCCTTTGGATAGATGAAAGGGATGACCTCCTATGCCATGAAAGGACCATTTGGACTGGAACTGTTTTCTCTTTCTATTTTGAAATCCCAATCTATCTGGAGGTTGATCTGATATGGGCTGGTAGGATCTTTGGAACTGCAAGAATTCTTGACCTGATTCTGAGAAATGAAATGGCTGCCTACAGGTGTAGGGAGAAGCCCTTCTATCAGCCCTCCTGATAAGAGAGAACACCTTCCGTTTATCTTTGTTTTTTACTGAGAAGGGATTTAATGCCTCTCCAAATAAGGATGACCCCGTGTAGGAAGCTGAGGTCACCTTCCATTTGGTTCTACCATCCGATTGCCAATGTAATAGCCAGAGCAGACAACGAGAAGTAATGTTGGATGCCAGTGCTGTGGAAGAAAATCGGGCTGCATGCAGGGAAGAATTGGCCACGAATTCACCGGCCACCACAAATTTATTGATGTCCTGATGCATTCTGATTTCCTCTGAGGGAATCCTGGCCTGTAATTGGCGAAGCCAGAGGAGAGATGGTCTAGAGAAAGGAGGTGGCCACCACTGCTTTGACCACCCAGGCGTTGGCCTGGTGTGTCCTGCAGAAATTTTGCTCTGCCTTCTTATCCTCTGTCTTAAGGGCCTTTGCTATGTCACCAGAAATCGCAGAGGATGAAACCAAGGATGCCAAAGGGCCGTCCAGAGGGGGTAATTGGAGAGACTTGATCAGGAGAGGAGCCATATTGAAAAAAATATTACCCCTCAGAATAGGGAAGGATCCTGGCTGCAACCATTGTCTCTGAACTACGTCCAGAAACAACTTGGGGCAAGGGATTTCCGGTTGTAGAACAGAGGGTTCGGAAAAAAACCTGCTGTTGGGTCCCTGATTTTCAGGTGAAGCAGCTGAAATATTAGGCTGACGATCTATTAGGGCAATGGTCCTAGCCTTGTGTAGTAGGTATTTAAACAGTCCTGGACTGAATAGGCCCGTGAGCGGGGGTGAATCGGGAGATAAATCTTCATGTTCTTTTTAAAAAAAAAAATTATTGAACAAAACAATTAAAAACATTGAACATGATGAAGTCAGTTTGACGTAACTTTTGGTCAATATCGCATATATATATTATACCATTCACCCGAAGCCAAGCCGCACTAAAAGCCCCCAATACAATAAACACAATGTTGCCAGCCAATCAAGACCAAAAAAAAGAAGCTACAAAACAGACAGAAGATATTAGAAACACCAATCAAGCAGAACACAGCAAACTCCAAGACCAATAAACACAGATCAAGACTCCCAACCAATTAGGATGAAGAAAAAACCATTCTAACACAGCAGGAGGCTAGCACCAAATTTAAAACAGAAACAGCTATGAAAGCCTGACACACAGACGAACCTAATACACAAGCCTGATGATGGCAGATGAGATTCTGCTGAAACATCGCAACAACTTTAAAAGCACAACTATAATCATGTGGGAAAATACCCGAACAAACTGAATAACATACATACGTACATACATGTGTGTGTGTGTATAGATATATTTGTTTTAAGTTTTCGCGGGTACTTACATGTATGGTATTCAGCTTTGTTCGGGTATTTTCCCACGTCATTGTAGTTGTGTTTTTAAAGTTGTAGCAACGTTTCGGCAGAATCTCATTTGCCATCATCAGGCTTCTGTATTGACGAACACAATACAGAAGCCTGATTCGTGGATTGACACCAGAACTAGAAGAACCAGGAAATGTCAATCTGAAGGGAGGCGTCAGGACAAACATTGATTGGAGTGAATGAGAAGGGCAAGTCAGTAAATTAGCACGTTGCCTTAATGAGTATAAAAGGACACAGCTGGGCTGGTACATTTCGCCAGGAACAAAATAACTATTTGAGTGAGGACGTTACAGCAAAGAGCTCTGAGGCTGAGGATTTATTGCCAGGACTGGTTTGCCGGACAGAGTAAAGATTTATGCTGTGGTTTCTGCCAGCCGTTATCTTGTAAGACTTCTTTCCGTTTGATTTAATTGTGAAACGGCTGCTTTCTGTTTTGTTCGTTTGAATTTGAAGGGAGTCATAACATATATATATATATATATATATATATATATATATATATATATATATATAAAATGTGTGTGTGTATACACACACACACATATATACATACATATACACACATACACGCACATTCCTATAAACAATTATTCAAATATACACATTTGTTTGTTCATATATTACATTTCCAACATCATTCGTCTTCTTTTCATCTCATCCAATCATTTACCCTTTCAGCAAATCCTTTCCCAACTTAAGACCTTCCCACCAGTGATAGAATTTGTCCCAAATTGCATAATATGCTGATTCAACTTTGTTTTTCATTTCTAGAGTTAGCTTGTCCATTTCAGCGCATATCAAGATTTTGTTTAATATTTCTTCTTCACTTGGTATGTCTGTCTCTTTCCAGTTCTGGGCAAATGCTATCCTTGCTGCAGTAATAATGTGTACAATCAAATAAAGCTCATCCTTCTTGTGTTTTTTGACATAATTCCTAATAGAAAACATTCTGGTAGGTGATCTACTTTAAAACCCAACATTTCCTCCAGCCACTTCCCCGTCCTAAGCCAATACTCCTGTATTTTTTTGCACCACCACCATGCATGGTAATACGTTCCCCGTTCTACTGAGCATTTCCAACAATTTAGGGGCTGGCTTTTATACATCTTGGCCAATCTGGCTGGTGGAAAATGCCATTGCTAAAACATTTTGAGCAAATTTTCCTTATATGCAGTGGCCATGGAAATCTTTTTATTTCTTTCCCATATTGTTTGCCATTGGTCCAAATTAATACTGTACCTGAAATCTCTGGCCCATGCCACCATAGTCTCCTTTACTTGTTCTTCCTCTAATTTATAGGCTAACTGAAATTTGTAAAGTTTCCCTATCAATTTGTCCTCTGATTCTAACATAATTTTATCTAAAACTGTTTCTTGCATGTTAATTCCCCATTCTTTTTTATACCTTGCTTGTAACTGTACATATTCCCACCATTCTAAATCCATCCATGCTGCTTTAAGTCCTGTCTACTTTTTAACTCTCCGTCCCCATTTAAGACATCTTTGTAAGTGATAGCTTTCGTTTCAATAGGTTTGGATATGTTCCTGCCTCCAATATTGATATCCAATTTGGCATTTCTAAATATATCTGTTTTCTAGTTTTCTAGTTTTATTCCAGATCTTAAATAGTGCTTGCCTAATTCTATGTTGTTGAAAATGTCTATATAAGCCTGGCTTGTCAGGCCATAGAAACACATGCCATCCATGTTGCAGATCATGAGAATTCTTCTATTTTGTAATAGTATCCAATCTCTAACCCATATAAGTGAAGCTGCTTGATGATAGATTTCCCAATTTGGAAGGTCAACACCTCCCCTTTCTGTGGCTTTTTGTGGTGATTTAAGTTGAATCCTCGTTTTTTTCCCCCCTGCCATACAAAATTAGAGGTTATCTTGTTTAGTTCTTTAAATTGGAGTAAATGTGGCCTCAGGGACCCTAGTTCTGTCTCTGACCTGTAAATCTGCAGGACTAGGGATCATGCAATCAAATGGAAATCTTTGAATTTGGATTTCCTCTGCAGATGGGATGTATTCCTTCTCTCTATCTACCTCTGGTGATTAAGCCCTGGAACTGCAGGCAATTCCTGTACTAATGGCTGCTGAGGGAGGGAACAACCAGGCTCAGGCTGGGAGGCGGGGGAATACCTCTCCTGCTCTGCTTGTCTCTGAACTCTGGAAAATTGTTTTTCCAATGCCTTTTGCCTTCGTTCTTCTGCTCTTGTAGGCTTTCTGGAATAAAGAGCTTTTGTTTGGAGCCTCTTTACTTGCAGATCTGGGCTCTGCTTGAACCGTTTAGCACGTTTGGGCTCCATGCTGGCTGCTGCTTGGTCGGCCATGTGGTTGCTGCCCAGAACATGCGAGGAGAGCAATGCTCAATCCTCCAATCCTCTTTCCTTTGGGGCAGCTCTTCAGCCCTGGGTTCCTACCCTAGGCTGTAACAGTGGTGGCCTTCCAGTCTCCTGGATAGCCTGCACAACTTGCCACATGGTCAAAATGGCCACCGCCAGTCTCCAAAATCAGCTGTGGGGCGCTAATAGTGCAAATGGCCACCCTGGAATTACCTGGTTGAGCCTGGGTGCGCCAACGGCGTGCTGGGGGAGATCATGGGTTCAGCCCCCCCAAGGGGGTAGGGGATCATTTGGGGCTCTCCCGTTTGCCTGGGCTGTTAGGCCTTAATTGGTATTTCAGGGGAGCCATGAAAAAAATGGGGCAGGCAGGAGTTCCAATTGCTGCCTGATTACGATGTTTTTTAAAACTTGGCAAACCTTAAGGAGAATCCACACTTTAAATGCTGCTTTCTACTGAAATTGCTGGATCCAACCTTTGCCACATATGTATAGGGCCAAGGGGACTTCCTAGGCCAACAGGGAGAGGTGTGGTAAAGATTGATGACTCAGTCTCTGGGCGGAAAGGCAGATTCAACCCATATGTGTGGATTCTCCCATAGGCATGCTGGAGAACTGGTTGGTTTCGTTATAACATTGAAATTTAAGAAGAGAGCGCCACCTGCTTATGAAAGGAAATACAACATATATTTATAAGCCTGGCAAGATTTCTGATATGGAATAAACAATACTGATCTGGAGGACCATGAAGATATTTACTGAGTTATATGTATCTTACCCTATGACTACCAGAGATTTAAATGTGAGAACAAGGAAGATGTCTAATTAAAGTGACCCCTGAATGTCATGATACATGATTGAATTTATAAAGAGGTTTTAAAGAGATTTTGAACAACTTCCTGGACTACTTCAAGGGAGCTGAAGGATTAACTATGAGACATAAGGAATTATGATCAGTGTATTTTTTGAAGAGCAATTTTAGGCTTCAATATATGGTTCCTGGACTATGGATAAGAGCGGGACCTATTAAAACAAGACAAGATGCTCCATCAGAGAGAAACGAGTGGAACTTTGGAAGATATGGCATTGATGTATCAAAGTATAAAGGACAGTATAATAAGAAACCACAAGGAGGTTAAGAAAATAATGCATGGCACGGAGGGCAAGCTGGAGAATATAATACAAGAGACAATGAGTAAAGATCAAGACGCCCAGGAAAGGGAGGAGCCAACAGAAAGAATGGAGGAAAAAAAGACGAACCAGCAAACAAAAGAAATTAAGAAGGAGACAACAATAAAAATAAAGATGACTGACTAAATAAAACAAGGGGAAAATACTTTAAGAGATTTAAAAAGAGACCTGGAGACGCAGGAACTTATTTTCGAAAGGTGGGGCATGGGTAGATACTTTGAAAGCTAGACAGTGGAAGAGGGTAGAGATGGGGGAAATATTTGGATTGAGTAGTCAGGATGTGGATGCAGACAGAAACAAAGATCTAAGAGAGGAACATGGGAGACAAGTCAAAAAATGAATAAGAATTAAAATACTAATGTGACCAAAAGATGGTTAAAAAGGAAATATCTTTTAATATAAGGGTGGAATGACTAAAAGCTAGAATAGAGATAGAAATAAGAAAATGGGGAAATATTAGTATATACATTTTTATATAATATACAATAAAATAAATATATAATTAATAATAAGGTGGGAAAATTAGAGATTGAATGGTATTATTATGCATGTTTAAATAATATTGGAACAATATATTGAAACTGAAATAATGTAATAGCATAACTTAACATAAATACGTGTACTAATATTAGAACTACATTAGCTTGATGAATGTATTGAATATAATTAATACTACTATTGTTTTTGTATTAAAATGAAATTGTATAACAATTAAAGTATTAATGTGAATAAGAGATGAGGGGTAAAAAGGAATTTTTTTAAAAATATAATGGTGGCATGATTAAAAATTAGAATGGAGAATAAGAAAGGAGGACTATTAATATACACATTTTTATATAATGAGATAACAGCAATAATTAGAGGGAAGATTAGAAACTGAATAATGGAATTAACATGTATGTTTAAGCAAGTTGTTTGCAAAACTGAATCAAGCAAATGTAAATTCATTTACTCAATAAATTCACTCGCCAAGGGCAACACCAACCATAAGAATCTTCATTCTCGCCCTGACCTAACCTTACAGCAACATGTACAATCCCGTGAACTATGCTTTGACTCAAAATATTCCATGAACTAGGAAATACTAACCTATACATTGAGTACCACACAAAATGTATCAAAAACAAGGCCTACAACTTTCGTCCCAATAACCATCACCCCAACATCCAACATTAAGCATGCATGCCCCTTACTTCCTCCAGACCCACTACTACATATCTTAAATGCAAACTACTCAATGCAAGAAGTCACGCAAACAAAATGCATGAATTTCTCATCTTACTAAGCATGGTCACATTCGACATTATATTCGTCTGTGAGAAGTAGTTGAATGCATCTTTTCCAGACTCCAATACCACAGTAAGAGAATATCGTGTTTATCAGTCAGATCATGAAATCCGTAGAGGAGGTAGAGTTGCTATCTTCTATAAAAAGTCCCTAAATCTAAAAAAGATTCAAATTACACAGGAGCTTGCTCTTCCAGAGACCATCGTCTGTGAACTGTCCTTAAATACCACAATCCGCTTCTTACTATGCCACAGAGCCCCTGACTATGACATAGTTCATGCAAACAAGCTAACTTCACTGCTAGCATGGGCTCCCTCTTGCCCACACCCTCTTATTTTCTTTGGTGATCTCAATCTACTTCTTATAAATTGGACCCTAAATGAATGTACATCTGAACCCATACATGCAACCCTGTACAATGCCATTACTACATTGGGACTGGATCAATTAGTAAATAACAACACCAGACTCAACAACTGCCTTGACCTCATCTTCTGTAACAGCTCAAACTCAATTTGGCCTACAAATACAAGAACTCTTTTCAAATAATGACCACAGTATGATTGACTTTTGTCTCAATTTATGCCTTCACAAACAAGATCATAATGATGGATTCCCAAAATACAACTTCAAAAAAGCCAACTATGAGCTGCCGACCTATCATCTCTTGATTGGCACATTCTGTTCTCTGGCTGTAATACTACAGAAGACTATTATAACGCATTCTTGCTTGAACTCGAAAGAGTCATTAAACTATATGTACCATTAGTAACCCCCCAAAACAAAAAACAAATTACCCAAAACAATAAGGAAACTTCAATTTTAAAAAATTGCTATGGCGAAAAACAAAACTAGCCACATAGAAAACTTTAAAAACCAATACACCTTATGTCGACAGATAAAGGCAGAATGCACCGATTACCATTGCAAGCAAGAGGAAAACATCCTACGTACAAAATCCACCTGCGCCTTCTACAATTTTGTAAACACCAAACTTAAAGACTCAAGAACCATCCCAACCCTAAAAGGACCAAATGTAGCGATGAAGCCACTAAGGCCAACCTCTTCAGCATGTTCTTCAGTTTAGTCTTTGTAAACAGCAATGGCTCATGCCCACATTTCCTAGTCATACCACAACTAACCGCAATGATCTACTATCTATTGACTTTACAGAAGATAACATAGAAAAGGCACTACACAACCTAAAACCATCCTTATCTATTGACCCTGATGGATTATGTGCATACTTCTTTAAAAAGTTATCCTCTGCCACAGCAGAACCCTTAAGCATAATATATGAGATATCATTCAGAACCAGGTGCTTACCGAACCTATGGTCCTTAGCAATGGTCATCCCTGCATTCAAAAAAGGTGACCCCAGCCTGGTTGAAAAAGGGCTCTGTGAGCTGTGAAGAGCATCCAGAAGTGGGAGGTGCTTCAGTCTCTTCTGGAAAGGCTGGGCTTAAAACTCCGGGACGCTCCTCCTCCTCCACGGGACACCTCCTCAGCATCCCCCAGTTTTGCGAAGACTGAGTGCCAAAGTCCGGGACTCATCACCTAATCTAGATCCCTGACCCGAACGGAACCCCACCAGACGGAAAGAAATAGGTGGGGCTGGATGCTCTTCACAGCTCACAGAGAACTGGCGTATCAGGTAAGTATCAACGCTCTTTCTCCCACAAGCTGTTCAGAGCATCCAGAAGTGGGACATACCAAAGCTTGGCCTGTCCTTAGGGAGGGACTCCATCTGGATCGAAATCCACTCCTAAACTCTATGGACCCTCTGCAGGACTCTTCTGCCAAATGAAGCATCTGCTGAGGCGTAGACATCAATTTTATAATTTCTGACAAAGGGCGATGGTGAAGCCCAAGTCGCCGCTCTGCAGATTTCGTCTATGGAAGCCGAAGTGGCCCATGCTGCTGATGTTGCCGCATTCCTTGTCGAGTAGGCTGTAATGCCCTTAGGAACTGAGATGATTGGCATTCGTAACTTTTAGCTATGGTGGCTCTCAACATCTACCAATGGTCGTCGACAACACCCTGTGTCCTAAAGTGGATGGGTTGAAAAATAGGAATAGAGCCTCAGATTTTTGAAATGCCACCGTGCGGTCTAGATAGATGCTTAATGCCCTTCGAACATCAAGTCGATACCATTGATGCTCCAGTCTATGAGATGGCTTTGGACAAAAATTTGGAAGCACCAACTCCTGCGCTCTGTGGAAGGCTGAATTTACTTTAGGGATGAACTATGGATCCAATCTGAGAACCACTCTGTCCGCATGAAACACGCACAGGTCCTTTCTCATCGACAATGCTGCCAACTCGGAAATCCTCCTTGCTGATGTGATCGCAATTAAGAAGACCACCTTATATGTCAGGAATTTGAGACTAGCGGTTCTTAAAGGCTCAAACGGGCCAGTTGTAAGTACGATTAACATCTTGTTGAGCTCCCAAGTGGGACAGCGGTGAATTACAGGAGGTCGTAAGTTTGCAGCACCCTTAAAAAAGCTGCGGATATGTGGATGGTACGCGATGGAACAAAGGTCACCCCAGGATATCACCGAGGCTAAGGCCGCCACCTGTCTGCGTAAAGTATTTGGAGATAAGCCCTTGGTCAACCCCTCCTGTAAAAAGTCCAATACTTGTCCTACTGATAGGGCAGTTGGGTCGATCTTAGACCCCCGGCACCAGCGACAGAAAGCGGACCATGTGGCCTTGTATATATGATTTGTAGAGGACCATCTGGATGCTTGTATGGTGGCAATGGTATCCTCTGAAATCTGTTGGGTCCTTAAACAGTTCCGCTTAACCTCCATACGGCTAGGCTGAGCCATTGTGGGTCCGGGTGAAATACCGGCCCTTGCGAGAGGGAAACCCTCAACGGTGGAATTTTCCAAGGTTGTTCTCTCGACAAGTCCTGTAAGTCCGCGAACCACGTTCACCTAAGGGGCGACCAATATCAGTTGCGCTCGTTCCTCCAATAACTTCTGGATCAATCTGGGTATTACAGGGAGTGGAGGAAATGCATATAGAAGTCCGGGAGGCCACTGACATCGCCGAGAGTTGACGGCCTCTGCCCCCTGAGTCGGGTACCTTGAAATATACCGGGGCAATTGGGCGTTGAGGGGAGAGGCAAATAGATCAATCACCGGTTGCCCAAACCTCCGCACTGCTTCCTGGAAGAGAGACAGGTGTAGGCGCCACTCTGCCTGATCTATCGAGGCCCTGCTGAGCCAGTCCGCTTGTGTGTTTAAGGCCCCTGCTATGTGCTCTGCCTTGAGCGACAACAGATTGGCCTCGGTCCACTTGAACAATCTGGCCCTCTCCAGGATCAAAAGTTTGGAGTGGGTACCCCCCCCCGTCTGTTTACGTGGGCCTTGGTTGTGATATTGTCTGTCAAGACCAGAACGTGGTGTGATTGGAAAAGGGGTAGAAAACTGCGTAATGCCAGATGAACTGCTCACAGCTCCAACAGGTTGATGCTTTGTGATTGTTCGGAAATAGTCCAAATTCCCTGTGCAGTGTGGGATTGGAAGTGAGCTCCCCATCCTACCAGGCTGGTGTCGGTTGTGATCGTTGCCCTGCAAGGTTCCTTGAAAGGACACCCCTTGTTTATCGTGTTTTCCGACCACCAGCGGAGCGATCAGAGAACATTGTGTGGTATCTTTATCCAGACGTTGGAAGTGGCTCTTCCAGATCGCTGGAAAGGTAGCAGGAACCATTGCAGATCTCTAGAATGGAATCGAGCCCAAGGCACAATGGAAATAGAAGAAATCAGTTTCCCTAACAGTTGAGACAGAACTGCCGGGAAAACCCTCTTTAAGGCTCTGATCTCTCTGGCCAAAGACTGGATACTATTCAACCTGTCCTGAGAGAGAAAAACCTTGCCCTCCACGGTATCTATCACTGCCCCTAAATGAACTAACCTAGTTGAAGGGATCAAATGGCTTTTATCCCAATTTATGGAAAAACCGCGACCTTGAAGGGTCTCCAGAGTAATCTTGGTATCCAAATTTGCTTGATGTCTGGAAGATGACAAAATTAAAATATCATCCGGATAACATTGTAAACGAATAGATTTGATACTGAGGGAGGCAGCCAAAGCCGCTAGGACCTTGGCAAAAGTCCTAGGGGCTGAAGCCAGACCGAATGGTAGGGCAATATATTTGTAGTGCCAATCACAACAGCAAAATCTAAGGTATTTGTAGTGAGCAGGTCTAATTGGTATATGTAGATAAGCCTCTGTCAGATCTATAGAGGTCAGGACATTGTTCTCTCTGATGCTGAGCAGAATGGACTAGAGAGTAGTCATTTTGAATTTTCAATAAACCAACGATCTGTTCAGACGTTTGAGGTCCAGAATTGCCCTCCAGCCCCCCGAACTCTTTGGGACCACAAACAATAGAGAGTAACAGCCTTGACCCCGTTGTTCAGATGGGACCTCTCTAATGGCCCGAATATGCAGAAGATGATTGATAGCCTCCTGCATCAACGCTCTCTTAATGGGGTCCATGGACCTAGGGCTCCTAATGAAAAAGTTCAGAGGGGAGGATTGAAACTCTAGCGCCAAACCAAACCTAACAGAGTCCCTGACCCACGCATCAGAGGTGGAGCTGTCCCATTGATCAGCAAACAATTTTAGCCGCCCTCCAATGGGAGCTGCTGTCAAGGACTCACTTGGGGCGATGAAAAAATCGGCCTCCGGTACTTCTGGGGTTTCTTCTGTTTTGGCCTCCCCGCTGACCTCTGTCGGAAGATTCCAACCTATCCTGTCTAAAACTGGGTCTGTAGCCTGATGTTCTTTGTGATCTGGGAACATATGGGCCTTGATAGTAGGTGCGAAAGGAACCCCTTTGAAATGACTGGGGTGTTCTGTTTTCAGACCTCTGAAAAAGAGGGGGAAGCACTTTTTTCTTGTTTCTATTCTCAATAAGCAGGGGCTCCAAGACATTGACAAATAATTTATCCCCCGATATTGGGGCTGATGCCAGCTTGCATTTATGCTTGGTATCCGCCTACCAATGTCTGAGCCATAGCAGTCTCCGTGCTGATACGGGAGATTCTATGGCTCTAGACAAGAATTTGACTGCATTAAATGTTACGTCAGCAGAGAATTCTGCCGCTGCAATAATCTTAGCAATGTCCTGGTGGGCTCTGACATTTGACACCAGCAATATATCCCTCAAGTGGAAGAGCCATCATAGGAAGGACCGTGTAAAAAAGGACACAGCTGTAGCTGCCCTAATGGCCCAGGCATCAGAAACATGTGCCCTACGGAGTGCCAACTCTGCTCTCTTTTCCTCCGGTCTCAGGGCTTCCTTGGCCTCATTGGGAAAGGTTGAAGAAGAGGCCAGTGCCACAATGGGCTCATCCACCTCCGGCGTTTTGAGAAAATTTGAAAACTCTGGTGCCAAATTATAATATCATTTATCGTACCCCTGTTGGGGCTGGGTAGGATGCTGCTGATGCCCATTGATTTTGTACTAATTCAGCAAACATACGAGGGACAGGAATAGTTTCTGCCTCATTAGCCGGTTATGAGAATATTAGATCTTCAGATTCATCCTGAGAGCCTGCTGACAATGGATGAGGGCTTAATGTGCCTAGTTTAGCGGTGTTCTTTGCTTTGAACAGTAAGATTTAAAGAGGTGTGGAAAAGGCCAGAAAAGGTAGGTTGGTCCGGAATGAGGCCTTCGTCATTCGACATTCCTCGTTCTAGTGGGTCAGCTTCTGACAACCTCAGGTCCATCTGATGGATTGACCCCACCTCCATGGAAACATCCTGGTCATCTAATTCCACCTCCTCCCGAAGACCCTGGGCTGGTATGTCAGGGATATTGGGGAATACCTGAGTTTGATGATGGCCCATATGAGCAAAGGATCGAGCAGACAGGGATCCCGCTTCCGAAGTAGCCGAAAAGTGTCTGGTCCGGATGGATTGCTGAACTCCAGCCGCAATGCCCTTTTGTATGGCCATCTCCATCCATTGCCTCATTTTGATGGGAATAGTCTCAGGTAATCCCTCCTCCTGTCTTAAACGGGTGGCCATAGGGGTGAAGGTTGCCTCTGGGATTCACCGGGCAGTGCTCACTGGAGGAGATATGCCTATGGGAGGCTGTCCAGAAATAGCCTGTCTGGGCTGGGTGGATAAGTCCAAGGGCCCCAACAATGTACTTGGGCCCTGATCCGATTGTTGTTTCTGCCACTGCCTTTCCAAGGCTTGGTGCCGTCTATGGGCATCCTTATCCACCGCCTTAGAGGCCTTTTTGGAGCCCACTGACTTATCTCTGGACTTATTTATCTTGGAGCAGAAGACATTGTTACCTTCCATTGTGGAGGACTGAATCTCGTGTCTCTAACTTTAATTTTTTAAAAAATTATTGTTGTTGTTGTTATCATTATTATTACTATTATTATTATTTGTACTTAGGGGTGGTGCCTACCCGTCGTTGAAAGTAGGGCGCTTCTCCAGGAGTGTAAGTCTATATATATAAATCTATATACAAACACACATATATATATACATATGCCTATATCTATATGTAAGCCCGTATATATAGGAAACAGTATCTAAGGGTCCCCAGCAAGTGAAACCCCCCCAAGCGCTCCAAGCAAGAAATATTCAGGAACCCTGGTCCCCAATAAGGGAAACCAGCTATACAGGTCCTGGGGGGATCCTTTCCTGTCAAAAATGTCCCACTGTTTGAAATGGCACTTGAGGCTTCGCTCCAATGTAACGATCCAAAAGCAATTGCGAGAGGGGGAAAAAAAATCCTGTTTAAGGACTAGCCTGCTTATCCAACGCCAGCAGGCTAAGAGAGAAATAATCCCAGGAAAGTGGAGTGGGAAAGTACTTGCCCCGGTCCCCAAGAAGGGAAACCAGTGGGGAATGGCACCTGTAATATTTAGGAGCGAAGTTGAAGCCAGCCGTTTAAAAAGGCGGGAAGGCAGAATCTCCAATGTTAAATGCCTGAGCAGTTTAACAAGCCACTGCTGCTGACTCTCCAAAATGTCAGACAAATGATCCTGTAAGGAGAAGTGAGCCGCGGCTGCGAGTGTTCCGGCAAGATCACAAAGATAAGACGATCAGGGAATTAGATAGGCTAATTGCCTGAAGCGGCCGTCTCAGACTGCCTGCGAAGTGGCAGGCTCCGCCAGTCACAAAGAGCTGCTCTCAACTGATCGGGGTGATAACCTAATAGAGCCACAAGCCTTGAAATCGCCAAATTAATAGGGGGAAAAATTTGCAAGCCGAATTACCCCAAGAGCAAACCTGAATCTTGACTAGCTGAATCAGAAACCATTCCACTCAGGGAGTGCACAACCTCTTACCACAAAGGCTGAGCTAAAACTGGGGGACGCTGAGGAGGTGTCCCGTGGAGAAGGAGGAGCATCCCGGAGTTTTAAGCCCAGCCTTTCCAGAAGAGACTGTAGCACCTCCCACTTCTGGATGCTCTGAACAGCTCATGGGAGAACTCAGTGTTGCATCACGTGCAAAGCCGTGGAATCAATCATTAACCAATCCACTACCCTCCACTTAGATTCAAACAACCTACTCTCCAAAAAACAATTTGGTTTCAGAAAAAAATTGTTCTGCAATCTACAACTCCTACTGTGTAAAAAACATATGGACTATTTTACTCGGCCAGGATAAAGCAATAGATGCAATTTACATAGACTTCTGCAAAGTCTTTGATTCAGTGGTACATGACAAGCTACTGTTAAAATTAAACTCTTACGGCATTTCCGGATCCCTTCATAAGTGAATTACTACGTTCCTGTCAAACAGGCAACAAATAGTAAAAATAGGGAGCGCCCTATCAAACTCTGCACCAGTTAACAGTGATGTCCCCCAAGGCAGTGTTCTAGGACCCCCTCTTTTTACTCTACATAAATGACCTTTGTGATTACCTTATAAGTATCTTAGCTGATGACATAAAACTATTCAACACCACCAATGCTACCGTCCTTCAAAGTGACCTTGATTATGTGTCTGAATGGTCAGACAATTGGCAACTCCGAATCTCGACCAAAAAATGCTCTGTCCTACACATTGGTAAAAAAAATCAGTACACCAAATACAAGCTAGGCAGATATGATCTTATTGATCATCCTCACTCTGTCAAGGACCTTGGAGTACTCATATCGAACGACCTAAGCACCAGAGCTCACTGCAATAGCGTTGTCAAAAAGGCATTAAGAGTTGCAAATCTAATCTTACAAAGCTTCTCCTCAGTTAATACTGAATTGTAACTAGGGCATACAAAACCTTTGCTAGACCAATACTCAAATACAGCTCATCTGTCTGGAATCTGCACTGTATATTGGACAATTGAGCAAGTCCAGAAGTATTTCATGAGCAGAGTACTACACTCCTCTGCTCACAACCCTACACCACCAGGCTTGAAATTTTGGGCTTGGACAACCTAGAGCTATGCCACCTACAGTTGGACTTAAGCGTAGTACACAAAATTATCTGCTACAATGTCCTACCAGTCAATGACTACTTCAGCTCCAACCACAACAACACAAGAGCACACAACAGATACAAACTCAATGTAAACTGCTCCAAACTTGATTGCAAAAAGTACGACTTCAGCAACAGAGTGGTCAATGCCTGAAATGCACTACTTGACTCTGCTGTTACATCCTCAAACCCACATTCCTTTACCCTTAAACTATCTACTTTTGACTCCACCCCATTCCCAAGAGGTCTGTAAGGGGCATGCATAAGTGCACAATCGTGCCTACCATCCCTGTCCTATTGTCCCCATTTATTCGTACCTATTTCCTTATCCATACTAATGTTTATTCTTATACCTATTATCTTGTAAGCAATTGACAAAACAAATAAAATAAAATGAATAAAATATTGTGATTAGCATTAGAATAATATATTGAAACACTGAATTATTAAATAATGAAGGACTATAACAATACAAATATATGTATTAACATTACAATTACGTAAGTTTAATGAATGTAACAAATATGATTGTTATTATTCTTAATTGCACCAAAATATATGATACCCAGGTGCCACACTGTTCACGCATTGATGTGTATATGTAAAATAAAAAATTTGACAAAAAAACCCAAATGGATCCTTTTACCACGTTTATGAATATTTGCATGATTATTATACGGGTTAAACTTTCTGATATACACAATTAGATCTGCAACCAAATGTAATATCCTATTACTTTCCCTTATTCAGACATAAGCAATTACCAAAAACATAAGAGGCGATGATAGTTTTAAAGACAGTTTTTTTTCTTCCGAAGGCAGTCTCACTAGTACCCTAAGATAGTTCTATCTTTATTGTAACTTACATTAACAAAATCTTGCAATTTTGAAAGTATTTCTGCCCACATTTACTCTCTAGAAAAATCAGGGCAGGTCCCTTCTAAAATGCTTCTCACATCCCCTCTGTTTTTATGGGCTGATATATCTTTTGCATAACAGGGCAACCCAACATTCTCCAACCTTCCAGTTGGCAGCCCAGCGTGGGGGGAGGGGGAAAAGGTTGGGGACGGTTTTGTGTGAGGGCATGCATGCTCAAAGCTTCATTTGTTCGGGATCCCTGATCTAACCTCTTCCTTCTTCTCTCAAGGTCATTCCCACATGCCATTACAGTAACATAATGCCAAATTATTTCCAAAAGTTATACATCCTTTTTTTTAAAAACAAAAATACCATCCTTGTACATTCATTATAAAAAGTGGTCAGTTCAGAATTTCAGTATCCCCTAAACTAATTGATAATTGGGGAGGGGGGGGAATCCTCAACATATAATTTGTGAAATACACATATAATTTGTGAAATACACTGACACATGTAGTAATTCACCAGTTTAATCAGCTTACCTAAATGTAGAGGTTAGACTGTTGTTTACAATGATAACTAAATATAACATTTTTCTGAATACAATATTAGCAAGACATAAAACTATATACTTTGAAAGATCCTTTCTGTGCGTTTGATCACTATGTCAAGTGTTCTATCTTTTCTCCTCTGCTGTTTAACATCTAAATGAAATAAGGGAAATCATTTGACACATACTAGCCACCTCCATCTCCACTGTTATATTCTACTGTATATACCTACAAGAAAATAGCATTGCCCTTGAATGTTTCCCAATTGGCCGGATGAGGAAAACAAGTTCCAATTAAACCCAAGACAAATGACATTTTTTGTTGGTAAAGAGAAAACTGGATCTGAGGATTGAGGTGATGCAATCTAGGAATATTCTTTTCATTCTAGTTGTCACCAGTTTTCCAGAAGGTAGTTATGGTATGGAACACATTTGCACAACAATAGTGAATGTGCCAAATACAACCCTAATTGAGCTAAATTGGACAGTAACATTTATTATCTCTAAGTTACAGACTTATCAGGAATATTTGAAGTAGCACACTTTATCTGAAGTTATTCTTGAAATGTGATTGGAAGTTGGTACAAAAGTGAAATTCAAGCTACTAACTAGTGCAAAATACAGAGGTCATAAGATACCTGTTTTAAAAGTGGCTCAGCTATCTGGTAACAAAAGCTATAATGTTCTCATCTGGGAAATGCATTTGACTCACTCTTACAAGATTTAAGAAATAACAAAATGTTTTTAATTAAGCTTCTTTAAATGGTTAAATTATTTTTATAATAATGTTGGTTATATTAATGTTTATTCCTGTGCTCTACAATTAGCATTTTAATTATTTCAAGCTGTATGGTTTTTATAAACATAATATTAACCATAATAGCAGCAACAATGTTAGTATCTTAACGCAAGTTTTAAGGTATGAAATAAATAGTTTTTCAAATTGGACTATAATTTTGGTCCTTGATTTAACATTAATACTCAGGAACACCCACCACTGAAGTGGTTTACAGGCATGAGTCTTCATCATACAAATGCATACAGTACAAGTAGTCCTTGACTTATGATCATAGTCAAGCCCACAATTTCAATTGTAAATTGTGATGACCATGCCCAATTTTATTACTTTTGTGGCAGAGATCTTTAAGTGAAGATGATGATCATAAAGTGAACGCCATGATTGTTAAGCAAACACATTATTCACTGTGGTACTCTTTTTGCTGGAAACTGGAAGTAAATGGCAAAAACATCATAAACTGCAATCACATGGATGCAGAGTTCTGGTAGTGCACAGGTAGTCCTCACTTAATGACCATAATTGGAACTAGCTAGGTGATGTGGTCATTAAGCAAGGCATCAGATGACCCAAAGGACTTATGATCTAACTTCTCCTGTAACTAATAGGTGAATCACCTGTGGTTGTTAAGTGAGACTTTACATGACTGTCACTTGTAATTTTGCTGCCACTTTCTCCATTGACTGTCTATCAGAAGCTGGCTATGAAACATACAAACAATGTGACTGTCGGACCTTTTGACAATGTAAGTGTGATGACCTGTCATAAAGTTACTTTTTCAGTGCCATTGCAACTCTAAATCATTATTAATCAGGACAGTTGTTAAATGAGGACTACTTGTACTCAAAACATTTATATTCCTTCTCATCTGCTGTAGCAGTTTAAAGTGATTTAGAGCACATCAAAAAACATAAATAATATTTACTAAACACTAATTAAAATGGTGGCAGGGGGAGAAAAAAAGTTTTATCACAGATACTGAAAAGAAATGAATAAAGTGGTTAGTTTCAATTTATCTAAAAGAGAATACAGTAGATGACCCACAAATTTTGGGGGGGAAAGGAAAATGTTCCAGAGAACAAGCGAACTATAGAGGATCACTTGCAATAAGTCTTTCAACAGCATTCAGATAAATTTTGAATATATAGCAGGATCTCCCTTGTCAATCTCAGTAAAAGAAAGGCAATCTGACAGGTATTCTGATCCCACATTCTTTAGGATGATTGCATGTCATAATCAACTCCCCAAATCTCAGTATTTAAACTGTTTTAGCAAAAGTGTAATAAGTACAAAGTCAGGTAACCCACTAACTATTGCATTTTTACTACTTGTGCTTTCAGATGAAACATAGGCATAACCCCACACAGATCATAATAAACTAATATAAAAGTGATATTACTAGAGCATGAATAAGCCATTTTTATTCAGAGAATGGTATAGTTGATATACCAAACAAAACTGGTAATAACCACTCTTTTATCCATAAATATAATTTGGATCTGTGACTGGGTGGTTGTGTCAGATCCGTGTATCTGCCATTCTTCAATGGAAGCAGAAAGGTAGTGGATACAAGTAATCCTTTTTGATGTAACATGAAGATCTTAATTCTTCTACTGAATCTGTATGGCCTTTAAACAATTTACAACTGTGGGCTGGAGCCCCCAGATGCCTGGAAACTTGTTACCTCTTGGAGAGATAGCAAGAGGAGAAGGGGCCATAAAAATTCCAGCTCCAAAAGGAAGGGTCATTGGTTCTTACCTGATATGACCTTTCTCTTTGGGTGGAGACAGCATTCAGGATTGGGTTATCAGTCGCCGATTGGACTGAGTCTGTCAGATCTTTGAGGACACTCCGCTGTTGCTAAGGGTTCCCCAGAAATTGCCAAAGGAATAGTGACAGAATAACGTGCTCCACTGGATTCAGAACAGACCCACATCAGGGTGGGTCTGGATGTTATCTCCACCCAAAGAGAAAGATTGTATCAGGTAAGAACCAATGACCCTTCTCCATTGTGGTGGAGATAGCATCCAGGATGGGACATACCAAAGCTGGCTGTCCTAAGGGTGGGCCTAGTGCAGTCCAAATCCTCTAGAAAGGGTGGACCTTTTGAAGAACTCTCTCTCCAAAGGCTGCCTCTGCAGATGCAAAAGAGTCCAACTTATAGTGTTTGATGACCGTAGAAGGTGAGGTCCAGGTTGCTGCCCTGCAAACCTCCTCCAGAGAGGCCTGAGTGGCCAATGCCACTGACGTGGCTGCACTTCTCATTGAATGGACCGTTATCCTTGGAGGAACTGCAAGACCTTGGGATTGGTAGGCTTTGGATATACATAGTCTTATCCATCTCCCCACAGTTGTTGGAGTAACCTTGCAACTCATAGTAGAAGGTTGGAAAGAAATAAAGAGGGATTCAGACCTTCAGAAGGGAGAGATTCGGTTAACATAAATATGCAGAGTCCTTCGAACATCTAGAATGTGCCATCTTTTTTCTAAAGAATGTACAGGATGCAGACAAAATCAGGCAAGATTAGTTTCTGGGCTCTGTGGAACCAAGAGTTCACCTTTGGCACAAACAAAGGGTCTAGTCTTAACACAACTCGGTTGGTGTGAAACACACAAAGGTCCTTCCTGACCAAAAAGGCAGCCAAGTCCGAAATCCTTCTGGCAGAGGTGATTGCCAGAAGGAAGGCCACCTTGCAAGACAAAAATTGCAGGGAAGTAGATCTGGAGCCTGGAGTGGTTCAAATGGAGCCTCAGTCAGTGAATGCAATATTTTAGAGAGGTCCCATGTCGGATAGCGATGAACCATTGGAGGCCTCAAGTTGTAGCGCCCTTCAGAAACCTGCGGACTGTGGGATATCTAGATAGGGATTCTGCTCCCCACAAGGAAAGGTTGCCACCTGCCTCTGCAACGTGTTGGTTGATAGGCCCTAGTCAGGACCATCTTGAAGAAAGTCCAGCACCTGGGCAGCCGAGGCCACTGTGGGGTTCCTTTCAGATCTAGAGCACCATTCTCAGAAAGACTTCCAGGTTTTCACATCACAGATGCGATTGGTGGAGGGTCTCCTAGAGGCTTGAATGGTTTGTATCACCTTGGAAGAGCAATGCTCTCAGATCAGAGATCCTCGCTCAATCTCCAAGCGGTCAATTGAAGCCACTGGGGTTCTGGATGTAAACTGGTCCCTGGCTGAGAGACACTCTGTCCACTGGCATCCTCCAAGGGTGGGACAGATAGGTTTACTAAGTCCACAAACCATGGCCTTCTGGGCCAATGAGGAGCCACAAGTATGAGTTCTGCTCTTTCCCCCCAAAGTTTCTGAATCACCCTCGGGATCAGGGGCGGAGGAGGAAAGGCATAGAGAAGTTCCCTTGGCCAAGGACTACGTAAGGCATCCATCCCCTCCGTCCCTGGAACAGCAAACCTGGAGTAGAATCTCGGGAGTTGCGTGTTGTCCTGAGAGGCGAAGAGACCCACTGCTGGCAGTCTGAAGCACTCCAACAACTCCTGAAACAAAGTGGGGTGCAAACGCCATTCTGCGTGGTCTATGGTGGCTCTGCTAAGCCAGTCATCCTCAACATTGGTCACGTCTACAATCGCTCAGCTCTGAGCAATACCTGATGCCTCTCCGCCCATAGGCAGAGTTGTTCTGCTTCCAGCATCAGTGGCCTTGAATGTGTTCCCCCTTGGCAGTTAATATGTGCCTCGGTTGACATATTGTCAGTTAAGAACAGGATGTCCCTATCTGATACAGTGTCCTCTAATTGCCTCGGGGCCAGATGGACCACCCAAAGTTCTAGCCAATTAATATTGCGGTTCAAATCTGCCTGGGACCATTGTCCCTGGACCTTCCTGGATTGGAGATGGCATCCTTGGTCATCACCAGCCTGTCAGGGTCCTTGAATAAGAGCCCTAAGGAAAGGGCCTCAGATGACCACCATCGCAAGGACTTAATGACTTGCGGAGTTAATCTGACATGGGAATGGGAGGAACTTCTACCTGTTCTCTGATAAGGAAGAAGTAACCATTGGACTGCCCTGGCCTGCAATCTAGCCCAGGATATTAATGCATGATATCATCTTATCCAGGAGTTTAGAAAGTGTATCCAGAAGTACCCCGTTCTTAGATTTTACTTGCCCAATCAACTCCCTGATACCCCCCTGATGCTCCTGGGACAAGGACACCCTGCAGGAAATGGTATCTATTACAGCTCCCAGATGGAGCAAACTATTGGTGGGAATGTCGTGACTCTTGGCCTCGTTGACAGAGAAGCCATGCTCCTGGAGCACCTGAATGGTGAACTCCAAATCCTCTGCTGCTCAAGATGGGGAGGATGACTGGACGAGTATATCAGCCAGATAGCACTGGACTCTGGCTGGAAAGGCCCTAAGGTAGGCTTCCAGGGTTGCCAATAGTAAATGTTCTGGGAACATATGAAAGCCCAAAGGGCAAATCCCTGTACTGAAAATGCTTCCCGTTATAGCAGAACCTGAGGAATTGTCTATGGGCTAGAAGAATGGGAACATGAAGGTGGGCCTCAGTTAAATCTATGGAGGTAAGGAAATCCCTCTCCCTAAATAGAATAGACTGGAGAGAGTGCATCTTAAACTGCCTGTATTTTACCCAGCAGTTAAGACGCTTCAAATCCAGAATTGACCCCCACCTCCCCGAGGCCTTTGGAATTACAAACAAGATGGAATAAAATCCCATACCCTGTTGGTCCTCAGGCACTGGCTGAATAGCCTGGATCTCCAGCAGGTGCTGAATAGCTGTTTCCATGAGGACCTTTCTCTCTCTGTTTTTAGAAACAGGACAACAAATGAAAAACCTCAGGGTTATAGAGAGGAACTCTAGAGAAAGTCCTGAGCAGACTATCTCCAGGACCCAGGAGTCTGTGGTTACTTCCTCCCAACACCTGGCAAACAAGGCCAGACGTCCCCCAATGGAAGAGTTGACATCAGATTTATCTGGGGTATCGGAAGGAACGACCCCCAGCCCCTCAAAAGGGCCGCTTGTTGTTAAGCTGTCCTGTCCTGAGGTTGATCCTGCCTGGGGATGAAAGGCCTCTGGGGTCTAGAACCCCCCCCCCCAAAGCTTCAGGTGTCCTATAGTAGTAGGGACATCTGAAATAAGGTGTCAATTGGAAGTCACCCCTTCTGGATCTGGAAGGTAAGATCTTCCCCTTGTCTTTGGAGTCTACCAGTGCAAGGCTTCTCCAAACAATTTTTCTCCCTTAAAGGGGGCAGTGGCCAACCTTTACTTATGTCTCATATCAGCCTGCCATTGCTTCAGCCAGAGCAAGTGGTGAGAGGCTATAGCCAATCCTATCGCCTTAGAGGCAAATCTGGCTGTCCTGAGGGTAGCATCAGCCAAGAACTCCACAGCTGCTAGGAGCTTATTTATATGCTGGTGTGATCTGACATCCTCAAGTGGAATTCTGTCTTGCAACTCTTGTCACCAAATGAAAGATGCCCTGTTGAAAAAGGATGCAGCCATGGAGGCCTTCACTGCCCATGCTGCTGACTGATACGTTCTCTGTAACATTTGTTTGGCGCTCTTGTCCTTTGCCTTTAACGAGTCCTTGGGTTCCCCAGGAATGTCAGAGTTGGATTGTAGGACTGCTACTGGGGCATCCACACAGCAGGCACTTCAAGGGCTTTGGAGAGATCAGCTCCCACATTGAACAATCTTCTGTCCAGGGAGGAAGGGCTTGGACCTGACCACTTTGGAGAGAAGACCATGACTGTTGTGAAGATCTTTGGCACAGGGATGACATTTGCCATTATGGTCTTTTCTGAAAACAATGGGTCATTGGGTCTTCAGAAATATCTGTTGGCTCCTGTAGTTCAGGAGCCATGCCTTGCCCTGTGGCATTCTTTGCCTTAAAGAGGAGCGACTTGAATATGGCAGGATGGAAAAGGCCTGAAATTGCAGTTTTGTCAGAATCAAGGCCCTCATCGTCAGAATAATTTCTATCCATCAGCTTCCCCATGTCAGATGGGTTGGAATGAGTACTCCCAGCAGGACCAAAAGAAGTGAACCCTGAATGAATGGAGAAATCATCCTCATAATGAGACCTTTGTCTCCTACTATGCTTTGAGGAAGAAAATGAAGCCTCAGAAGATGATCGCCTGGTTTGTTTTAAGACAACTGATACACCCTGCTTCACTGCCTCAGCTAATAGACCCTGCATGTTAAATTGGAGTACAGGCTCTTGTCCACTGCAATCAAAGTCCCACTGACATGGGAGTAAAGGTAGCCTCAGGGGCCACTCTGGTTCTTAGCCCACAATCCGTCTAGTGCTTTATCCCTGCGGCGCTCATCCCACTCAGCTGCCTTGGAGCTCTTTTGAGCCCCTGCAGCTCTATTCCTTGGCTTGTGGCTTGCAGAGGAGGCTGAAATATATGGGGCTGCAGGGATGAGAGAGCATGACGGCCTGCGAGCCGTTTCCTCCACTCTCCTGTTCTTCAGTCCCATTTAAACTGCTGCCACAGTAATTACAGGCTTCTGAGGCGGCCATTTGAAGCCACCAAAAGCCATCCCAAGCCAAACATGGGGAACGGTGTGGATGTTTAGTCTAACATACCTCCATGAAATGCCTCACAATCAGTGCAGATTGGCCCTCAGCCCCACCCGATCTTCCTTCCGTTTGGACAGCTGCCTAAGTTGCAAACTGGTCTGGCTGCCAAGGAAATAGCATACAGGATTGATTTTTTTACTAATTTAGGCCTAATTTTCTATAGATTTGAGATTTTGTAGGAGCAAAAAAATGCATGTTGTCCAGCTAGCTGACTGAGTCAATTTCTGGGGCACCCTTAGCAACAGAGGAGTGTCCTCAGAGATCTGACAGACTCAGTCCAATCAGCAAGCAGTGACTGATAACTCAATCCTGGATGCTATCTCCACAACAATGGAGTGCTTCCTGGGAATTTCTTCTCAACTACATTCCCAGAAAAAAAAGGGGGGGGGAATTAACATGTTCTAACACCCTTTATCTAAGCTGCATGCCTGGAAGGATATCAGATCCTGCTTTGAATGTTGACTTGCCATCTTCCTTTTCAACAAAGAATTCCTTTTGAAATACCCAGTTTTCAACAGTTCGTTCTTATCATCTAAGTCCTTACATAAAGCAAGATCTGCAATAATGATCAATCCAGAGAATTTTTTTTCCCTTCCAAAATTTCACTCTACCGAGGGGACCCTACAAAAAAAATGTCTGAACATAGCAATGAGCAAGGGGAAGCCAAATGCTGGGAAGAAACCTCAACAAGTACCCAAAGAAACAATGGCTTCATGTGCCCCATCAAAGCCATCAAAGCTGTCTGCTCAAGTTCCATGAAGCCCCAATGGTCTATAGGTATAGGAAAGAGAGACAGCTGGGATGGAAGTGCCAAGGGACTGACTGTCACCCGTGGTAACTGTAAACCCGGGTGGAAAATGTAACTGGAAGCCTTTTCCAAATAGGAAGAAATGATCGAGGAACCGCTGGAAGATAACTGACTGAAATGGTACATAAACTGCCTCATGAGGGAAGCCCTGGAGGACCATAATGTGCAGGATGAACCAGGTAGTCAATGAAGGAGAGCGAGCGAACCAGCAATCAAGGGACCCCGAGCCGTCACCCGACTCAGTTTTGACTGATCAAGCAATCGACCCAGCCAGAGGACCAGCAGCCATACCAGGTATCCAACACCTTACCGTTCCAGAGCAGGGGATTAACCTTAACCAACCCAGGGACCTACAACTGGAGAGAAAGATCCCACCACTGTGGCAGGGCCAGGAGGGTGCACTCAAGCGAGCAGCCACCCACCCTGCACTCGTTTTTGCTGTGCTTTGGCACTCACTTGAGGAGCATCACCCCTTACGTGTGCACCCTTCCAGCCCCGCCACAGCTGCTGGTCACGAGAGAAAGAGGAGGAGGAGGAGAAGGGTCGCCCGAAGAGACATTTCCACTGCAGCTGGCGATCGTTATTCAGTCTGGATTCCAAAAAAAAAAGAAATGAAAGAAGTAGCAAAGAGCACCAAGGAAAGCTTGCTGGCTTGGCCCAGCCACGACTTTAAGACACACACACACACACACACACACACACACACACACACACACAGAGACAGAGACAGAGACAGAGAGTGGGGTAGAGAGAGGGAAAGATAGGGACTCAGCTGCTTTGCTATTTCCTGCCATCACCCTTACCTTATCAGGCCAGGTGAGGGAGGGTAGGGTGAGGGGCAGGGCCAGTCATTTCGGGCAAGGTGTAGAGGCGGCAACAAAGCACAGGTGAGTAGAAGCCTAGGAGTGGTGGCTCCAGGACCCGCCAGCCCGAGGGGCTTTAAGGTCAGACAGCCTGGAGCAGCCGAGATCCGAGCGAGCATTGTACCGCGGGTTCACCTGAACGCCCATTTCTTTGGTGTTGGCTTTATGCAGCCAAGGGGTGAGGCCTGGGCTGATGTGCGACAGCAGCACCTTTAGCTGCGCTTGCTTGTAAGTGTCCAAATAATTCAGTGAAGACAATGGAGGATTCGCTCAGGTAGATCTCCCCCCTCTGCAGTCCTCCTCCTGCAGAAAATGGTCGTTTCCTGAGCTAGGAAGGCAAGGAGTTGTGGCTCGGCTCACCCAATTCCTAGGATTACCTTGAATGGTCCCAATTCCCCGCTTCTCAGAGGCGCTCCTATGTTGGCCACTGTAGGACCCTCCACCTCCTTCCCCAACTTCTCCCTCAATATGAAAATGATGATGCCTGTTGCCGATACGGGTGCAATCGGACGGGCATGGCAGGGCCAACCAGGGGGGATTGTCCTGGGTCCAACAAAGGGGCTGAAGGCAGGAGAGAAAAGGGGTGGCAGGCAAAGGGGCCATGCGGGCGGCAAGTTGTCATGCTCCTGGGTTGCCCACCCCCACCTTTACCTCCCACGGACAAGGCCCAGCAGCTGCAGTGAAATACAAATTAATTTTTGCTGTACCAAAGAACATGTAGAGAGGCTCGTGGTCTCCTGCTGCTGGGAAAGCAAGAGAGTCTTTCTCGGCACAGCGGAATGTTTGAAATTTCCCCTCCAATAGGAAAATGGGGTGCTCTGAGCGGTAGAGAAACAGCCCAGTTGAATCCTGCTTCTCTCTGACACCCAGAGCTGTGCCGGGAAAGACTCTTGCTTTCCCAGCAGCAAGAGAACATGACCCTCTCCTCACATTCTCCAGTACAATGAAATTTAGCTCGGGTCCCCACCAGTCTGCATCTCGCCCCCCCACCTGGATTCACAGCAGCTGCTGGGCCCTAGAGCGGTGGGCGGCAGCGGCAAAAGGCAAGTGGGACGGGGGGGGAAAGACAAGTAGGCGACTCAGAGTTTGCAGAGCCTCACTCACCCAAGGAGATCAGGCAGGGCCACAGTGGAAGGAAATCCAACAATGGCTGGCCTGGTGGTTAGGCAAAAGCAGGTTGCAGAGGATGCCGCACATGCGTGATAAGGACTGACAGAACCGGTAGAATCCCACCCCTGGAGCTATCCTACTCCAAAAGAATGAATGTAGACGGTTGCAACCATGTGCTTCTACTTTCAAGAAACTGACAGAAAGTGAGCAAGGATGGGCTATATGGGAGAAAGAGGCATATGCTGTAAAAGCATTTCCCGGCACTCCTCACATGGAGACACTTCCTAGAAGGAAAAAAAATCCCCTTCGAAGTCTGGACTGATCATAAAAATCTAGAAGCCTTGAAAACTCCATGGAAACTCTCCCCCAAACAGGTACATTGGGTACAATATTTAAAACATTTTAATTTCACTCTCAAATATCTCCCAGGGGAAAAACATTTCTTGGCAGATGTCCTGACCAGGAAACACCATACAACAGCAAAAAGATTGGAATTCTAAAACCCATGATCCAACCATCCCAACTTGCTGCCAAAGTAATCACCCGAGCACAAGGGAAGAAAGAACCACTGACTGACAATGCAACTACTTCTAAATTTAAGGAGGCACTACTTAAGCACGACTGGCTCCAGGCTAACAAAAACATTTGCTTACTCAAAGATGGTCTAGCCTGGGTCGAAAACAAACTTTACGTCCCTGCCAGCCAGAGAATGGATCTCATGAAATGATGCCACGACTCCAAAATAGCTGGACACTTTGGATTTGTAAAAATCCTGCACCTCATCAAAAGACAATTCTGGGGGCCATCTCTTAAAAAAGGCTCTTGAAAACTATGTTGCTTGTTGCCCTATCTGCACTGCTGCAAAAAGACAAGGAAAATCCCCTGGACTGCTATAGCAGAACCTCCAGCATCCTGGAGAGAGATCTCTATGGATCTTATAGTGGAGATCCAGAAAGTGCAGGAAACACTGTTATTTGTGTTGTAACAGACCTTTTCTCAAAACAAGTACATTTTATACCCTGCCAAAAGATCCCAATAGCCAAGGCATAAGCAAAAATGTTTTTAACACACATTTATCGCCTCCATGGAGCTCCCTAAAGGATTATCTCAGACAGGGGTGTACAATTTACTTTCACATTTTAGTGGGCATTTTTAAACCTATTAGGCTCCTCCCAGGAGTGAGCTCATCAAATCACCCCCAGACCAATGGCGGGACAGAGAAATTCAATGGTGTATTAGAACAATATTTAAGGTGCTTTATTAATTACCAACAGGACAATTAGACTTACCTTCTACCATCTGCAAAGGTAGCATACAATAACTTGGTACACAGTAGCACTGGTTTCACACCATTCCAAGTAGCCACAGGACAAGAATTCAACCCCATGCCAGAGCTATCTACCAAGGAACCTGAAAATACCTCCATTAAGGAGTGGATAAATAATTTACAAACCACTTGGCCAATGGTCAAACTAGCCTTACAAGAGGCTCAAGCTGACAAAAAACGCAGTGAACCCAAACTGTTCAAAGTTGAGGACATTGGCAATTTCTATTCTCTGGATGCAATACTGTTGAAGACCATTACAACATATTTTTACTTGAAATCAAAAGACTCATCAAACCATATGTACCAATAACAACACCAAAAACCAGAAAAAACAGATTACCCATAACAATAAGGAAGCTTCAATCCAAAAAGAGATCACTTTGGTGGAAAAACAAATCTGGTCACGTTGCCAACTTCAAAAGCCAATACAAAAATTTATGCCACCAGATAAAGACTGAATGCACCAATTATCACATTAAACAAGAGGAAAACGCACCAATTCCACCCGTGCTTTCTACAATTTTGTAAACAACAAACTAAAAGACTCAAGATCCATCCCACCCTTGAAAGAATCTAATGGTAAAGACTGCAACAACAACACTATTAAAGCCAACCTCTTTAATACATTCTTTGGCTCAGTATTAATAAACAGCAATGGATCATGCCCAGTATTTCCTAGTCGAACCACAGACAACTAGAATGATCTAATACATATTGATTTTACAGAAAACAATGTTGAAAAAGCACGATGCAATCTAAAACCATCTCTATCTATTGGACTGCTGCCTACTTCTTAAAAAAGCTATCCACTGCCATAGCCGAACCTCTAAGCATAATCTTTGAAAAATCTTTCAGGACCAGCTCCTTGCCAAAACTATGGTCACAAGCCATAGTGATCCCCATCTTCAAAAAGGGAGACCCCAGCCTAGTTGAAAATTACAGACCAATCTCCTTATGCTGCATCACCTGTAAAGTCATGGAATCAATTATTAACCAATCCATTATCCTCCACTTAGAGACAAACAACCTACTCTCTAATAAACAATTTGGTTTCAGAAAAAAACTATCCTGTAATCTGCAACTCTTACACTGCAAAAACATATGGACTACACAACTTGATCAGGGCAAAGCAATAGACACAATCTACATAGACTTCTGTAAAGCCTTTGGTTTAGTAGTAAACGACAAACTACTCCTAAAACTAAAATCGTATGCTATCTCTGGACAACTGCATAACTGGATAGAAGCATTCCTGTCAAACAAGACAACAAATGGTCAAAATTGGGAGCATCCTATCAAATTCTGGACCTGTCAACAGTGGTGTCCCCCGAGGCAGTGTTCTAGGACCAACTCTCTTCATACTCTACATAAATGACTTCTGTGATCATATTAAGAGCAACTGCGTTCTCTTCGCTGACGATGTAAAGCTATTCAACACCACAGACAATACTGCTACCCTTCAAAAAGACCTCGACTGTGTATCAGAATGGTCAAATAAATGGCAACTTCAAATCTCAACAAATAAATGCTCTGTCCTACGTATTGGCAAAAAAAATCAGAAAATAAAATACAGGCTGAATAGTCAAGACCTTGTTGATGATCCAAACTCTGTAAAGGATCTTGGAGTACTCATCTCTAATGATCTAAGTGCTAGAGCCCACTGTAACTACATAGCCAAAAAGACATTAACCTAATCTTACGTAGCTTTTTCTCTGGTAATATTACACTAATAACTAGAGCATACAAAACATTTGCTAGACCAATACTCAAATACAGCTCATCAGTCTGGAACCCACATTACGTATCTGATATTAACACAGTTGAGAAAGTCCAGAACTATTTCACAAGAGTTCTCCACTCCTCTACTCGTTGCAGAATACCTTATGCCACCAGACTTGAAATTCTAGACCTAGAAAACCTAGAACTATACTGCCTTCAGTCTGATCTAAGTATAGTATATAAAATCATACATTGCAATGTCCTTCCTGTAAATGAATACTTCAGCTTCAACCATAACAATACAAGAGCACATAATAGATACAAACTCAAGGTTAATCCTACCAAACTTGATTGCAGGAAATACAACTTCAGCAACAGAGTGGTCAGTGTCTGGAATACTCTACCTGACTCTGTGGTTTCTTCCCCAAACCCCAAAAACTTTAACCACTAAATTACGATAACTATTTTATCCATCATTTTGATCATACATTGTTTCATATTTTCTGAAATTATTTCTATTTCTAATATAACAATACTATCTTATGTACCTTTGCAGAATCCATTTTTCAATTAGATTTTCACCCATTATCTCTAAACAGGCCCTGTTTCTCTACATCTTGTTTCTGTCCTTTATAACTTCTTTTCCTTTCTTTCTTCCCTCTCTTCTTCTCCCTCCCCTTTTTACCCCCTTGTCTATCTACTTCTAATTCTCTCTTCAGTAATCCCCTCTTCTGTTGCTTTCTAATTTTGTATTTATTTTTCAAACTATTTTTTTTTGGGGGGGGGTGTTTTTCCAAATCTTAAACTTTTCATTCTCTTTTCCCCTTTTCCTTTTCCCCCCCCCACATAAAATTACTTGTTCATTAAAGATGGCTTCTTCTTTGTCCCGATCTTCCTGTTCTGCAGGCGTTTCTTGTTGTTTCTCATAGTTCCAAACCTCCATTTCTAAGAATTGAAATACGAAGCCAAAAGAACCTCTCCCTTCTTGTGCATCTTCTTTGTACTTTTTAAGTTCCATTTTTAGTTCTTCTAAAAGTGGTGTCATTTTAAACACTTTTAAACAACCACCCAATTGATTTTAGACATTCAAATGCAGTAACCAAAAATCCAAAAGTCACCAAGTAATCCAAATACTCCCGAGCGCTTTCTTCTTACTTCTTTTTTTACTTTCTCTTCCTGAGGTTTTACTATTTTGTAGCCATGTTTCAGTTAAAATGTATTTTTTTGAAGTCTTGTTGAGATTTTACTGTAAGTTCTTTTTAATTCCAGGCAGTCGCCTCCCCCAGATCCTGCCCTTTTATTCTTTTTCTCTCCTTTCCTGCTTTCAAAAGCTTTTAAGTATCCAGAAATCTTTATTATCCCTTTGACATTTTATTTTCAGCTTAAATTCCTATTGATGTCAAAGTGGATTTTTTTTTTTCAATTTCTTGCTTAAGTCTCTTAGCTGTCAGTACAGGGAAAGAAAGAGGAGAGAAAAAAACCCCAAATCCTTTCCCTTTTCTCTCTCCTTCGCTGCTTGAAAATCTTCTTTGGGAACAGTATTATTTTTTTTATAGTTTAAATTCCAGGATACCTTATTTATTGCTTTTGCTGTTTGACCCGGTCAACCAAAACTTTCTCTTCTTATCTTCCTCCTGCACATTCTTTTCCGGGCAAGTTCTTCTTTGGGGTGGCCATTTCTGACCATCGCTGCAACTGCCTTCGGGAAAGGGAGTAATGGCCAGCTGGCCATATAAAATCTTTTAAGGGTCCCTTGCCTTGTTTCATTTCCATTATTTTGCCTTCACTTTCCCCAATTCAATCAGGCTTCTCGAACCTAAACCTAAGGAGTTCAATAAAGGCACTGACATCCTGTAGTTGTGGTGCTTGCTCATAGTGCAATTGGGCTACCCAATCGGAAGCATCCCCTTCATTCATCCCATCTGTGATTGTGGAAACCAGGTCGCGATCTATTGCATATTGGGTTCCAAACCGATCTATGTGGGACCAGATCAGAGTAAGGAAGTAAGCAAAATGTTCGCGTCATCCGTTAAACATTGTTTTAAAAGCCATTTGTTCTCGTCTGGGGGTGGGTGGGACCACCACAGCAACTGCGGGCTGAGCAGGAATGTTGTTTTTTTTAACAAATTTTATTCAGTTTTTCACATTAAAAACAAAAGTATCTTTTTAGTGGACAACGTATTTCTGGGTCATCACTTTTACATACAAATATGACAGCAATTATACATTCATATATGCATACTTAATTCTATTATTACCTTTTCCATTCCAAATTTCAATAAGGAAAGAAACAAACACATTAATTCTAGGCTCTTTCATTATCTCAATCGAAACATCTTTTTGTTTCATTTCAATTATTTCAAATATAATCCTTTAATATTTATTTTAAAAATAAAGGTAAATATGTGTTTGCCTAATAATAATAATAATCTATATTAACTTATTAATTTAATTGGTTCTTTAGTCTGTCATATTCCCTTTCCATTACACATTCATTTTATAAATTCTAGATTAATACAAATTTTAACACTATAGAAAAAAAACGTATAGGTTTCCCCCCCTTTACTGCTTTGAGTGTGACACCTCAATGATTAAAATATACCTTTATTCCCTCATCTTGATTCCCAATAAACCATTATTTTTAAGAAGTTACAATAATAAACATTACATCTTTTCATTTGGATTCCGCAGCATTTTCCCCCCTTAATTTTTAATAGGAGTTATCAGTATCTATATTACCCTATTTTCTAAATATTTTTAATTGCAGAAATATTCTTATTACCCCTTGTCACCTTGCAGAATCCCCTTTTTAATTCATCAACCCTTATCTCTGAAAAAATGATTTCTTTTCAACATTTTACTATTTCTGTATTCCATGTACCTGTTTTTTTTACTGCTTCTCCTCCCCCTCTTTTCTCCATATCTTTTCTCATTCCAGTTTATATCCCTCTTTCTTAATATCTTCCTTTCCCCTTTTCTGCTGGGTCTTTCTGCCTTTCCTGACTTCACAGGTATTCCCCCTTGCCTTCTTAAATCTCAACTTTTTAATCTTCCTTCTTTCCCCACTTCTTTGTAGTGTTCTTTCTGTTAATTGTCTATTTAAATGTCTTCTCCTTAAATCGACTCCTCCTCCTCTGAAGCTCTTTCTTCTTGTTGTTCAATCGCCATTTCCATTTTTTCTAACACAGAGCAAAGTGGTTCATCTCTTTCCTGTAGTAATTCTCTCATATTTTTAAGTTCCATTTTTAATTCCCAAAGAGATATCATCATTACACACTCTTATATTTTATAATCATTAAAGTCCACCAAAAAAAAACACTTTTACTTTCCTTCTTTCTTCTTTCAATTTTCTAAAGTTCTCAATTATTCCAGCCCAGGGTCTATACCAAAAACATCAATCAATCCCAGTCAGTCTTTCCTTGCTTTTTTCTTTATTCTGGTTCTACTTTCACTTTCTAAGATTCTTACTTTGTTTCAATATTTCTTTAATGTTATATCCACACAAGTTCATTCAGAAACAGGATGCTTTTTTGTTTGAGCTCAAAAGTTTTTGACAAAAAGTTTTTGTCAAAAGGTGGCACTCTCCATTATACAAAGTCTTCACCTTTCCCCCCATTTTTTATTTAGAGTTTTTCGAACCTCAATATTCCAGCACAGTCCAGTCTCCAATTTGTAAACTTTATTATTATTATTTTTTGACAATATTAAATCCAGCTTTATTTTATGCCTGTTTATTGTCAAAATATTTTAGTCCAATTTAGTTAAATCTTTAGTTCCGGCTTCTTCTTTTCCCGGTTCGAAGCCCCACCTAGCTGTCAAAAATATTTTCTTATTTTTTTTCCTGCCCCTTTGTAATTTCACCGCTCACTTTTCTTTTCTTAAAAATTCCATGTTACCTTAATCCCGGGGTACTTTTGTTTAGTTGTATTGCCCAGTTGTCCCGGTTCAGATGTTATCTACCTCTTTCTTCCCTCCTGCACAAATCTTAATCCAGCTGAGTCTTCCTCTTTGGGGTGGCCATTTTAAACCATCGCTACAGTCGTTCTTCGGGGGGGAAAAGACCAAGCCCGGGGGGGAGATGCGGCTCCCTTCAACCTGGCTTGCGGCTTCTCCTTACTCCACCGCCCCTCCAAGGTAGCTTCAGCCCCTAATCGTAATGATCGGGGCTCTCCAACGAAAGAGTACGAACCATAGCCACAGAGAGTCGCGATCTACGGTCCATCAGCGAGGAGGCTCTGCCTTCTTTTCAGGCTGAGCTGGAATGTATTGAGCTGGCCAGGGCATATAGGGACCCTGTAGGAGTACTCCAAGGAGCGGCTGTGTTGGGATATGCTGAGCAGGGACAGTTTGTTGCATTCTTCTCCATGATGGGAAGAGGGGGTTGCTGCAGTCTGCTGTTTGCACAGTTCCCTTTGCTGAGAAGGGATCGCTGCTTTTCTTTGGACCCAGGGTTCTCCCGAACAAGGTGGTACAATGGGTGCTGGCATCCACTGGCACTGGACCCACTCCTGACCAGAATAAAATCCCCACCTTGGAAGAATACTGTCTGCAGGAGGTAATCTCCTTTCTGGTTGTGGACGGGGAGGACATGGGGTCTGTAACATACCCAATGTCGGTTGTATCTGCTGTCTCTCCCTTGCTTCTTGGGCCTGTTGGGCTCGGCCGATCCATAGGCCACCCCAAACCGACGCCATGCTAATTCTACTGTCAATTCTCGGACTAGGGAAAGTAAAGGTGGGCTGTGTTAGAATGAAGCTCCTCTGGAGAGGTTGTGGCTGTGAGACATAACTTTCCACCTTAATTTGCTGGAATTGTTCTTGGATCCCTGCCAAACACTGGCTTCAGGATGGGGACAACAGGTTGCAGTCTTGGGAGTTGTCTGATTCCAATGTCCACCCACTTCTCCACTCTGTCTCATGGGCCATCCTCAGAGGGCTGGAGAAAGAAAGGCATTCAGGCAGCTTTTCCAGTCTCATCCCTGGATTCAGCTCTGTCTGGCAGCTTCCCCATGAATCCATCTGCTGAGTCCGGTTGCCTGAATCCCTCTCCTTGGGCCGGGTGCCTAATCGCCATCTTTCTTTGGCAGCTTCCATCACCTGCAACATCTCTTCAGAAGGGGGGCAGGGGGCCTCAATTAGTTCTCTGGTGTTCAGCCCCACAGCCCCTTCTGTAGCTTCTTCCATTTCTTTCACCTTCATTGAGTCTTTGCACTGCTCCATTTTTGGTGCACAGTCCCTTTTGGGGGTGTCGGAGTTTGTTTACAGATTCGGGATATTGTTAGCATTCCAGCAACCCTCCTTTCCAGGCAATAACTCCGAGACAGACATCTCTCAAAGACTGCTTTATTTGGATAGTAACTGGTACATCTGTGGAATCCCAAATCTGAAAGTTTCAGGCTTCCTTGCAATATTCAAAACTACAAATCCAACCCCCCTTGGTTGTCATCACATCACATCACATCACATGGCCCAATCACAATCCCTCCTAAAGTAAGATTCTTATTTCATTCTGCACCATACTCAATGACCTTGAACTAGCGAAACAAATTTATTTTGTCTACTTAGAGATACTCAATTGAATCCCCCCTCCCACTTTCTCAGGCTTCTGGCAGCATGGGAGCATCGAATCTTAATATGGCTTTCAAAGCTGACACTATCATTGCTATATAGTGAAGAAGACTATAGTGAAGTTTTATTGTGGTTGGTTTTGCTTGAATTAATGTTTCTATACTCGGTAAAACATTTCCAAGTTACTACTGCTGGTAAATTAGTCCCAAAATCCACAATGAGTTGAAATTAGAAACTGCAAATATACATTTTGGTTGAGATCAAGTATTACACAATTGGCCTACAATATGCTTGGCAAAAATGTACCTCTACTCTATTCTTACCTCTAATAATATATTGTTGTATCTTCAGTGTAGTTCATTATTAAAATAAATAAATAAATAACAACAACCACCACCCTGTGGCAGGGCCTAGACTGCTAGCGGGTACGGTCCCTATGGATATGGGATTACCGATTTACAAATCGGCAGTGATTTAGCCACCGTGATGAGAAGAAACCAACAAAATTCCTTACCAGATCAGTGATCACCCAGATCAACAAGGGCCGCGTCAGATGCTATGGCCAATGAGCTACAAGACTCAGTTGTTACTGCTAGGGAACCAGGGCGTACAACTGCAAAGTGACTGGAACAAAAGTGCAAAACTTGGACAACCAAAGAAATCATTAAATGTTACTACTACCAGGCAGAATCAACAGCCAGGGTATTTTAAAAAAGAATAATGCAACTGTGGAAGGAAAAACACCCAAAAAGTGACGTAACTGAACAAAGATTAATGGATCAAAGACCTTTCATCATCAGTAATAGTTTTCACAGATGTGGAAATACAACATCTAGAAATATTGGCTAAAAATAAAATAAGTAATGATGAACAAGCTGAAGAAATTGTTCCAACACCTGAACAAACTGACCAGCCAGCAGAAGAAACCAACATACAGGATGAAGATCTTCCTGTGGAAAAACTTGAAAGTGAAGAGCTAAAGTGATCTAGCAAAAATGCTGAAAGGAAAGATTCAAAACCACATAAAAAACATAAAAAAGAAAAAGACTATCCGCCATTCGCAAAGTGTATATAAAGCGAGTGAAAGATCTGTTAACTGCTGTGAACAACATTTAATTTCCATCCTAGAGGTGGTATTCAGCAGGTTCTGACCAGTTCTGGAGAACTGGTAGCAGAAATTTTGAGTAGTTCAGAAAACTGGCAAATACCATCTCTGGAGATTTTACAGTATCCTGGTGTATATAGCACAGCTGCTGCTATAACTGCAGAATTGGGTTTTTTATAAAATGCCCCCTCCCATAAAAACCCACTGGAACACCAAAGTAGAAAATTCGACTTGAAAATAAAATAAAAAAACTACAGGATGTCAGCCAGTTGAAGTACTTGAAAGAAGGAAAACTAAAGAACAAAAAGCTGAAAAATAGTTTACGCAAAAAATACAACCTGGAGGAAAAAACAATGGAACTCATGGAAGAACTAAAACAACATGTAATAGCAATAAAAATCGAAAGATACAAAGGATGAATAAAACAATATCATGAAAATGTCCAGTTCAGAACAAACCAACACATCTTCTACCAGTCACTTGATGAAAATTGAGTCCAAACTAATGTTCACCCATGTAAAGAAAAAACTTTGAACTTTTGGAAAGAGTTGTGGGAAAACAAAACTGCCTCCTGAA
Organism: Pseudonaja textilis; assembly: GCF_049901715.1. NCBI lineage: Eukaryota > Metazoa > Chordata > Lepidosauria > Squamata > Elapidae > Pseudonaja > Pseudonaja textilis. The sequence goes on along the minus strand of NC_141994.1, from coordinate 28,081,423 downwards.
TCAAAGATATTCAAAAACAAACAACACAAAATAAAATTGAAAATATTGTAATAACTGATAATAGTTGCAAAACAAGCAAAGAACGTCAGAAACTGGAGTTAGTGCACCTGGCCTGGATGAACTGCATGAATACTGCCTAACACCTGTCTGATCTTGATGAAAACAAATCACCGGGGCCTGATGGATTGCATCCCAAAGATTTAAAGGAGCTGGCAGAGGTCATCTCAGAACCACTGCACCATATCTTTCAAAAATCCTGGACCACCGGGGAACTACCAGAGGACTGGAAAAAAGCTGATGTGGTTCACATCTTCAAAAAAGGAAAAAAAACAGACCCAGGAAACTATAGACCAATCAGCCTAACATCAATACCCAGGAAGATACTGGAAAAAATAATAAAAAAACAGATCTGCCAACATCTAGAAACAAGTAAAGTAATAACTAGCAGTCAGCACGGGTTTGTTAACAACAGATCATGCCAAACCAATCTTAGTTCATTCTTCAACACAGTGACTAAATTAGTAGACCAACAAAACACTGTGGACATAATATATTTAGATTTCAGCAAGGCATTCGACAAAGTAGACCACAACCTACTTCTTAGTAAGCTAGAAAAAAGTAGAATAGATAGTACCACCATTAGATGGACTCGCAACTGGCTGGCAAACCTACTCAACGAGTAGTCCTTAATGGGTCTAAGTGTACACGGAGGGAAGTAAGCAGTGGGGTGCCACAAGGTTCTGTCTTAGGCCCAGTACTCTTCAATATCTTCATTAATGACTTAGATGAGGGAATAGAAGAGGAACTTACCAAATTTGCAAATGATACTAAGCTGGCAGAAATAGCTAACACAAGAAGATACGCTCAAGATCCAGATGGATCTTGACAGACTAGAGCACTGGGCCATATCTAACAAAATGAAATTCAATGTAGAGAAAAATAAAGTCCTACACTTAGGCAAGAAAAACCAAAAGTACACATATAGACTGGGTGAAACCAGGCTCAATAGCTCAGTAACTGTGAGAGGGATCTTGGACTCTTAGTGGACAATCAGCTAAATATGAGCCAGCAGTGTGCAGCAGCAGCCAAAAAAGCTAATGCAATCCTAAGTTGTATTAACAGAGGGATACAATCAAGATCAAGGGAAGTACTAATACCACTCTATAAAGCCTTAGTAAGACCACACCTAGAGTACTGCATCCAGTTTTGTTCACTACATTATAAAAAAGATGTTGAGACTCTAGAAAAAGTACAGAAAAGAGCAACCAGGATGATTAGGGGACTGGAGGCTAAAACATACTACGAATGGTTGCAGGAACTGGGCTTGGCTAGTTTAGTAAAGAGAAGGACCAGGGGAGACATCATAGTGGTCTTCCAATATCTGAGGGGCTGCCACAGGGAGGAAGGGGTCAAACTATTTTCTAAAGCACCTGTAGGCCAGACAAGGAATAATGGATGGAAACTGAACAAGGAGAGATTTAACCTGGAAATAAGGAGAAACTTTCTGACAGTGAGAACAATCAACCAATGGAACAGCTTGCTCTCGGAAGTTGTGGGAGCACCATCACTTGAGACTTTCAAAAATAGATTAGACTGCCATTTGTCAGAAATGGTGTAGGGTCTCCCGCTTGGGCAGGGGGTTGGACTAGATGATCTACAAGGTCCCTTCCAACTCTGATTATCTGTTATCTGTTAAAACACCTGACCAGCCTCCCATCACCGCATGGCCACTCAATTGCAACAAGAATGGCTGACTGCTGGCCGAACATACTTCATAATGAAAGATCCAGAAAAGGGCACAGAACCAAGCAACTATCGCCCAATCACTTGTCTGCCAACAACATTCAAACTTTTTTAAAGAATACTGGCTAATTCAGTATTTTGATGGAAAATGGGCGTTGGTCTTACCTGACACGCCATTTCTAGTCGAGCTGCGAGGATCATCCAGAGAGCGGGAGGTGCTCCAGTCTGCGTCTGTGTAGGCTGAGCTTAATTATTAAGGAACGCTCCGCCCTCTGTCACGTGGTCCCTTGTAGCGTTCCCAGTTTATGTGAAGTCGAGAGAGGAGGAAAGTCGTCTAACTCTCATCTAACTAGACTTAAAGTATCATTGGCTGAAACAAGGTTCCCCCAGACGGAAAAAAATAAAAAAGGGTGGGGCTGGATGATCCTCGCAGCTCGACTAGAAATGGCGTGTCAGGTAAGACCAACGCCCATTCTCCCTCGAGCTAATCGGATCATCCAGAGAGTGGGACATACCAAAGCTTGGCTGTCCTACGGGAGGGAATCCGTCTGGGGTGGAAGCTCCCCTGGGTCCTCGATGACCCGCTGGAGGACTCGTCTACCAAACGAGGCCTCAGCTGACGCAAAGATGTCAATCTTATAGTGCCTAATGAAAGGGGAGGGGGAAGCCCAGGTGGCGGCCCGACAAATGTCTGAGATTGGAGCCTGGGTGGCCCAGGCCGCAGAGGTGGCCGCACTCCTGGTGGAATGAGCCGTAACCCCACTGGGAACTGGCAAGGCCTGAGACGAATAAGCCTTGGCGATGGTGGCTCTGATCCATCGCCCGATGGTGGAAGGGGACACCTTGTGGCCTAAGGACTTGGGCTGGAAGGAGAGAAATAAAGACTCTGACCTTCTAAAGGGTTGTGTGCGGTTAATGTATATGCAGAGGGCCCGCCTCACATCTAGGGTGTGCCATCGTTTCTCCCTTTCCCGCGAAGGATTGGGACAAAAGTTCGGGAGTGTAAGCTCCTGAGCCCTGTGGAAGGCTGAATTGACCTTGGGCAAGAAGGTCACGTCGGGGCGTAGAACCACCCGATCGGAATGGAAGATACATAGGTCCTTTCTCACTGAAAGGGCAGCAATCTCCGAAATTCGGCGAGCCGAGATAATTGCCACCAGGAATACTACCTTAAAGGTCAAAATTTGGAGAGAGGATTCTCTAATGGGTTCGAAAGGAGGTTTGGTGAGGGCCACCAGGACCTTGTTAAGGTCCCAAGTGGGGTACCGGTGCACAACAGGGGGGCGGAGGTTAGTAGCCCCCCTTAGGAAGGCCCTGATACGGGGATGGTGAGAGAGGGGACCCAGATTGTCGCCAGAGACGACGGTTGAGAGGGCCGCTACCTGGCGTCTCAGGGTATTAGGTGAGAGACCTTTTTTGAGCCCATCCTGGAGAAAATTCAGAATCTGGGCCACCGAAGGCAAGAGCGGGTTGACCATGGATGAATGGCACCACCTGCAGAAGCTAACCCAGGTGGCATCGTATATCCGATTGGTTGAAGGCCGTCTGGCGGCCAGGATCGTGTTAATGACCTGGTCAGATAAATTCTCCTTCCTCAACCTTTCCCGCTCAACCTCCACATGGTTAGTTGGAGCCATTGGGGCTCCGGATGTTGAATGGGCCCCTGAGACAGGGAGATCCTGTCCGGAGGGATTCTCCACGGGGGAGACACCGAAAGGTTGCGGAGGTCCGCAAACCACGGTCGCCTGGGCCAATAGGGGGCCACTAAAATCAGATCTGCCTTCTCCTGGATCAGTTTCTGAATGACCCTGGGAAGTAAAGCTAACGGGGGGAAGGCTTACAGGAGTCCCGGGGGCCACGGACAGCGAAGTGCGTTGTGATTCTCGGCCCCGGGGGAAGGGAATCTGGAGAAGAACCGAGGGAGCTGGGTGTTGCGGGTGGATGCAAAGAGGTCCACTAACGGGAGACCGAAGATCATGGTCGCCTCCCTGAAAAGGGATGGATGAATGCGCCACTCGGACTGGTCCACGGTGGCCCTGCTTAACCAGTCCGCTCGGATGTTTGAGGCCCCCGAAATGTGTTCTGCTTTGATCGAGAGGAGGTGACGCTCTGCCCAACGGCAGAGTCTCTCGGCCTCTCTCATCAACCGAATAGACTGGATCCCGCCTTGCCTGTTGACATGGGCATTGGCGGTAACGTTGTCCGTGAGAATAAGGACGTGCCGCCCGCGTACCGCGTGCAGGGCCAGGTGGATGGCGTGGAGCTCCAGCCAGTTTATTCTGCAGGCCCGCTCTGCATGGGACCATTTGCCCTGTGTTGTAAGGGACTCGATGTGAGCACCCCAGCCGCTCAGGCTGGCGTCTGTGGTGATGACGAGGCGCTGGGGATCTTTGAAGAGATGACCCCTGTTGATGGCAGGGTTGGTCCACCAGAGGAGAGACGAGAGGACCTTTGGAGGTACCTTGATGGAGGATTTTGAGTTGCTTCTGCCGGACCTTTGAAATGGAAGCAGGAGCCACTGCAGGGACCTGGTATGAAGACGGGCCCAAAGAATAATAGAGATGCATGAAACCATTTTTCCCAGTAATTTAGACAAATCTAATAGAGAAGCCCTCTTTGATCGTTGAATAACCTGAATTGAATTTCGAATACTCTGGAGCCTTTCCGGGGAAAGGAACACCTTTTCCTGCACTGTGTCAATGATGGCCCCCAAGTGGGCAATTCGGGTAGAAGGGACCAGTTGGCTCTTTTTTTGGTTGACCAGGAAAGCATGGGCGTAGAGGCCGGAGAGGGTAGTCTTGGTGTCCAGCTCTGCTTGGGATTGTGAATGGGACAGGATGAGGATATCATCCAGATAGCAGTGGAGACGGACCGGGAAGTCCCTTAAGCGAGCTGCCAGGGCCGCGAGGATCTTAGTGAAAACTCTGGGAGCGGAGGCTAACCCAAAGGGAAGGGAAACATACTGGAAATGATGGTGATTGTAACAGAATCTAAGGAATTTAGAGTGTGAAGGCCGAATTGGGATGTGGAGGTATGCCTCAGAGAGGTCTATAGAAGATAGCCAATCTCCTTGCCTGGTACCCTGCAAAATGGATTGGAGGGTGTGCATTTTGAATTTGCGGAGGGTTAGGAAGCGGTTGAGCCGTTTGAGGTCCAGGATAGCCCTCCATCCCCCCGAGGACTTGGGAACCACGAAGAGGTGGGAATAGAAACCCTGGCCTCACTGAGAGGGGGGAACTGGCTGGATGGTCTAGATGGAGAGTAAGTGATGGATGGCCGAATCCATTAATTTGCGTTTGGAGGGGTCCCTAGAGGGGGGAGATGACATGAAGAACTCAGGAGGTTGAGAGTTGAACTTCAGAGCGAGTCCAAACCTGATGGAGTCCCTGACCCATTTGTCGGAAGTGGTAGAATCCCACAGGTCGGCGAAATGCCTCAGCCGACCACCAATGGGGGGAAAGAGACAGGATTCATTTGGAGCGCCGGAAGGGTCTCCCCCCGGAACCCCTGAAGGGACGCTTAAATCCTCCGCCCCTCCTATTTCGATCACTAGTCGGAACGATCCTGGGAATATGATGCTCTATACGAGGGAGGTCTCGGGTACCTGGGGGGGAAGGGGACTGGTAGAAGGACCGGGAGGATCCTCTTCGAAAGGACTGAGGGGCTCGGGAGTCAGGCCTCCGAAAAAGAGGAGGAAGGAATTTCTTCTTTCCCCTAGTTTCGGCCAAGAGAGGGTCCAGGGCCGGCCCAAAGAGCTTCTCCCCTTTAATGGGGGCGGAGGCCAGCTTGATCTTGTTCTTCACGTCCGCCTGCCATGGTTTGAGCCAGAGCAGGCGGCGGGCAGTGACCTGGGACGCTAACGCCCGGGAGGCGAATTTAACCGAATGGTACGTGGCGTCAGCTGAGAACTCTGCCGCCGCTGTGATTTTGGCTATGTCCTGCAGCGCCCATATATTGGATGGAGGGATGTGGGACTTCAGTTGACGGAGCCACCGGATAGAGGACCTGGTAAAGAAAGGAGGCTGCGGTGGCCGATCTAATTGCCCAGGCGTCGGCTAGATGAGCCCGACGCAAGGCCAATTCAGACCTCCTATCATCGGGTTTGAGGGCCTCCAGGGGGTCACTCGGGGAGGAGGAAGAGGCGAGACCAACAATGGGTTCGTCCACCTCCAGGGTATTGAGGAGGGAGCAGAAACTCGGTTCGAGGTTAAAGAACCTCTTATCCTGTGTGGATGGGGCCGGAGAAGCCCCCGTAAAACCCAGCTGGTTGGAAACCAGATCGTGGAAAATGGGAGGAGCGGGAATCACATCCTCGGCCACCACGGGTTGCTTGAACATTGCGTCCTCCGGTTCCTCCCCAGAGGAGTGGGGGACAGGGGGAAGTTGAGTGGCCAGGCCCGAGGTGTTCTTGGCCTTGAACAAGATGGACTTGAACATGTGGGGCTTGAATAACCCCACAAAGGAAGGCTGGTCGGGGGTAAGGCCCTCGTCCTCCGACAACTCTGCTTCCATCGGGACTAAATCTGAAAAGGGTTCCCCATGGAAGGTGGATCCCCATTCAAGGTCCTCCTCCTCCTTCCTGTATTGGTCTAAAATTTCCATTCCCTCCTCTGGTTCCCTTTCTGGAAGAGGGCTGGCCCCCCGGGAGGGTACCTGACCAGGAGCAGGGTCCAGGGTGGGCATGGACCTAGTTGGCACCGGCTCTTGCGCGGGAGCTGTCTGAGGAAGGCTTGATCCGGCCACCTGCTGCATGCCTTGAGCTATCCCCTGTCGAATAGCCTGCTCCATCCAAGTTCTCATGTACTCAGGCATCTCGATCGTGGGCGGGTCCTCCTGTCTTAGGCCAGCGGCCGTGGGAGTGAAGGTTGCTTCAGGCATCCGGCTGGTAGCTGGTCCAGGGGCATGTGCCTGGAGAGAGGGGAACAAACTGGAGGGGGGGGTGCCTGGAAGTAGAAGGGGCGGCTGGAGGTGATGGTTGAGTCACCCTAGAGCGCCTATCGAACTCCCTCTCTAGTGCCTTATGACGCCTTAAGGCGTCACTTTGAGAGGCCTTAGAAGTCTCCTGGGAGGTTTCCTTAGCCTGTCTGCGCACATGATGGGACTTAGATTTCGCCTTCAAAGAATGGCGGGAGTTAGGGTTATCATCTGCCATGGTGAAACAACAGAAGTATCAATATGAATATATAGAAATATATATGTGTGTACAGGCGGTTGGCATGCCTAGGATATGACCTGGGTAAGGCCGGGTATCCAGAAACTGGCCAGTGCCCCCTTTTGGAATTTGCAATGAATAATCTGAAAATATGACCAAAAAAGGAAAAGAATTTTTTTTTAAAAAAACTGCCACAGATATAGACTTTTAATGTACAATTATATCCCACCAGGATAAGGATCCAGGAAAACACACTGCAGGGACAGTGATGGAAGCTAGGTCTCTCTAAGCAAATCTGAGAGAGAATAAATATCAATTGAATGAGGTTGGATTACCAATGTAAGGAAATATGAAGATATTCTGTATTAGACTGGATAACAGCCTGGCAGATGGAAAGGGAAGAGAAGCCAATCAGCCAAATCAACGCCAACAATACAAGGCCTCAGGCAGCTTGCCCCCCCTCAGGGAGGGAGTGGCTGCTTTTCTAATTCCCCGCCCTGAGTTCTGCTGCGGGAGCCAACACTTACACCAACAAATAACAGAGTAAAGAACAGCTTTTTTTCCCTCTGGGAGAGGGAGATAGAGAGATCAGCCCTACTAGGCCTGGGAGCCTAAGCTTAGGGCCAGCAGAATGTCACAGCAATAGGAGGCCTGCAAAATGTCGCCCGGCCACGAGGCGGCGCCCAAAAGGGCGGCCGCCTGGAAATCGAAAGCAAAAAGCAAAGCGGGCGGCTCAGGGCGGGTGCGTCCTGCGAGCCACGAGGGCGAGGATGCTGAAATCGCCTCTGTCTGGGCGATTGGCGTTAGTGGGGGGAAAACCAGAATAAAAAGGCTCCGGACCTTAGAAAGGCACAAGGACAGCAAGGCAGGAATGGAAAGAAATAAACGGCAGAGGGGGGGGGGGGTTAGCACTAAGCGCTGCTAAGCCGCCCGCTCAGCCCCCTGGGGGCGAAAACGCACACCCCTAAGTCTCAAGACACCCACAGATGCGCAGAGGCTAAGGAAAGAATAAATTTAAATCCAACCTGTAACTGAAATATTATCCTGCTTGAATCAGCCAAAGTGAGAAGCACAATCAAAACACACAGCCTAACTCTGCGAAGGCTGAGCATAAACTGGGAACGCTACAAGGGACCACGTGACAGAGGGCAGAGCGTTCCTTAATAATTAAGCTCAGCCTACACAGACGCAGACTGGAGCACCTCCCACTCTCTGGATGATCTGAGTAGCTCGAGGGAGAACAGCTTGTATCTGGAACAAAAAAGGAAATCTAACACCAAATGGGGAGAACATTGGTAAAGTCAACATCAGAAGAGGAATCAGGCTGTGAAAATAGAAAACATTATAAAAACAACAGAAACAAAGGCAGAATATAAGGAAAAACAGCTGGATGACAGATTAAATGGATGGAAAACCAAAGCTTTGCATGGACAGGATGTGAAAAACATTGAAGGAAAATGCAATAACAACTTGACATGGGCATGGCTTAAGAGAGGAACCATCAAGAAAGAAATGGAAGGTTTAATACTTGCTGCTAAGAACAAGCACTATAAACTAATGCCATGAAAGATACAAAAATCCACTGACAATTCAACTGCTGACTTTGCAAAGTTGAAACTGTTTCATACTTAATATGTGAGTGAAGCAAAATTGCACAAACTGACTACAAAGCTAGACATGATCAAGTTGCTAAATTAATCCACTGGTCATTGTGTAAAAAATACGCCCTACCTGTATCCGAAACGTCATGGGAACATAAAGTGGAAAAGTTGTCGAAAATGAGACAGTGAAGATCTTGTGAGACTTTTGAATACAGACAGATCACCATTTGGAACACAACACATCAGATATTACAGTTGTCGAGGGCCAAAGCATACAATTTATTAATATCGCTGTACCAGGAGATGCCAGAGTTGAAGAAAAAGAACTGGAAAAAATCATGAAATATTGCGACCTGGCCATCGAAACTACATGGTTATGGATGAAACATGTACCCATTGTCATCGGGGCACTTGGTACCATGTCCAAGAATTTTATAAAACACATCAAGAAATTGCAGCTGCCTGCAATAACACCAGCGGAACTGCAAAAAATTGTGCTATTCGGAAGAAGTTGATACCTAGGACGCTGCCAACAACCTGTATCAACCATTAACACCAGTCACTTGTATTTGAGAGACATTTTTAAATGTTCAGTTCACTGAGTTTCATGTTTATTGACTAAAAGAGATATCTTATTCAATTTTAATTATCATAATAGTCTTTCTACAAGATAGGCATGTACAGAATTGTCATATTAAATCTCACCTTTTCATTCAATATGTTTGTTTGTATAAATCTTTTACTACAGTCCCGATATTCTGAAATAACATAATAAAGTTTTGCCAGTATCTGAATGGGGGGGTGGGGGGGAGAAATAATTATTTTGCCAAACTTTTTATTGGCAATATTTGCCAAATATTGCCAAACTGCAGCAAAACAGAATATGGGAAGGCAGGGCAGAGAAGGTTTAAGAGACATTCAATTCAATCACCCATATAAACATTTTGTACTAAAGTTACAGTTAGTCCTTGACCTATGAGCATTCACTCAATGACTATTTGAAGTTATGATGGGCTGAATAAATAGTGATTATGACTGGTCCGTAAGAGTTCCAGCTCCCCCAGGTCACATAATTGTGATCCAAATACTTGGCAACTGGCTTGCAGTGTCTTGCAATCATGTGATCACCATTTACAATCTTTTTGGTGGCTTTCCAGAAAGTCATAGGAAAGGTTGCAAGTTGCTGGAGTAAGTCTTCTCCACCTTCTGCTTTCTCTCTTCCAGCCCCTCTGCATTTGCACTGCCCTGGCAAATAGTGCCCTCTCCCCAACTCTTGCTGTCTCCCTCTCATACTTGTGTATCTCTTACTCATCCCCAGTCCTCCTCATACTCATACCCAACTCATGCTGCTTTTCTCACATCTCCCCCTTGCCCTTGTGATGCTTCCCTCTCACTTTCATGCACCACCCCTAACATATTCCTCATGCACTTCTTTGCATGCCCAACTGTGGTTCACACCCTCGTGCTTCACACCCTCAGACAGAGTAATATCTCCTCACACTGTCGCCCTCCTCTGTCATCAGCATTTATATGCCTATGAGCCTGGGACTTCCAACTTCCTGCTACCTTCACCATGACATTGGTCGTAAGAAGTTTACAGAAAGATGCCTCAACTGATGACTGTGGGATTCAACTAAGACAGCAACTGGGAATGCAATGACTGCTATCATAAGTGTTGTGGTTACGCTTTATGGCCACATTGCTTAGCAAAAGAAATTCCATTCCCAATTGCCCTCATAGGTAGAGGGTTCCCTGTAGATTTATTTCTTCACACATAAAATAAACATACATGGCTATTGGTCATGTCCATTTTATTTACACCCCAATTTTCAACTTTATATTTGTTGTCTTTGTCATTTCAAATACAAGAATCAATAGTCTGAGTAGATTTGAGAGTTGCGATGGAATGTGGACCGGAAGAAGCAATAAAGGGGAGTCTAGGCAGCATACAGCTATCCTAGGAAGATGGTACCAGTAGTACATTCCAGAGAGAAATCCAGAGTAAGAAACTATGCAGTTCTAAGCTAAATGTTCTAAGCCCACATGATTTTGTGCAGACCCCAGTGTGCACATGTTTCACCTCTCCTGCAGGTGCTGTGTTAGTTGCCAATTTGCTTCTGGGTGCAATTCAAGGTGCTGGTTGTCACCTTTCAAGCCCTTCATGGCTTGGGACCGGATTATTTGACAGTCATATCTATCCACCCCATTAGAGCGGGGAGGCAGGGAATGTTGCAGGTGAATAGACAGCAATATAAATTCAATAAATAAATAAAAATGGGGGAGGGGAAAAGAGGTTCAGGGTATCCACATCCTAGAATCCCCCAGGATATATCTGCCAGGGTAGAGAATTATAGCTTTACTTTGGCTAGATTGTGCCCATTAGATGTAAGCAAATGAAGGATTGGACCTGATTGAATTTCACAGTGTTCCCTTTGGCTTGGGCTTGAGCCTGACAAAGAGTTTAGTTTACTAATAAGAAAAATGGCCAAACCTGCAATTATTGCATAGTTACAAACAATGCTTCCAGGATACCAAACTCTATTTGTTATCCATCAAAACCATAGCATGTATATTGCTGTTTAAAAATACTAAAATATTAAAACCAATCAAAAATATTGGTTTCTATTAGTTTAATTGAATTGGTTTTAATCGCAACCTTGTTGGCAACTATGTTTAAGATAAAATTATTTCTCAATATAGCTAACATTTTTTTAAAAAAAAACCATTAAACATTATTAAAATGCTATTAAAGTAATAATAAAATTGTTTAAAAAGTGTTACTGAAGAAATTTCTGTTCTGGAGTTTATTGGAAAATTATGAAGGGGAATTTAAAATCAACTCAAAGAACTTAAATTAGGATGTAATTGTCAATAGTTCTCCCATTTACAGTTGTCTGAAAGATTTAAAATGGTTAAAAAGACTTACAGTGAAGAGCAAAGAAAAATCACATTTGAAATAAAATTGTGTACTGATGAACATATATATACCGGTAGTTACCAAAATGAATCAACTTTTTGTTAAATTTGAAACAGGAAGAACAAGTTACAAATGTATGATAAAGTGGGCTAAGAATTTGGTTATAATATGCAGATGGATCAATTCAAACATGTGATTAAAAGGGTTGACATTTGCATTGTGCTATGATCTCAAAGAATTTTTTAATAAAATTATATATTGTTGATACATGATACTAGAGATATCATCTAGAACAGTGGTCGCCAACCAGTGGGCCCGGGACCACTGGTGGTCCGCAAGAAAATATTGGTGGTCCACAGAGAAATGTCACCCCCAAAGCATCCCCCCAAAGCAATTAATTCAGGCTGAGCAGGAACACAACAATGGGCCACCCACATGGCCCGTGGGAACACAAGGCTTGCATCGCTTGCAGTGCGAGCAACATGAGATAGTGAGGGGAGGGAGGAAAGGGTGGAGGGGGAGAATTTGCCCCACTCACCCCAAGCACCTCACCTGGCCACTGGGCTGCTTTTTCCACTTCTTTCTTCTTCTGCTTTTGGCTACATGCAAGGAAAACAGCAAAAGTCTTTCTTTCTCTCCCTCCAAACTCTGCCAGAAATGAGTCTTTGGGAACCTGTTCCAAGAGGCTGCACCAGCGTGATAAGTCTCACAAAGACTCATTTCTGGCAGTTTGGGGGAGAGAAAGAAAGACTTCTGTTGCTTCTGTTGCTTTCCGTGCATGAAGCCAAAAGTCAGTCTCTCTCTCTCTCCCTCCCCCTGCGAATGGAGATGGAGATAGTATCCTGCAATCCCAAATAAAGAATGATCATTCGGTAGGAAAACGGAGTGGGGAATTTTTCTGCAGACTTTTGGGGGGATTTTCCCAGGGTCTCTGCTGCTTCTGCTTTTTCTGCAGAGACCCTGGGAAAATCCCCCCAAAAGTCTGCAGGAAAATCTCTCACCTCGTTTTCCTACTGATCCATCGTCCTTTATTTGGGATCGCAGAATACCGTCTCTCTCTCTCCCCCTGAGAATGGAGCTGAAAATCAAGTTAGGAATGTGGCTGTCTTGGAGGGAGTGAGGATGTGTGAGGAACCTGTGTGTGTGTGTGTGTGTGTGTGTGTGTGTGTGAGAGAGAGAGAGAGAGAGAGAGAGAGAGAGAGAGAGAAACTGAAAGCATCACCACCAGCCCTCTGAGGTTAGATCGGATCTCTCTCTCTCTCTCTCATCAATGTCAGCAAGCCACCATCACTCAAAATTCATACTAGTGGTCCGCCGGGATTTAAAATTATGAGTTTGGTGGTCCCTGAGGTCCAAAAGGTTGGCAACCCCTGATCTAGAATGTATTAGGACACTTCAAATATTTGTTGGAAATGTGAACAACAAGAGACATTTTATCATGTTTCGTGGACACATGAAAAACTAAAACAAATTGGGTCCAAATATATACTTTGATATCAAGGGATTTAAAGATTGAAGTTCAATTAAAGCCAGAACTTTTCCTTTTAGCAAAATGGATAAATGGATAAACAGGAAAAACCAATGGAAGATTATTTCAATGTATGATCATAGCAGCAAGATTGCTTTACGCACAAAGATGGAAAGTTCGTACCTACTCACTATGGAGGAATGGTTCGTGAATTTGATAATTTTACAAAAATGGATAAATTAACTTCTTTGATTAGAGAAAGGACTTTTATTTGCTTTTATTGCAGGAAGCCTCTTATGGACTTTTTGCATAAAAATGAAAAAATGAACTTGTGATTTATGATTTTGATTAGATAGGCTAGACTATAAAAGGAAGAGTATTATGGTGTGAAGTTAGAGAGAGAGGTCAAAATATGTTTGAACTTACAATGCTATGAAGGATATTGGAAGCCACTTTTTTATACTTTTTTCCTATTTTTCTTTTAAAATTTTCCTATCCTTACACTTTTTGCTTTCTCTTTTTCCTTTCGTACTGTCTATTAGTTTGTAATAGCCTTTACCATCTTGTTTAAGAGTTTTAATAAAAATCATATTTGGGAAAATATGTTTTTTTCTGTACACAAGACTGAATGCCAAATACAATATTCCATCTTTTTGTGCTATCCAACATGTTAACAGTCAGAACTTGCTCTCAATCACAACTGTTCTTTCCTGAGCTGAAGGCTTTTGTGAAATCAGGGATCACAAGCACATAAAAAACAAGGACCAGTTTCCCTTCCTCTTTCTGGGTCCCTCTTCCTCCATTGGCTCAGAAAAATTCCTTCTTGAGGAAGGAATCTGACAAGTGAGTCAGGTTGTCCAACACTAATGTCTGGAGGCTCAATTTGTGTGCACAGTCATCAGACTGAAAAAGGTCTGGCTAGTAGAGGAGAGGGAGATAAAGCAGTTTTTATAATTGTTATGGTGTCTACTCTTTTTGTTTTCAGAAGCAATGAAAACAGCATTCTCACTCCTCACAAAGGAAAAGGCAATGTCATCAGGGGGCAACCAAGGCTAGACCTCTCTTTCAGTGCTTGTTGGCAATGCCATGTTCTCATGCACTGTAGCATGATTTGCCCTGGGTTATTGCTCTTTTTAGATTTGCTTTCATCTTCTCCTTGACAAGGACAAGCAAAAAGCAATATTTTTTGGCATACTTCTTTGGTTTTCAGGTGAAAGAGTTCCTTTATCCCCCACCACCACTACCACCCAAAAATAAATTATGGCTGTTCTGAAAATGTCGCCAGTTTCTAGGATGATAACATCCAGCCTGCAAGGATTCCAAGGAATAGTGCAGCCTGTTGTTCTTGCTCAATGCAAGCTCTGGAACTCTACAAAAGTGCATGATCAGTGACACAGGAGAGGGAAGAGGTTGTGGAATCTAAAGCGGTGGACAGCAGCTGCAAAGCCTACAGCAGGTGTGTCAAACTGGCTGTCCCGCAGGCTGAATATGTCACACACAAGCCACGGCCACCCCAGTTTCCCGAAGGGGAAAAAACATAACGATATGTCACATGATGTGGCAAGTTTGACACCTGTGACCTAGAGGAAGCCAATAGGGAGGGAAAGTAGGGGAAGGCCAGGACAGGTGGATGTGGGCTGAGCTCCCAGGGTCTCCCCACCTGAGTACCCTAAACTCTGTTTAAAATCCACATTGGGGAGAACAGGAATAGGAATCATATGACATGATCAGACAGGTGCCTCACTTAATGACCAGCACAACTTGCCACTGAAATGGGGATGCTCCATTAGTTGTAATGCAGGGACTACTGTATATAAAATCAAATATTGAATGAAATGGAAGAACTAAATTAAAAGGAGAAAAGAGAGTAAGATAATAATTAATTATTATTAAAAAAACCTATACCATGTATAACTTATCAGCATGATTTGGGAGACCTGCCTTCCCTGCCCTGCCCTATCTCACCTTGCCCACCTTGGCCGGTGGCTAGAGTCAAGCCCAGCCCAGCTACACTCTGACTACTTCGCTCACTCGCTTGCCCAGGACACATAGCCCAGCTGATGTCCGCAACTTGCCTGCTTCAGGCAGCCTAGCTGATCTTCGCACCTCGCCCGCTAGTAAGGCTCACTCAACTAGTAAGGCTCCAGTTCCCATCTCTGGAATTCCCTGAGGCCTACAGGCAAATGCCTCCCACATGCCCTTCACCTCCGATTGGGGGATGCGCCAATTCCTTCCTGGTGCCACCCACTCACCCTTTGCCTCGGGGACATGCCAATTCCTGCCTTTCACTCCTCTGAATCAACTTGCTTACCTCTGGCCTGGCGGTTTTCCCTCCTTCAGAGGCCCCGTGATCTCTTTGCTTCCCCCACAACCGCTTCTTTCTTCGTCCCGTGACCTTACCTTCCTCCCGCGGCTGATGGCAAAGGGAAAGGCAAGCCAGGGCTGAGCCATCGCCACTTGGCTGTCCCCCAGCCTGCATTTTATTCTCCGCCTGAATTCTCTGCAGCTGCTGGGCCTCACTTGCCTGCAGACGGGGGGGGTGTGTGTGACCAGACAGCATGAGACCATGCAGCCCGCATCGCCCTTCTGCCAACTGCCCCTCCCTTGCCCGCCAGCCCACACACTTCAAATGAGCACCAGCCGCCGCTGTAAGAATAGTGCGAGCCCATGGGCTGGTGGAAGGTAAGGCTGATGGCGGGGAAGGAAGATCTGCTCCGGGCTTGCTATGCTCAGCCAAAGGGCCACGGGGGGGACACGGCAAGGCTCGGGCTCAGCTTCAGCTTCTGCAAAGCCTAGGTGGGAAACCTGAAAGAAAATGCCTCCGAGGGCAGCCTGCTTACCCATCCACCCGCCAGGCTGGCCTGAAAGCAGCATGTGTGTCCCCTTGTCGCATGTTGGATGCGGGCCCCAAGGCAGATGGGAGGGTGAGCAGGCGGCAGCTCAGAACAGGGCCCAAAAGGCTGCCGAGCATTGCCATGTCCCCACCACCACCACCGAGGTGGCCCTTCGGCTGAATGCAGCAAGTCCGGAGCAAATTTTCCTTCCCCATCAGCCTTATGTTCCAGCCCATGAGGCTTGCACCATTCTCACAGCGGTGGCCCACATTCATCCAAAGTGCATGGGCTATAGGGTGATGGAGGGGCAGGGGTGGCTGGCAGAGTTGCGATGCAGGCCACATAGCCTTGTGTTCCCTGGTTGCCCCCACCTGCAGACAGGTGAGGCCCAGGAGCTGCGGAGAATCCAGGTAGAGGGCGAGATGTGGGGGGGGGGGGCTGAATGACGACAGCTCAGCTTTGACTTACCTTTCCCTCTGCCACCAGCTGTGGGAGGAAGGTAAGGTCATGGTCGCAGCCAGCTGGCAAAACCAAGCACCTGCCCAGTCCAGAGTTTCCGGCTGGGGTGGGCAAGGCTGCAGCTTGCACCTTGCTTTAAGTTCCCCGCCCTTTTATTGAAAATCTCCCCCCAAAAGAGAGGGGAAGTGTTGAGGTAATTCCCCGTTAGGAGAATGAGCGCATACAGGGAGATGTAGAGAGTAGTGTTGAAATAATACACACAGAGCACACAGATACACTGTACAGTAAATGTAGGTTTTTACTTCCAGAAAGGTTTAAGCAAAGTCCAAAATAAGCAATCCAAAGTCATTCACAGGTAAAATCAGTCAGTTTTCATCCAGGGATAATCCAAATATCAAAGTCCAGTGTGAAAAAACAGTTCAGTATCATTACATTAAATCCAGTTATATCAATTAGAAGAAATGGAGCATCCGCAATACTTTCCAACAGAAGGAAACAGAGATACTCACTCAGACACACTCTCTTGTGAGATTAAGACTAAAACAATCCAGGTTTCTGGCTCCATCTTATGGCTGTTTGAGAAACCACACCCAATTGCACGCTCTTGCATTCCCTTAAAGATATAGTACTAAAATGTTTATCCTGGTTTATATATTTCTAACCCAAATACCTGTTAGGTGACTTATATTCCTAACAGAAAGTCCCACCCCCAGCCCCTTTGTTGGACCCAGAAGCCTTGCCTGCTGGGCTTTCTGAACAACACAGAGCTGGGGCAGCAGCACACGGAATTCTGGGTGCATCATCTACTCCTCAATCTCCCAACAGTCAAATCAGTGAACTGGAAGAGAGCTTCTCCATTGTGTTGGTGAGTACGTATGGACAGTGAGCTTTTTGCTTTTTCCCCCCACATCCACATCCTGATCGGGCGTGGTGCAGACAGCCCAATAGAGGTGGAAAACAGAGTTTTCCCATCAGCCCTTCTCTTTTTTTCCATTAACCTCCTTTTGCCAGCATGCACCAGTCACAATCTTAAAATGGGCTTTTGTCAGCCCAAGGGGCAGGGAAGGGGTTCGGAATGGTACGTAGGAAATTGCCCTGTCTCTGCATTAGCCCGCCTGCGCCGCCCCCACCTTGCCATGAGTGATGTCAAGTTGGCCATGTTCAGTCACATGACCCCAAGCCATGGCCACCCAACCAGTCACTAGGGTGTCAGCAACCCACAGCTGCAGAGCTGCATGTGGCTCTTTGGGCCTTCTGCTGCAGCTACCTGTCCCATCACTGGCTGACCCTCACCCTTTCCCTCCCTTCCCTAAGAAGGTAAGGGCAGGGGATGGAGAAGCGGTCAGGCTTGATTCTCCAGCGCCTCATTCGTGCTGGAGCTTCTCTCTACGTCTCTCTCATATCTGTCTCTCCCCCCCCCTCTCATTCTCTATCTCCCACCCTCTCTCTCCTTCTCTCTGTATCTCTCTTCCCCTCTCCTCCTTTTCCCCCTCCTCTCTCTGTATCTCTGTCTCTCTCTCCCACTCTCCATATCTTCCCCTCTCTGTATCTCTCTATGTCTCCCACTCCCCGCCCTCTCTTATCTGTGTGTGTGTGTATGTGAGTGTGTGTGTGTGTATCTCCCCCTGCCCACTCTCTCTCAGAAAGCCAAGGCTGGGCCAAGCTGACAAGCTCTCTTTGGAGCACTTTGCTACTCCTTTTATTTATTCTTTTTGGAAATCTGAGCTGGCTAAGGAATGAGCAACCAGCCATGGCAGAGACCTTCCTCCTTCCCCTCTCCTTCTCCCCTGGCAACCCCCTGGCTGGCTGTGGCAGGGCCAGGAGGGTGCACATGAGCAGGGAGACCCTCCTCAAACAAGCAGTCGGGCTTGGCCAAAGCTCAGGAAAGATGCCTAGCCAGCTGGCCAGGGGATCGCGAGAGAAGAAGCCTCTGCTGAGGCTCGTGCTCGTCCCTTAGCCTGCTCAGACTTCCAAAAAGAAGAAATAAAAGGAGTAGCGAAGTGCCCCAAGGACAGCATGCCGGCTTGGCTCACCCTCGGCTTTCCAAGAGAGAGAGGAGAAAAAGGGGAATACAGGGAGAGGGGGAGAGAGAGAAGGGGAGACAGAGGGAGAGACATAGAGAGAGAGAGGGAGGAAGATAGGGAGAGTGAGATACAGAGAGAAGGAGACACACAGAGATAGAGAGAGAGAGGAGAGGAGGGAAAGAGAGACTGGACAATTATCTGCAGACGCAATTAGTGTGAAGTATTTACACCTCTCTGCACGAATTGCCACAAGGTAGGCCTTAGTAGCAGCTCTTACCCATGTTCGATCAAGTTCATCTCCTGTCTTTCACCAGCGGCTCTCTAGACATTTCCTCATGTGTTTCATCTCTCTCAATTCCTCTGTATACCATGGGGCACAGAGAGGTCTATGGATGAGGAGAGGTCGCAAGGGTGCAATCATATCCAGAGTCTCAGTCACCTTCCTATTCCACACAGTGACTAAGAGCTCAACTGGAATTCACAGTAGATCTGCAGTTATAACCCCCAGCTCCTTTTGGAACCTATCTGGGTCCATTCGTTGACGGAGGTAGACCAATCTAGTAGGTCCTGCCTCCCTGAAGGTGGGTGGTGCAGCTTTTGAGAAACTCGTTGCCACCAGATTTACCTCAAAGATGGACAATTCTGACTTTAAAACTTTTTCCTGTATACCTCCCCCCACCCCCCTTCAACATAAGAGAAAATTCCTATGCAATGTCTAACAGAATTGCTAGATAAATCCTGGAGATGTGTTTTTCGCAATAAATGTGCACATCAAACAAAGCTGTGTATAGGGGCAGTAACCAAAAAGACGACTTTAGTAGAATGATGCTAAATTAAAAGAGGGTAGCTGAAGATAGAAGAGAGGAGATAGGAGAGAATCAGACTGGATGGAGATGAGAAAATGCAAAAGCTGCATGGGTAAGGCATAAAAAAGAAAACTCTTTAATTCATAAAATAAAAGAAATAAAAATAAAATAAAATGCATTCCATCCCATCCAGATTTAATCTCAGTTTAATCTTCAAATACATCAGTACTTTCCAGAAACAGTCTAAAGTTGAATTGAATCATTGCAACTGGGATAATTTTTTTATGTTAGTTTGAGACCTTTCACTACTCATCCAGGCAGATACATGCTTTGCTTCAGTCAAAGCAAAGCATGTATCAACTCATGCCACACCAACCCCAGGGGTTTCCTCCCCAAGCTAGATGATTGAGAATGTTCATCAAGATATTTTCCAGAAGCAGGTTTATACAATAGTCAATTGCATTTCTTTGCTTTCAATAATTTCTTCTATAATTATAAATTTTTTATAATTATAAAAAGTAGCCCCATTTGTCCCCTTTGGTTATTTTTAAAGAGAACAGCAGTAAAAATCTAACATATTCAGGAATACATCTACTCTAGAAGATGGATGGTGATTAAAAAAAAAGCTCTGTGTATATATTCCATTAACTCCAATCATACTATTCTAATCCCATGCCTCCCCAAATATTTTTTCATTTTACAGCAAAGCAGTCAGCAGCATTCTTCATTTGGTACTTGGAGAAAATAAAGAAACTCCATATAAAATTATTTTAGAGAGAAGAATAGTCATTTTCACCTTCAACTTGCAGTTTGTTGAATCTTAAAGGGATCTGAGCACTAAGATTTCCCCTAGCCATTTAAAAAAAACAGGATGTAAACCTATTACATTCTATCCCATAATCTGTCAGAATTGTGATAATTACCATACTGCAAAAATCTGGGCTATCAAATTGACACAAATGGAGTATATAAAACATGTGGTTCTGCAAAAGAATGATTCAAAGGAAACACAGAAAATTTCTGCACAGATGCAAGGTAACCAAAAAACAGAGTACTAATTTGAAGGAGGACCAACCCAAAGAAACACCAGCTGGTACTATTCCTACCAAAGCATGTAATTTAAAAAAGAACCAGGCTATATGTTATTTACCAACTCTTCACCCTTGCCAACAAGGGTGAAGCAACAGTTTAAAAGAAAAGAAATAATAATGTAACTCTCATACAAATAAACTCTCTTCAAATGTTTTAACCTGTTCTATAATATCCATAGAAAAATATTTGTAATTCATTTTATTAAACTAATTCATAACGTTAAGCACTTAACCTATAATGCAATCCAAAGTAACTACATTAACTGCTGTTTTGGGTGCTGATATCACCATAGTGAGGAACAAAATTATGAATGGCTATTAGAATTTACCTTTTGATTATTTCAGATGCACAAATTATGAAACTGTTATATCCCAGGAAGTTCAAAGCAATGTATTAAAATTAATATACTTTTACATAAAACTGAAACCATTCTCATACTTATAATGCAATTGCTGAAATAAAAGTGCCACAGTTAGATGATTTCTTATATTCACAAAATAGGCAACAAAATTAAAATCATTTGCATAAAATGATGTAAATAAAGTAAACAAAATATTTGGTTTGATAGTTTCATCAAATTCCAGCCTGCTGTAAAATTGAAAATAGGTTATTATTTTTATACACAGATACAGCATTCCAATTTGGATATTCTGCTGACAAGCTTAACTAGATTTTGCCATTCAAAGTTCTTTAAAATATTAATGTTCAGAATCATATTAACCTGTAATTATTTATCTGTAAAAGACACATTGTTCAAAACTGATTAATGGCTAAGAAATTTCAAAACTACAAGTGCAATGTATTACACTTTGTATTTGTATTGAATCTCAATAAAGGAGTACAGCAAATTTTCAAAGTTGGTGTAAGGACCTTTGAAGAGATCAGAATTAACGTATCAATGGAAACACAGCCTAACTCTGAAGTCCCTTGAAGCTCTATTGTTATAAAGTTATGCCAACAAAAGACATGTTCCAAGTTAAAATTACTTTATTAAATCCAATGGAGATATTTGCATGTACACATCACTGTAACAGAATACAGGACAACAAATGACTCTATACTTAGTCATAGCATATTCTCATTAGTACTTAAACTTCTGTCTGAGCACACCCCAACTTGATATGCCATGCAGGAAGAAGCTGTATCTCTCATGTTAAAACAGGGAGAGATAGAAATCATGAAGCAAAAGTACTCTGTACAAGTTTGTACTCAAAAGAAATATAGGATGCGCATATTGCCAACATATATCTGTTCATATCTGAACCTCTCTATCATATCTCTATTCTCAAATTTCATTTTTCAACTAAGTGCAAACATAAGATCCCACAAGAAAGAAGCAAAAAGATAGAAGGTATAATTGGAATATGACTGCTATAAATTTTTCGCATTTCTTTTTTTGTATTTCTTTGCTCCCGGCAATATATGAAAACTATTTTAAACAATTGTATCAGTTAACAATTTCTTTTGGTATTCTCACTTAAATAATACAAAGTTAAGTACAATACCATGCAGAAAAGTGGCTTTGTGCCATTATATTTAGTTGTTTCTCAGGATTACAGCCCAGCTATATGAAATTAAGCAGAGTTTTGCTGCAACTCTCAAAAGAGAGAGGAGTCTTTTAGTCATTATACTCTCTTTAGCAAAAAGAGGCTAATGTAAGTACATTGGAAAAGCGTCACTGGTAGTTTTCAAGCCCTAATTCTCAAGTATTTATTGAGAATCTAAGGTTAGAGACCTCTGTGCAGCAGCTGATACAATTCATTCTCCTTACAATTTCAGTATTACTCTTTGTGTATCATGTTCCAAAGAAAAGTTGGAAGGGACAGGAATTGTCTACTTTGACACTGTGCTATTTTCAGTTACATTGATTATTTAGGTAATATATCTATAAAATATTTATATATGTCTAATTTGTCTGTCACATCTGCTCTCTTTTGCTACCCAATTTCCAATAAAAGTTATGAGTAGGTTTCTAACATCTCGAATATAGATAGGTATGGACAAAGTGGGATATTATACAACCAGAAATCTCAGATAACCAACTGGCCTAGTAATAGGTATGACTACAGGGGTCAGTCAATGTAAATGTAATTGGGGTTATATAAAAATAAAATGGACCATACTGTTCTTCCTTGACCATGCACCAAGGAGATTTTTTCTTCCTGTCCTACACATCAAACATATCAGAATTTAATTTTACAGCCATCTGCATGTCCCATACAGTTGATACAACCCTCTTCATTCTCAAGATTATGGCTAGGTCTACTGAGTTGAAATGAGAAAAGGTACTCACTCTGCTGTTGAACAGTGAATGTTGCTCTGTAGAATTTGCAGTATAGTGTGTTTTAATCTTTACTATCTCTACCACAATATCCAATGAACACCATATATTGCACTATTTGCCTGAAAAACTCTCATTTTTCATCTTTTGTGATGTCTTAACAGAGCTATTTACAACTTCTGGAATCTGACTATGATTCCTAGCTCCTCTTCTGGCTTTTCTGTCAGGTGGCTTTGCTCTATCATTAACCTATTAGCATGGGTGGGTTTCTACCAGTTCTGTCCACCTCTGTAGAACCGGTAGCTCTGAAGAGCAGCAGACACAGAACCGGGTTCTATGTCTGCTGATGTTTTCACCCACCTGGGCTGTTACCTGATCTTTATTTCCTGATTTTTCAACTTCAGCTGCTGAACAAGGCACAGCTGCAGTTAAAAAAGCAGGAAAAGAGGGCAGTTTCAAAGGCTGCTTCTCTGTACATAGCATGCTGATGATTTACAGGTGTGCAGCCCACAGCGTGCAAGGAAGCTGGTAAATCCCGAACCGGTAGTTAACCCTGTCGTATCCCACCCCTGCCTATAAGTCCTTGTCCCGAGAAGCCTGCATAATAGTAGGTCAACCTATTCTCCAATGTACTTGAACGCAGGCAAGAAGCAATGGATGGAAACTAATAAAGGAGACAGCCAACCTAGAACTAAAGAGAAATTTCCTGACAGTTAGAACAATTAACCAAATTGAACAGCTTGCCTTCAGAAGTTGTAGGTGCTCCAACACTGGAGGTTTTCAAGAAGAGATTGGACAACCATTTGTCTGAAATTATTGGGTTTCTTGCCTAAGCAGGGGTTTGAGTAGAAGACCTCCGAAGTCCCTTCCAACTCTATTATATTTTTGTTTTATTAGTACATCAAAGAGGTCTACAATGCCTCTGCTATACTGACAATTATTTTTTGCATGTTACAGTAGCAATATTATTAGTAAACTATGTGGAGATTTATAACTTTGCATCTTGAATGGGGAATTCTCTTTTTCCGAATAAATTTTTGCCATGAGAGTGATTGTAGTGTCAATATAGTATATGTATTTAACTGGCCTGGATGACATGAAAATATTTTCTCATTGACACATGTGGACTAATTTATTTTTTTCTGTCCCTAATACATCATCATGTTTACCAATGCCACGTACCACATATACTATAGGAATGATTGCTTGGCAAAACTGCTATGTTGACTTATTTTAATCAGCTGTTTTTTCTTAACTTTACATAGAAGTATTATTACAATTTACTGATAACTTTCTGAAAGTATCTATTTGTCAAGTAAGTTGTTGGATGTAGGAATGGATAAAAATATAGAAAGTATCTAAGAGGAACTATTTTAAAGTTAAAATACTTTAGTTGAATTGTTTAGCCATTCATTTTTGAGCAGATTTATTAAGACATTCATTCTGTAAAATTTTATTGTCAAAATAAACTTTTAAAAAGACACCACAGTTTTTTTGACAACAAACTTAACTTTTTAAAAATAACTTCCATGGAAATCTAATTTAGTAATTATGGATGTAGAATTATACAGTACATCACAGAAGTTGAGTACATTCCCTCACATTTTGTAAATATTTAAGTATAATTTTTCATATGACACTGAAGAAATGGCACTTGGCTACAATGTAAAGTAGTGAGTATACAGCTTGTATGACAGTGTAAATGTGCTTTCCCCTCAAAATAATGCAACACACAGCCATTAATGTCTAAACTGCTAGCAACAAAAGTGAATACACATCTAAGTGATAATGTCCAAATGGGGCCCAAGTAGCCATTTTCCCTCCCCAATGTCATGTGACTTGTTAGTGTTACAAGGTCTCAGGTGTGAAGGGGGAGCAGGTGCGTTAAATTTGGTGTTATCGCGCTCTCTCATATACTGGTCACTGGAAGTTCAACATGGCACCTTATGGCAATGAACTCTGAGGATCTGAAAAAAACAAATTGCTGATGTACATAAAGATGGCCTAGGCTGTAAGAAAATTTCCAAGACCCTGAAACTGAGCTGCAGCACACTGGCCAAGACCATACAGCAGTTTAACAGGACAGGTTCCACACAGAACAGGCCTTGCCATGGTCAACCAAAGAAGTTAAATGCTCATGCTCAGCATCATATCAGGAGATTGGCTTTGGGAAATAGATGTAAGAGTGCTGCTAGCATTACTGCAAGAGGTTGAAGGGGTGGGGGTGGGGGTGTCAGCCTGTCAGTGTTCAGACCATACGATGCATGCTGCATCAAATTGGTCTGGAGGACTGTTGTCCCAAAAGGAAGCCTCTTCTAAAGATGTTGCACAAGAAAGCCTGCAAACGGTTTGCTACGGACAAGCAGACTAAGGACATGGATTTCTGGGACCATGTCCTGTGGTCTGCTGAAACCCAGATAAACTTATTTGGTTCGGGTGGTGTCAAGCGTTGTGGCGGAGTACAAAGACAAGTGTGTTTGCCTACATGGTGGTGGGAATGTCATGGTCTGGGGCTGCATGAGTGCTGCCGACACTGGGGAGCTACAGTTCATTGAAGGCATCTTTAATGCCAACATGTTCCGTGACATACTGAAGCAGAACATGATCCCCTCCCGTTTGAAACTGGACCGCAGGGCAGTACTCCAATATGATAATGACCCCAAACACACCTCCCAAACGACCACTGCCTTGCTAAAGATGCTGAGGGTAAAGGTGATGAACTGGCAAGCATGTCTCCAGACCTAAACTCTATTGAGCATCTGTGGGGCATCCTGAAATGGAAGGTGGGGGTGTGCAAGGTCTCTAACATCCACCAGCTCCGTGACATCGTCATGGAGGAGTGGAAGAGGACTCCAGTGGCAACCTGTGAAGCTCTGGTAAGCTCTATGTCCAAGAGGGTTAAGGCAGTGCTGGAAAATAATGGTGGCCACACAAAATATTAACACTTTGGGCCCAATTATCACTTAGGAGTGTATTCAGTTTTGTTGCCAGCAGTTTACACATTAATGGCTATGTGTTGCATTATTTTGAGGGGACAGCATGTTTACACTGTTACACAAGCTGTATACTCACTTTACATTGTAGCCAAGTGCTATTTCTTCAGTGCTGTCACATGAAAAGATATACTTAAAATATTTACAAAACATTGAGGGGGTGTACTCACTTCTGTGGTATACTGTATATAAACATCCCAAGTATTATGGACAGTAGGATATTAATATCAGCCCTAGATGAAATGTACTTCAGAATTTCCATGTTTCTTCTATTTTAAATCAAAGGACATTGTATTTGTAAGTACACAGCAATACTAAACATATTGAGGTCCATTTTGTGTGAATTCTGTTTACACAACTACAATTTAACTCCATCAGTATACTACAGGTGCTTCTGCTAACATATTACTCTTTTGAACCAATAATAAGGAATTAGTAATATTCTTAAATTATCTACTGCTCGATGTCGGTCAACTTTGGTTGCATCTATTCTATACAATACTTCCTAGTTGGTCTATATAGAAGGACAATTAACAATTACCTTTACATCATCAGTTATTATTCATAATACATCTACACCCAAGTCATGATCTATATCTATTCAGAACTCAATGATATTGACAAATATTTTTACACAAGCATTTTTGATATTCAATTATCCAAGTAAACAAAATTCATCAGGCCAGAATCATAATATAGGAACAACCTCTGCCTTAGAAAACATATACAAATAAAATTGTCCTTTTAACCTGTAAAATACAGGTAAAAAGTACTGCAACATATCTATGAATCCATCTTTTTAGGAGAAGTATCATTTTACAAAATTTATAGATGAACTATCAGGATCAACTAGCAATATCTACTCATCTTAAAACTACTTGTCACTGACAGCCAAAGTGTTTGTGGGACACCAATGCTGTGGCAACAAAGAGAAGAATCTGTAAAATCTTTTTCTTAGCAGTGAGAAAGTTATTTAAATTGCAGTTTAATTTAAATTGTAGTTTAAAATGAAGACCATACTTGCAGAGATACTAGAAACAGTAGCCCAATATAGCTAAATAGAGAAGCCTACTCCATATAATCTAACATGCCTAATGCAAGCAAAAGTTAGCAGAAGATATACAGAATATGTCTGAACATATCTAAGAGTAAATATGTCTGATCAAAAACCTAAAGAATTTTGTGACACTTTACAAAGTAACTAATAAATTACTACATAAGCTTCATAAAGCAAAGTTCACTTTATTGGACCAATTCCTGTTTGAGAAAAAGGATGTCAGTATCATTCTCTCACACATACACACACACACACACACACACACACAAACATAAACTAAACAGGAATACCAACAAAAATAATGGTTAATACAGTACTTTAATAATTTGCTTTCTACCAAAAATCTCAATATGCTTACCCTAAGTAATTTGGTAACAGATTAACTGGGGGGAGACAGTAAACTCTGATATAAAACATTATTTTGAGATGACTCTTGTGTTAAAGTATTCCCCATTAAAATGTAAAAATAACCCATACTGTTTGTATTGTTACATCCAAGTTTAATATGTAACAAGGACTATAGTATACAAAAGTTTTGTCATCTTAAACACTGGGTTTTGTATCATTTTCAAAGCCAATATACAGTTTGAAATACCACAGAACTTTCCTTTGAGTAATAAGTGTTCTGATTAAACTTTTAATCAAAATATCAGACATCTTAAGGCACTCAAGTTTCCTTTTTCTCCAAATTTCTAAAATCTGGTTAGACTATGCCTTCTTATGTCAGGTATACTCTGTTTTTCAATATTCTATATGTTGCCTTGAGCTAGAAAAGTCCCTTGGTCCCACTAGAACCTCTAAACATATTATGTACTACATAGGTGCTATTTTTAAAAAAAATATTAAAAGTATTTCTAAAGCAAAGGTCTCTGTTTCTTAGGCGAGGGATCCAGCATTGTCTGGAGAAAGCTGTTACCTTCCCTCCAAAGTGGGCATTTCTATTCCCATTTGCATGCTTTCAAACTGCTAGGTGGGCACCAGCTGGCAGAAGTAACTGGAGCTCACCGCACTGTTTCCAACCCGGGCTGTCAGTTTTCCAACTGACAAGTTCGGTGTCTTTAACCACTGAGCCTGTATGCACCTTGAAAAGTATTTCTATAGTGGCCATATAACCAGATTAGCGGTGTTCAAAAAATATAAAAACAATCAATAAAACCCTCCCAATGCAAAATAAAATACCTCCTGCAAAAACATAAAAGGAACAGACACAGCTCAATCACCATTAAGCTTTGAAAACCTGATTGAAAAAAAATGTTTTCACAGCTCTATAAAATGTCAGCAATGATGGGACTAGGCACCTTTCTGGGGTAATGTATTCCAAAGCAGAGGGACTATCACAGCAGACATCTGGCTTCTGGTCCATGACCACTTTAGGTCCTAAGGGGAGAAACCTTGAATATTATTACTAATTAAATAACCTTCATTATATTTCAATTTGTTTTAGAACCAGCTGTAAAAATTGCTTACTGCCTACACAAATTATTTCCCCAGCACTCCAGAACCAAGAATGTCATTCCTTCATTTATCAAAGCATAACATATAGACTGCTAAAGCCATTCACAAATTTTAAAATACTCATGGTATTTGTATGTTCTGTTATTTGGAATGGGAAATACAAGTCAAGTAGAGATTAGAGATACCAGCCATTTTATCATTGCTTATTTGCTCACTTATTATGCAATATCGGGTTTTCAATTCAATTGTATAGAATGTGAAGGATGTGTATATGTATTTTTATAGTTATAATGTACACTGAAGATGGCATTTAATTTCATTGTACAAGGTGTAATGACAATAAACTAAACTAAGTCCCTCAGGTTGCTGATAAACAGAAAAATATTAATTTAGTCCTCTCATAAATGATCTCAGTTCCATAGCATGTCTTAAGCCACTAAAATAGCAGAATATCTTTCTGAAACAATTCTAATATTTTTTTACTTAAGAGATACAGCACATATTGAAAATACTTCTAAGATAAAGGAATGGAAATGGCAGTCATAAAAAATAACTAATCAACAACAAGTCAACAACTATGAAACTCTATTTTAAATACACCAGCTTGTTTAGAACAATTATATTTGATCCAACAGTTCAATAAAATATAAATTTGATAAATAAGCTTCAAAGTTAGTATTCCCTTATTGAATCATGCTGGCTATAATCCTAATCTACCATAAATATTAATTTGACATACTTTTAACTATACAACATGATATTAAAAGGTACCCAAGACATGAATATATAAAATACGTAATTTGTTCATAAAACATTTGATCAATGGTTGATGGATATTGCAAATGAAAAAAATATTCCAACCTTTACTAGTTTCATTCTGATATTTTCACTTCTTCTAGTCTATGCTTCTATGGGGAAATTTACATCACACCAAAACATTCCAAGCATCTAGAATGCTAGTCATACTTCTAACATCATAGAGTACTTTAAAAACATGTATCAATAGCCATGCTAATATCTTATAGAGATCCATCAAAAGAAGGATTAGGTGCACTAACAAAAAGCATTTTTGTTATATCATTCATTCACTGCACTACCCTTAGATGAACAATGAACAAAAATGTGATGTGAAGAGAAATAAAAAAATGCTTATAAGTAATATAGCTAGCATTATATAATACTCTTCATTATAAATTTGATATTTTTGCCCTGTGGCTTGCAGATGTTAAGTATATTTATCTTCGACACTTAGTAGTAGCAAAACTCACTATCTTGAAAGACAGCCAGTGTGATATGATAGTTAAGGTATTGGACTACGTCAGTGATGGCAAACCTTTTCGGCACCAAGTGCTCAAACCGGAATGCGCTCGCAGATGCGCATATGTCAGAGTGCCCGAAACCTGAAGACCAGCTGGCCAGCGTGCATGTGCATGCCGGAAATCAGAAGAATAGCTGGCAATGGCATGCGTGCCCACAGAGGGCGCTCTGCACACCACCTCTGGCACACATGCCATAGGTTCACCATCATGAGACTAAGTCAATGAAGTCCCTATCTACCTAAAGCATGAAAGAACACCAGATAACTTTGGGAAAATGTTTTTTCTCAATCTAACATATTGCACGGAGCTCGTCTTGCCAATATAAAATGAGAAGATTCTCATTTAAGTTACACGGAGTCATTGAAGAAAGAGGACATAAGTTTAAAAATAAATAAAATCATATAAATATATTCAGTTTAATAGCATGTCTCTTTTTGAAAAGCACTTTACAATCACAAAGATCCTTTTGTAAAATAAAGCACAATTGTTTACCTGAGAATTAGGTGAAAGGAAGCCACTGTACATCTCTCTAACTTGAAAAATTAGATTTATATAATACAAGTAAACCCCTAATCAATAAAATATGTGATTAGGAATTGAGATGGGAAAAGTAAGCTTTAGAATCTAGGTTGATCACACTATAATATGTATCAACAATATGAAGTTTATATTACTACAATTATACAAACACGTGAAAATAAAGATTGTTCAAGTTCTTCCTCAAAAGGTTTAAAATATTGTTAAATTTATTAAATAAATCCATGAATAATATTTCTCACTCTTCAAGCTTTCTCCATTCAGGAGCTCTGAAGTTTCCTTATACTCTTGCAAAGAACAATATTAAAAGCAACTTTTATTTTCTAATATTGATCTAATAGTACGCTTCACTATCATACTATATGAAAATTCAGTGGATATGTCTGCTTTGAATAAAGAAGAATCTGAAACAAAAGAAACTCATTCAAAATTTTTGTTTGAATATTACAACATTCAGATATGTTCTTGATATATTCCTAATACATAAAAACCACTAAGAAAATACTAGGACCAAATATTTTAAGCTAGATCTATTAAAAGACCACAGTACAAAACTGAATTTTCAAACAATGTTTTAGAGAGAAGAAAATACAAAATGAACACCCAGATTAAAGAAAAGACAAACAAATGAACTCTCAAGTCAAGGATGCTTATTATCTCAGTTTAGACAATTGGGTATAAAATTGCAATTGAAATGGTTCAATTTTGTTCTAGGTTTGAAACTCCTAAAAAGGCATCTTAATGTTCAATCTCTGTAATATAAATCATGTGGCTCTATTTATTGATAAAATATATTTTAAAAATTTTGGATTCTTTAATCTTGTTATTTAGACTATTTAGAAATAAAAGTACAAAACTTCAAAAATACACAAAAACTATTATATGTGCACACCTAAGAAATTCTACATAAGAATTTCCAGGCTTTCTGATAATTCAATAACTATACTATGGCTGTGAACTCTGCAGCTTCCAACTGGAAGTCAATCTAGGACAACCAAAACAACTATACCAATAGAATTGCATTTTCTCAATCAGAATAATTTTCAGCAGATTTCAAATTATTAGAATCTGCATATCATAAAAGACTGCAGCTGCTTCTTAAATTGACAGAGGTGAGAGATAATATCTCATATTTATGTTATAAACTCCAAAACTCTTTTTTAAAACAATGGTCACAATTCATAGAACTGGATTTCTAAACTAAAGTACAGTTAACACATCTTCCAGTATAAACTACCATGTAATTTGTAAATATATTTTCAGTCTTTTGAAAAAAAAAAAAACACAAGAAAATCACCATGACAATTCTATTTTTTTAAATGAAGTCTCTAAAGGGTACAAGACCAATTGACTAGGATTGCAACTGAATATTTAAAAATCATTTCAAAAATCATTTGAATGTTTTTTTTTAAATCTATATTTATGTGCAACTAAACCAACATCTGACCAGCAATACTCTTGATAACAATGTGTACATAGTCTTTAAAATAATATCACTCTCCAAAGAGCAAGAATGCCACTTCCTTATTAAAATGAAATTTTTAAAACCCACTACTTTATATTTTCTTAGGAAAGCAATTAAAATATTAATTCGTATTAATAAAAAGCTCACATCAACTATTTGTGCACCCTGTGCGCCTGAACTTTAATGCTGGTAGAAATAGTAGGCAATTCAAAAACTTCAAACATAAAAGCCTTTCAGCTGGCAAGAGACCACAATTTTAATATGTTTTAGAAAGTGAAGTTATTTTTTTTTATTTCGCATAAATTGAAATACTGTTCAAAGCTTAATGCCACTGCTTCAAGAGACCTGATGGCACTTACCGCAAGTAATACTGTTTTAAAGCGAAGGCAGCATTAGAACAACTTCTGGGAAAGTTAAATGCTTCCACTATTTCTCCCCACTGATTCTTCTCAGATACCTGTCAAAAATAACACACAGAGATGCACAAATCCACACACAGACAAGCACACCGTCTTTGATTGCCATCAAAAGGGCTGCCATGAAACAAACAAATATGATAAAGATTTTAAAAAAACGATAGGATCTGGATTTTCTATTCTTACTGACAGTCACCAGCGATACAATATTGCTCTTCCCCTTGTGTTTTACATTTCTTTTATGGAGTGAGAAGGTGAACGGATTTTATTCTGTGGAGAGGTTTGTTTTTGTCTTAGCTACCTGGACAATAACCAATCGGGAGTTCCTCTGTTGCCTGCTTTTAAATCCTCCCGCGGTCCGTTAAAACCCAAAGAAGTTGAAAATGAGCCAAGGAAGTCTCGGTGGGGTCCGACCCCACCAACTGAGGGTGCAGGAAAACCGTCCCGCTGAGTCTCCCCCCTCCGCAAGCTCGACAGATACAGAGGCCTTTCTTTTGAGGCCTACATTTCTGTCCCTAGTCTTGAAGCCTAAAGATGGCTATTTGATTACACATCGTCTTGGCTGCCCCTTTTGTTATTTCTCCCCGGAAGGGGCTCCGAGGGCAGCGCCGAGTCCCCCCCACGGCAGCGAGGATCATTTCCTAGCCCATGCTCCGTGCCGATTATCGATGTTAAACATGCCCGCTAATTTTGAGTTCCACTAAAACTGCGCTCAGACTCTGCGCGAGGCGCGCGCACACACACACACATACACACACAAGCGGAAGAAACTGCCTCTAAACACAACCTCCTCCACTCGCCTTCTCCCCAGAAAAGGAGGGAACGAGCCAAATATCGAGGGCAGAGGGAAAGGGGACACGAGAAGCTGCCTTCGACATCCCTGAATCCCCCCTTTTCAGCTCTTCCTCAACAAGGCCGAGCCGCCAACCTACCTTGCCTGCTTCCTTCTTCCACTTCCCTCCTTCCCAAGCCGGCTTGAAGAACGACCGATCCCGACCCCCGCCGACCGCCTTCCCCCCCAGGGTCGAAAGAGAGTTTCGAGAGGTTAGTGGGAGGAAAAGCCACAAGAAAACTTCCACTCACCTTCCCAAATCCGCCTAAAGTGGTGACTCGGGTGTAGAAAGCGTGAAGATCCAGCTCCCTTCCACCCACCACAGGGATCTTCTTAAAAGGAGACCTGGCAAGAGCGAGCGAGAGAGAGACAAACAACTTATCAACTCTGCCCCCCCTTTTCTCCCCTCGCAGGGGGCCGCTTCGTCCTTCAGGGCAGAGGCTGGAAGTTAAAAATTGGTCGGTTTAAACAGCCTCCCACACCACCATCCCCTTCCATCTCCCCATTTTCCTTACCCTCTGCTGTGGTGAAACTGCCGCAGCTCGTCCAGAAAAGCGAGTCCTTTTCTCCGATGGTCTGGTTGGTTTTTACCGGCCGAGTTTGCCATTTTCCCCCCTCGGATTTAAAAAATTTGGGTTTTGTCTCCTTAAAAAAAGCCAATAGAAAAACAACAATCCGCGGCTCCTCCTTGCCTTTAAGAGATCCAGGTTCCTGTACTCGGCCGGGGATCAGCCATGGAGATGGGCTTGTTAAAAAAAGAAAAGAAAGAAAGAAAAGTTTAAAAGGAATAAGAGAAGCCGAAGAGTGGTAAATTGCAAGTCCTGTCTCCACACAACGCACAGGGAGGGAGAGGGGCACCTCTCGGTAATTCTTGCTGCCGCCGCCGCCGCCGCCGCCGCCTGCCTGCTGCTCTCAACACCACAAACCCAACCAAGCCAGCTCGCACATGAGACTCAACATGGTGCTGCTGGATCACACAATGAATTGGGTTAGTATTGTGGCGGGGTGGGGGTTGGTGAGGCTGGAGTGAGGTACTGACAGTGTATGTGTATTACAGACGCGAATCCATGAAATCTCCCCTCTCCCTTGCTCTCTCACATACAGTCTCGCGCGCGCGCGCACATATATACACACTGTACAGCGGCGGCGGCGGCGGCGGCGGCGGCAGCAGTAAGATTCACTTCTCTTCAGACAAAAAGATCTGAGGCAGCCGTGCTGCTGCCTAGGCGAGAGCGCAACACAGCGAACCCCGGCGGTCAGCCGAGGCACTGCAAAAAGCAGCTTCGAAATGGCAAAAGCCAGGCTTGCCAACGAGCAGTTCCTGGCGGGGAACAATAGGCTTCTCTCGCGGCTAAGGGCTCATCTGCAATGTGCCGCAAACTTCACACAAAGCCGGGCGGAAAGAGAAAAGGTAGGAGAGAGGAAGGGCTACTACCGGTTGTTCCAGGGTTAGGGGCAGAGGAAATGTTCCATTCTTCCAAACTTTAACCAGATGGAATACTTAACTGAAAGATAAAAAAGAAGAGGAGGGGAAGAGGAAGACTATGTATTTTTGAATAAATATAGCCACTGTGTTTCTTTAAATAGTAATATCCTTCACTAATAGATTTTAGAAATTTTAGATAAAGGTACATTTTTAGTGAAGTTATTTATAATGCATATTCCCATCTATTTCCACAAATCTAAAGTAATCATTGGATAATTCTGACTCCTACAATTAAGAGTGAATCATAAGAGATATTAAAAACTTTAATAAAATGTGATTTCTTGAGACTCCCTAAAATTAAAAAGTTACAAAATATATTTAAAAATTTTCTATATATTAAACCAAACACATGTGATAAATAGAGCATAATGATGAAGCCTATCAATTTAAATCTCATCCCGGCAGCAAATACTAATTAGTATTAAGGAAATCTGTTCTGCAGTTCTATCTCCTGCAATGGAGGTAAAAAGATTAAACACTCTGAATCCTTGAAATATTGTAGAGTACTGTAGCAGGCAGATTCCCTTAGACAATATTGGTTGAGGTAATTCATGCTATAAATGATAATTATATTGTATGTGTGTGTGTGCAGGGAGTGTCCAGTAATCATATAGATATTATTGCTGAAAAGTATAATCAAAGCTCAAGGTTTCTTAATCCAAACATGCTGTGCATCTTGAATGTTGCATACCTAATCATGTTCTATATAAGCAGAAGAGATTTAGGATCCATAAAAGATAAGTGTCAGAGGAATTATAGCAGGAATGTACACTTTTTTGTTCTGTCTGTCTCTGGATGCTGCTAAACCACATCTCCTAGCACCCCTTGCTATGGCCATATTGGCTTGGACTCAACTTTAAGAAGGCTATAAGTGTCTCACCTTGATTTATAGCAATTATAATAGTGTCTGATTATATACAATGAGGGAATTTATTTTTCAGAATGAGTGATTGGAAAAGAAGGAAAAGCATGTAAACCAAAGTTTTAATCTTATACACAACTGCCTAGGATTCAGTTTCAATTACTTCACTGACTTCATTGTAGCAATATATAGGAATCGCATAATTGATCTTAAGAATCAAGGGGAAATAAGGGGAAAACAATCACAACAGTGGCTCAAATTAGAATTCTTAAACTGTATGTATGGAATTGAATGTTTTTGTTCTCTGAGTAGGGATGTCAAACTGGCGGCCCAGGGGCTGGATGCATCACATGCAGGCCACTCCTACCCCAGCTCCCTAAAGGGGAAAAATGTCATGAAACGTCACATGATGGCAATGTGATGCCACCAACTACAATTTGGTTTAAAAACTGATTCCAGTAGTTTGTGAACTCAAGAGATCTGGGCAAAGATACCATAATAAATGAGAATATTTGTAGCTCAGGGGTGACATGAGGGGTCCTTGGTGGTATCTGACCTTGTTTTCTTGCAAATGTTTCATTACCCAAACTAGGCAACGAAGAGTGCTGTTGTTTGGGTAATGAAACATCAAGAAAACAAAGCTTAGAGAGCACCAAGGATCCAGCAAACATACCAATATTCCCTTTAAAATTTAGATTGCATTTCTTCAGGAAATTAAGTCAAAATCCATGATTTTTCAGTTCGACTGCAGTTTCATATTGAAAACGAGAAAGTGATGTAATAAGATGCTTGGTGAGAAGTGTCTTCGACATATTGTAGCGAAACCTTTTAGGAGTACATACCAGCTTTTTAAAAAATGCTATAAATTCTTGTATAATTTCTATATGAAACGTTGCAGAAATTTCTAGCGACAGTATCCAGGCAGAGATATCTCCATTTTTAACGTAATAATACCTGCAGAAATGTTCAACATCAGCCTAGTACTGTAAAGTGACCGGTATCCGATAAAAACGGAAGCTCGATCATTCCGGGAGAGTCATCAACAGTCCTCGAATGACTCAAAAACTAGGGGTCTCCCTCTCACCAGTGCTTGGCAGAGGTGAGTGAGTCAGTTTAAATTTGTATACTCTAGCGGCAGGAGCAGCCAAAGCAAAGATAGGCAAATTGAGTACAGCACGAGCAGAAAGGTTTCCTTGGCTGAGCGCAGCAGTTGCGCACATCCCTTACGTAAGTGTCAGCTGGGGATTCCCTGGAGGAGGTCATTTTAATTCAACCATTTAAAGACCCCAGCAGCCGTTCCAGCGCACCTGCCTTATTGCTACCCGCAACCTCGGGCCAAGGAAACTGCAGCAGCGGACCCCATGCCAAGGACCGCTTGAGGCAGCTCTTCACAAAATGGCGGCGCCCACGGGAAGAGAGCCCCATTTTGTGCCCGTAAAGCTGTCAGCAGAGGCGGGCTCCACTTAAGGGGGCAGGGGAGCAGAAGGCGGTGGCCAGTTCACGAAGTGAACGACGGATGAGAGGCGCTTCGTAAGAGATCTCGCCCAGCCCTTCAACGGGGCTTTACGTAAAAGCCCGAGAGCCGAGGCAGGCGGAGCTAGCAAGCGAGAGCCATCCGGAGGATTGCGAGCAATCAGTTGTGCTCCCGCTGGTCTTAGACAGGACTTATTCTTGCTTGGGAGTCGTTTGGGTTGGCGGCTGCTTTATTTTCTCTTTGGATGCGTGCCTTGTGGATTTTAATCCGGCAGAAACTCGTCAGCCTCGCGATCGGTGACTTCCTCCCCTTCCGCCGCGACGTAGGTCTTTATATGGGGGAATTAGATGCCGGTCACAACAATGGGATGAAATAAGCGATTGTCTTGTGCTATTTTCTGGGTTGTTTTCTTTCATGTCTCGGGTTATTTCAGCCTCTTTTTAACTAGCTCAGCCTGTGTAACTTTTTCCTCCTAGTTCTCTTCCTTTCCAAAGCAGCGTCTTTTCAAAAGGATGAATGAGTGGTTTTAGATTGTATCATTAATCATGATGTCACGTTTGGAACGAATCTCTGTTTCTTTGGGGTTTACGGCTCCTTTCTGAATATATCGCTTTCTTAGAACGATGCTCTCCAAGTTGCAATATTGGCAAGCTTGTAAAATGTAATTGCGCCTGTGTGAGAATCTAATTTCTTTTTATCAGTTTGCATTTTTAAAGGTTTGGTGTTTTTTTTAAAAAAAAAAAGAGAAACAAAACCCTTGAGATCTTTGCTTATCATCTCTCCACTGCAAGATAATTCGTAAAGGGTAAAAAAATAATTGGAAACTGCTATATTGTTGGGAAGTAGAGGCTGTCAAAATGGTATGAAATCCATCTAATATCTTTATCCTATAAAGATCTTTATCCCATAAGGATATTAAAATGAAAGGTTATGATGGGTTATGAAGGTTTGTATGAGGATATAAATTGTACTTGATTTGGTGCTAGTATGAAAATAAAAGCTAATTTGGAATATTGGCTAAGAGGTATATTGTTAATTTCTTACCAGTGTTATCTTTGTTATAATTTACAGAAATATATATAGATCACAGATACTTTGCCTCAGTCTTATGTTTATTACTGTATAAAGGATAATATGAAAAAAACCCACTGAGGCTGCTTTCCTAGTAAGAAACAGTATCTACTTTTCATTGTTTTATGAAAATATCTGCTACTTTCTGCTTGCAATTTAGCTGTTTTAAGTGCCTCTTGGTTTTATTCTGAAGTATATGGACTGTTCAGAGCCTGTGTTTGGTGAGTGCTTTTAAATATGCTTCCTTTGTTAATAATGAACCTATGAAGTTTGCTTCTATGTGGCTCATATCATGTATGTTAGTTGTGCTGGCTTCAATACAGTTTACTCCAGGGGAAATATGCAAAAGATTTGCTTTTAACAATATGCACTTTTTCCTAGAATTTTTACATGCATCTTAAGGACATCTAGTTTTATAGGTATTTTATTCAATTAGGAGGTAAAATGCTATTGATCAAGCATCTTTTTATACTAGCAAAGCATTCCCTTCTTATGTAACCTTGTTAAAAACTTAAAAATGCTCTTTTGGAGAACTTGGTTGTGAGTCATTTTTTGTATACTTAATTAATTGTAATGTACTGTGTATAAAAGGTAAGTAATTAAATAAGTGGAACTAGAAAGGTAAGCATAGGATTGATCTGTTTAGAAGTAATCTTCCTGAATCTGATATTTTTTTAAAAAAATGGTGAAAACATCTGGCCCTTTAGGCTAATAGATAAAACCTATAAATTGAGTTATGTTTAAAAAACAATTGTTTGATTATGATATCTAGACAAATATAATTTATGTAAGTTTGATTGCTGAACTGCCAGAATGCTTTTGTGTACAAAATTTCTTATGTGACCTTTATATACTCTTACTATCTTGATTAAACTTGAACAATATTGTTGATATAAGAGTAAATAAAGAAATCTTACTTTTGATTTGGGGACCTGTAGGAACTGAAATTTGTTCATGGGATATCAGGAGGAGATATTTTCTTAAAGAATTAAGGTATATCATAGTTTCTTCAAGACCTTGTATTTGGCTAAATTACTCCCAACAAACAAGGGATAATCACTAAAGGTTAAGGGCTGTTATATTTTATCATACATGCCTCTTTGCACTATTGACCATTAACAAGAGATGTTTTCTTCTTCTGTTCAATTATGTCCAATTCTTGGAGACTGCCTGCATAATTTCCTACAGTTTTCTTGGCAAAGTTTTTCAGGAGTGCTTGTCATTGCCTCTTTCCTAGGGCTGAGAGAGTGTGACTGGCCCAAAGTCACCCAGCTGGCTTTGTATCTAAGGCCCGATTAGAATTTACTGTCTCCTGATTTGTAGCCTGATGCCCTACAACTACATCAAATTTGTTCTCCATTAATAGTATAGCTTAGGTTACAATAAAAGTTAAGTTTGTCTCAAACTTTTTTAAAAATATTTTTGACTTGAAAAACGAGGTAGCTTTAAATTCTTGGATCAAAAGTCTAAGAAAATAATGAATTTTCTTTGTGAAACAACCTTTAACATTGGTTTTATTAAGGTCATTAATGAGAGATTCTATTGGCTTATTTTTTTGCGAGGCAATTGCAATAGTAGGTTGACTACTATTACTTTTGTTAATGAGAGGAGACTGTATATAGAAATAAGATTGGCTTTGAAAATATATGAAACATTAATTTCACTTTACATGACTGCTATGTTTTCTGGACCAAATATCCTATTTAGAATCATGGAAAAATAGGCAGGGTAGCAAAATTATCAGCACAGTTGCCTTTCACTAATTATATACTAAGCCTAGCTAGTCATTGCAGCTCAATACTGAGAGCTGATTTTCAATTTTTTTCTTATTGTGTAATTATTAAAGAAAAAGGCAGCAGGAAAAGATGACTTTTTGTTTGTTTTATTTTATCCTACAACATGATGGAAATATTTTAACCATCTATTTTAAACAGACTGACTTTCATCAATATGTCATAGAAATCCATATTGTAGAGAACATCTGTCTCTATAGTCTGCATTAATTTTCCTATCCCTTAAAGTTCACTGCCTATAAATACAGTCATTGTTGAGTTTAATGTGAACATCAGTGATTTGTTCTGTGTCAGTTAAATCAATGTGAAGCTCTTAATCTGTTTAAGATTCAATTTAATTTAATTTAAGATCAGTTTCCTTGTGGAAATCTGTACATAGCTGTGTTCTACCTCAGTTACTTAATGCCATTACCTATAAAGCATCTACTAGACTCAGTCTTAAATATGTTTAGAAAAAAGTTTTATTGAACTTAGTAAAACTTTCAAGATAACATATCATTTACAAAAATTTTAGAGCTATGTGTGCACATGTGTGCACACATGTGCCTTTGAGCTAGTGTTGAGGTCTCATGACTGCCTGAATCTACATTTTTCTTTGCAAGATTTTGAAGGTGGTTTACCATTGCCTCTTTCATAGGGCTGAGAGAGAGTAACCAGCCCAAGGTCACCAAGATGGCTTTGTGCCTAAGACTAAAATTCACAAAGTCTCTTAGTTTCTAGCCTGGTGTTCAAACTAGCACTTTTGGAACTTTTGAATTTTACTATTATTAGGTATTGAAATACTTTAAACTGAAACAATGCAAATCAATTATGATTAATAAAAATGGAAGATACTAAGTTTTTGTTAAGTAAATTGAGATGCAATCATAGTTCTAAAAATTAATGTCTGAATTAATTATGCACATTGAGTTAAAAGAAATGGTTAAGCCTCACTAGTGTAGGGATCCCTACAGGTAGTCCTCGACTTACAACTGATTTTTTAATAACTGTTCAAAATTTTGGGGGACTTTAAAAAAGCTACTTACAACTCATCCTCAAAATTGTGAGTCATATGATCACATTTGGAGCGCTGGGCAGCTGGTTTGCAATTAAAACAGGTTGCAGCATTCTGTGGCCAGAAAATGGTAAAAACCACCAAGCTGGACACATGGTGTCTCAACTTGTGACTGCAATGACTTATAACTAAAATTCTGGGCTCCACTGTGATTATAAGTGGAGAATGATCTGTATATTTTTATATTTTTGTTATACATTGTTGGAAATACTCATAAAATGTTCTCTCTGGGTAAATAGTCTTCTAAAATGTTTCAGATGATACAAATCGTGCTTAATTTAAATTAACATAATTTACCTATTAGATGTACTACTTTTAAGTGGGAAAATTTGTACTAATTTGTTATTTTAGCATATTTCTTTAATTCATTTATTACAATCATCTTTATTTAAATCAGTACACCTGAGTAAATGCAGAAAATGGAAAATGCAACTTCCCTATCAGGATGTTGAAGAAAGAGGTGGAAAAAAGTTTTAACTATTACGTAACTGCCATTAAAAGGAGCAAAGTGGCACTTTTTCTGGGAAAGAGATTCAAATCACGACCCTCCTCCTGATTCATTCTGGTAAAATAGATAGGAAAACCAGTAAATTGATGAGGTGTACATTACAGTGTTTTGAATAATCCCCTTTTACAGGTGAAACTCAAAAAATTAGAATATCATGCAAAAGTTCATTTATTTCAGTAATGCAACTTAAAAGGTGAAACTAATATACGAGATAGATTCATTACATGCAAAGCAAGATAGTTCAAGCCGTGAGTTGTCATAATTGAGATGATTATGGCTTATAGCTCATGAAAACCCCAAATCCACAATCTCAGAAAATTAGAATATTACATGCAATCAATAAAACAAGGATTGTACATAGAACAATATCGGACCTCTGAAAAGTATAAGCATGCATATGTACTCAGTACTTGGTTTGGGCCCCTTTTGCAGCAATTACTGCCTCAATGCGGCATGGCATGGAAGCTATCAGCCTGTGGCACTGTGTTATGGAAGACCAGGATACTTCAATAGCGGCCTTCAGCTCTTCTGCATTGTTTGGTCTCATGACTCTCATCTTTCTCTTGGCAATGCCCCAT
Organism: Pseudonaja textilis; assembly: GCF_049901715.1. Classification (NCBI taxonomy): domain Eukaryota; kingdom Metazoa; phylum Chordata; class Lepidosauria; order Squamata; family Elapidae; genus Pseudonaja; species Pseudonaja textilis. The sequence goes on along the minus strand of NC_141994.1, from coordinate 28,040,146 downwards.
AGATTTTCTATGGGGTTCAGGTTAGGCGAGTTTGCTGGCCAATCAAGCACAGTAATCCCACGGTCATTCAATCAGGTTTGGTACTTTTGGCAGTTTGGGCAGGTGCCAAGTCCTGCTGGAAAATGAAGTCAGCATCCCCATAAAGCTCATCTGCGGAAGGAAGCATAAAGTGCTCCAAAATCTCCTGGTAGACGGCTGCGTTGACCCTGGACTTAATGAAGCACAGTGGACCAACACCAGCAGATGACATGGCTCCCCAAATCAACACAGACTGTGGAAACTTCATACTGGACTTCAAGCATCTTGCAGTGTGTGCCTCTCCATTGTTCCTCCAGAATCTGGGTCCTTAGTTTCCAAATGTGATGCAAAAGTTGCTCTCATCAGAAAAGAGGACTTTGGACCACTGAGCAGCAATTCTGTTTTTCTTTAGCCCAGGTAAGACGCTTCTGACGTTTGTTGTTCAGGAGCATCTTGACAAGAGGAATACGACATTTGAAGCCCATGTCCAGGATCCATCTGTGTGGTGGCTCTTGATGCACTGACTCCAGCCTCAGTCCACTCCTTGTGAAAGTCCCCAACACTTTTGAATGGCCTTTTCCTGACAATCTTTTCCAGGCTGCGGTCATCCCCGCTGCTTGTGCACCTTTTTCTTCCGCACTTTTCTCTTCCACATAACTTTCTATAAATGTGCTTTGATACAGCACTTTGGGAACATCCAACTTCTTTTGCAATTACCTTTTGAGGCTTTCCCCCCTTATGGAGAGAGTTGATGGTTTTCTGCAAAACTGTCAGGTCAGCAGTCTTTCCCATGATTGTGATTCCTTTTTTAAAAAATAAATTTTATTAAGTTTCCAAATTTTAAAAACATAAAACAAAACTTTATACATTGTTATCAACATCAAGACATCTTTTGCATTTCTTCACATTTTTCAGTATATGTATTTACTTACCGCTTTACCATTGCATCTTACTCTTACTATAAATCAATATCTTTTATCCTTACATCTCAATCTTTTCCATGGTATATTTACATATTTACATATTCCCTCATTCTTTTCCTAATTGCCATTTTATTTTCTTTTTATTTCTAAACCACTCATACCAGGCACCCCAGGCCCTATAATAAATTGAATCTTCTCTTTTATTTTCATCGTTAGCCTGTCCATCTCTATACAATCTATTATTTTTTTAATAAACATGCCTTCCGGTGGAACCCTTTTTTCCTTCCAGAGTTGTGCGTAGGAAATCCTTGCAGCTGTTAATATATGTAACATAATATATCTATCTGTTTTATTGCATTTTTGTGTTATATCTAATAAAGTTCCCAGATTAAATTCAGTTTTCTGATTCATGATTTCTTCTATCCATTGTCTAATTGTATTCCAATATTTTTTCACTTCCTGGCATGTCCACCAGGTATGAAAATAAGTGCCTTTTTCTTTTCCACATTTCCAACAATTTGGGTCTGAGTTAAACATTTTTGCCAATCTAGCGGGAGGAAGGTGCCATCTGTAGAACATTTTGTATTAATTTTCCTTGTATGCTGTGGATATAATTAGTTTGTAATTTTATCCCCACATTCTTTCCCAATTTTCCAGGTCTATATTATGGCCAACGTTTTCGCCCATACCACCATCGTCTCTCTGACTACCTCCTCTTCCATTTTCATATCTAGTAAAAAGTTATATATTCTTGAAATCATTTTCTTTTCCATTTCTTGTAGAATTGTATCTAATTGATACTTTTCCATGCAGAAACCAAATTGTTCTTTGTCCTTCTGATATCTCGCCTGGATTTGCGTCTATGGCCACCAATCTATCTTTATATTTTGTTGCTGTAATTCTTGTCTCATTTTTAATCTTCCTTGTGTGTCTAATAGGTCTTTGTAACTCCTCTTTTTTCCCAGATCCATTGCATTTGGGTAGATTTGTGCTTCCATAGTTGACAGCCAGTTCGGTATTTTAATATAATGGTTCTTTTTAATCTTGTTCCATGTCCGAATTAATGAATCTCTAATCTCTGAAAATATGCATGCTGTTTACATTTCCCATCACATAGGAAACTATGCCACCCTCTCTGCAAGTTGTGGCCCTCTATCGACAATACTCTGCTATTATCCAGGTTGATCCAATCTTTAATCCATACCATAGCCGCAGCCTGATAATACATTTCCCAGTCAGGGAGTCCAAAGTCAGGGAGTCCCTTTCTCTTTTGTCCTGTAACAATTTCATTTTTATCCTAGCTTTTTTCCCATCCCAAGCAATTTTACTTATTATTCGATCTAATTCTCTAAAAAAGGTTTTATCCAACCTTATTGGTACAGTTTGAAAAAGATATAGTATTTTTGGTAGGGTAGACATTTTAATTGCTGCAATTTTCCCCAGTAGTGATAGCTGTAATTTCCCCCATATTTCCAATTCTTTTTTAATTTGTATTATTAATTTGTCATAGTTATCTTTTTTGATTGAAGAGCATCTTGCTGTTAACCAAATGCCTGAATATTTTACCTTTTTCACACTTTGCATTCCCAATTTTCCTTCTAATTCTTTTTTTTTTTTTGCTTATCTTTTAAATTTTTAGTCAATAATTTTGTTTTGTTTTTATTAATCTTAAGGCCTGCAACCTTGCCAAATTCCTTTATTTCCTTTATTAATTTTACTCCCGTATCCTCTGGATCTTCCAGAAAAAATACTATATCATCGGCAAATGCCTGTACCTTATAATGCTTTTTAATTAAAGGTTGATTTCTACATTTTTCCTAACGTTTTCCAATAAGTTTTCTAAGGTAAGAATAAAGAGAAGGGGTGACAGTGGGCATCGCTGCCTTACTCCCTTGTTGATCTTAAATGTTTCCATCCTGTCACCATTCATTATGCTGGCCGTCTGTGTCGTATAAATTGTTGAAATCAATTTAATAAATTTATTGCCAAATTGCATGCTTTTTAATTGTTGTATTATGAACTGCCAATTAATATTGTCAAATGCCTTTTGCGCATCGAGGAAGACAATTGCCAATTTTTTTCCTGTGTTTGCTTCATAATCTATTATATTCAATACCATTCTAGTATTATTTTTAATTTGTCTATTTGGTAAGAATCCGTTTTGGTTGCTATGAATGATCTGATTAAGGGTTTTTTTCAATCTTTCTGCCATTATGGACATAAATATATTATAATCAACGTTTAAAGGGGATATGGGCCTGTAATTTTGAATTAATTGATGGTCCGAATCTTCTTTTGGGATCAATGTTATATATGTCTCCCCCCATGACTTAGGTAATTTTGCTGTTGTCAGTACCTCATTACAGAGTTCTAATAATTGCATTTCTAATTTTTCTTGGAGCGTTTTATACAGTTCCCCTGGGAGACCATCCGGTCCCGGTGTCTTATTGTTTTTCTATTTCAGGATTGCCTCTTGCAGTTCTCTCAATGTTATTTCCCTGTTTATCTCTTCTTTACCCTCTTCTGGGATCACAGGTAGCCCTTTTCCTTCTAAGTAATGTTGGATATTTCCCTCTGGTATGTCTTCCGTACTATATAATTCCTCAAAATCTTTTAATATGTTTTTTCTTTTCAGTTTGATGTTGTAGCGTACCATCAGCATCCTTCAATTGTTGGATTGTTCTTTTCTCTTTTTGTTTCTTAAGTCTATAGGCTAGCCACCTTCCCGGCTTATTCACGTGTTCAGAATAATTCTGTTTTATCTTTTTCATGTCCTGTAACCATTCATCTTGTGTTAACATGTTCAATTTATGTCTAATCATTGTCCTCTCCGTATTTGCTGTCTTACTATGTGGTGTTTTTTCTAACTCCTTAAGAGTATCTAGTAGTTTAGATTGTTCTTTTTGTTCCTTATATCTATGTGTATTATATGAAATTGCTAGGCCCCTGATATATGCTTTAGTCGTGTCCCATAGGTTTGGAATTGATGGTTGTTGTTTTTTGTTTTCCTTCAGAAATAACTCCAATTCTTTTTCCATCATCTTAACACATTCTTTTTCTTTTACGATCTTCTTGTTTAGCATCCATCTTCTGTTTTTTTTTCAATCCTTTCTAAATTATTTTAATGGGATTATGGTCTGCCCATGTGTTAGATTCAATTTCTATTTCTTTTATATTACGTTCCATTTCCCCATTTGTCCATAACATATCCAATCTTGACCATGATGTGTGTGGTGCTGAATAGTAAGTATACTGTTTTTTGTCTGGATTTCTTTCTCTCCGTATATCTTTTAATCCTAATTCTTCTGCCATTTGATAAAATACTTTTGGTAATGTTTTCCTTTTCCTTTTAATGTGTCTCCTTAATTTTATGCACACTTTATATATATATATATATATATGTATTTATATAACAATGTAAAATTAAATATCATTGTTGTTTATAATCTATGATAGTCCGTAACCCTCTTAATTTTCTAATCTTATTTAATCCTTTTAGTACATTAATTAAGTATAATTCTAAATATAATATCTTATATAGTAAACATATATAATTCAATAAATATAGATAAATATTTGTTTGATTGTTTTCTTATATACTATATATTTTAACTTTCTTATAGTTCAATTAAGTCTATGAATCAATATATAGCCATTAATTAGTTGTACATAAATTGATTTATTAGTTGTTATCCAAGGTATCAAATTGTGGAAAGATATAAAGAATATATAGGGTATAACAGTTATAAAGAATGTAGCAATCTATGAAATAGGATACATAAATTAATTCTTCTTGCAAGCAATCAGCTATAGATATAGATATTGCTTAAGATTTTTTTTCAATATACACTTTTGAATTTAATACTTAGAAATTATTCAGCTTTCTTCTTCTTTCTTCCTTCTTCTTTTCCCTTTCTTCTGCACACCGTCACATTACTTTCCTCATTTCCTGTTTCCTCAGTCCTCTTTAACTACTTAGTCACTTTCACTCTCAAATTGCACAGTCACAGCTTTCTATCAAAATGGTTCCACTCTCCGTTCAACTACAGTTCTCCATTAAAGTTCTAATTGTTCTCTCTAATGTCTCTTTTCTGCTCTACTAGTAATCAATCTAAATCGTAGAAATTTTGAGTTTTTATTCACAGAGTCTCGATCCTTTCTTCTGCGGTACTCTCTCTCAGCTGTTAAACTGTTGTTTCCTCCTCTCCCTTTTGCCCCACTATGCCCCACCAATTAGCTGCTGTATTCATGCTCTCCAGAGGCTCCCTCTGTCAAAGTCTTTCACAGGGCTCTCTCACCTCTCAAAAACTGCCCCAGTCTGCCATTCTCCTTCTGATGTCTTGCGTTGATCCACTTTCCTGCTTTCCGATCGCAGCTGGCTGTCACAGCTTCGGACCCACCGTAGATGCCGGGTTTCTTTCACGCCAGATTCAAAGGGCTTCCCCTTGTTGCAGTGAGAGGTTGCTTTCCTCCTCTCTGCTCTAGGCTTCCCTTTCTAACTCGTGTGTCTCTCCAAGCTTCACGATGCCTCTAAGAGCTTCCAAGCGCGAAAATTCGGATACGGGATTGCAGAGATCGCTCTCCTCCTCCCCTCCGCTGTGACCTCACCACCGGAAGTCCGATTGTGATTCCTACTGAACCAGACTGAGAGACCATTTAAAGGCTCAGGAACCCTTTTTTTGATGTTATGGCTTCATTAGCTGATTAGAGTGGGACACTTTGAGCCTAGAATATTGAACCTGTTCACAATGTTCTAATTTTCTGAGATTGTGGATTTGGGGTTTTCATGAGTTGTAAGCCATAATCATCTCAATTATGACACATCACGGCTTGAACTATCTTGCTTTGCATGTAATGAATCTATTTCATATACTAGGTTCACCTTTTAAGTTGCATTACTGAAATAAATGAACTTTTGCACGATATTCTAATTTTTCGAGTTTCACCTGTATATTGCAGTTTTACTGCATGGAAATCTAGCTAGTTGGAAACCTTTTAGATATCAGTAAGAAAGTCTACTGCTATGAAACTCAAAAAGACAGTTCAAGGCTAATTTTGTTGTTGTGCATATCAATCACTTGAGCATAACTCCCTTGGAGTAATGAGACTTGGATTTGAATAGACATATAAACTAATAGATATTTTATCCTGCCCTGAAGAAGTTGGCTTTTGTTACTTCTAGCTATTACACTTGGTTCTCAGCAAAAATGCAGGACACTTTCTATATTTTCAATAACTGGGAAGATGCTGAAGCAATGTACTATACTAACAACTGCTTCAGAAGTGACATGATACAAAAATGCTAACAGTTTCCGCTTATCCAATGATCTGATTGTTTGTTATGGGTCCTGGTAGTATATTTGGAATAGTAAAATCTACTCTTTGATATTGTGAAATTATTCAGTAAATATTAAAGGTAAACTGTACCCCCAGTCTTGCTATGGACTGTCAGTCTTCTTTTAAGTTTCTGATTGAAGGAAAGAAACAGCAGAACTTTAAAGTGTGCTGTGGCATATACAATGGGAACAGTCATCCTGAATTTTCTTGATCATAAAAAGTTATAAGGCAGCAATTCAATTGCTGTGATTACAGTAAGAGGGCTAGTTCAATCAACATGATTATTTATTTTAAAACAGCTAAAACTATTTTTTATATTTGTGAAATCTCAGTATTTTTGAATGCTAATAGATTAAAACTTGCCAAATTCAAATTTTTGTGAGACCTGTACTAGTAATAATAGTAGAGAAGGAAAGCCTTACAAAAATAAATGAATAACAAAGCAGTCTACAGCTTTTGTTAAAAAAGGTAATTAAATGTTTGTTTTTGATACTGTGAAAAAGGCAATACTCACACTGTTCTAGGTTTCGTAGTTAACTTCCCCTTCAGTTGTTCATCAAGTCTGGCTTTTTATTTATTTTCACACTGAAGAGTTTATTCCTTATCCTGGGTAGAAACCCATTCATTTTATGCTACTGCTGGCTGGCACACTGCCTTCCCTTCCTAACAGTCCTAACTGCCATGGAACAGTTTTAGTCCACCATTCCATTTTCCTTCCAAAATGGCATTTTCAAACAAGCTTCTTCCTGTTTTAACAGTAATTAAGCTTAAGTCCTTTGCATATACTGTTTTGTAAAAATTGTACCAACAACTGCTGCCTTGTAGCTGTAAGCTGGTAAAACATAGTAGATTTATTACTACAGTAGAGATATTTTATTTTAATTCCAACAAAACAGGGCAGTATACCATGCTTGAGAAAGTAACATACTGAGCTAAGTGTGTAACTACTCTGCTTTGTTTTCAAATATGAATTGGGCTACATACAAAATGAATTGATGTACCTTGTCTTTCTGGAGCTAATATTACTTGAAAGGCTATCTCTTTAAATGTAAAGAGACAACTTTTTGGTTTGAAATAGCTGGCCCTAAAAATCTGTTGACCAAATTTCATTTAATGGAAAATTCAGATTATGTGCCTGTTTTCTATGAGATGTTGCACTGTTACTGTAATATCAGTTGTTTTTCCAGAAGCTGAAATTTCTTTTTTACCTGTCAGAAATTTTTCAGTTTTGTCATAAAGGCCTATGAAAAATGTAGATATTTGGCTGCTATTTATGGGATATTTGATTGAAGAGTGCCAAACAGATTTGTTTGTGTCTTCTAACACTATAAATGTTCAATGGATTTTGGTAAGATTAAAGCTATCAATTTTTTTAGAGTGAGCTACATCTAATAATTATAGTATTAGAGTTACATTTAATAGTGATTTACTGTTTTTACTAATGATTTATACTTATTAAATATTCACAACATATTTAATATATAGTCCATTTCTTTTAAGTGATCACTTGTTTTGGAGAGGAGAGCTGTTATTTGTAAAGTTATCCTCTCTTGCTCCTCCAGTAGTCTCTCCTTCACATTCTTTGTCACGCTAGTGCTGGTGTTTAATATAGCAATCTCTCATTTTAAAAGAAAAGTGTTTAAAATTATGTTTGGTATTCACCATCCTATAAAAAGGGTGAAATATTCTGCATGTAGATCAATTGCTTAGCAGTGCAGTGTTTCCTTAAGAAAAAGGGATAGAAGTAGAAAAAAATACAGTGGCTCTAATGTCAGGACAAGGTCAGCAGTATATATAATTGGGCATGAGAATGGGCAAGGGTTTGGGGTGATTTAGTGTGAAACAAATGAATTAAAAGTCCTGGACGGTTTATCAGTGTTGCAAATTTTCATTCTGTGAAACCGCATTCAAAGGTAACCCTTTTGAGGGTGAGAAAACATTTCTGCCTTAACTGAATGTATAATTCTATGCTGTATTAAGTGTATGTCACTGTATTACATTTTTAGTAGATGTTGGAATAATTGTGTGAGAAAGGAGATGTGTTCAATGCAAAAGCAACTTTCTGTACTTTTACCGAAGATGATTACCATTATTGTAATGGTTACTTAAATGTATAGGCCAGCTGACTCACAACAGTTCTGAATGATTAACAGATAATAAAGGTTAACAAGGAAAAAAATAACAAACATGAAGAGTAAATATGGGAAAAGTGACATAAACAGATTGAAACAAAAGAAATGAACCTACATGTCCGAAGGAGGAGGGGGGAGCTCGAGTCACTCTAGCCAAAGGCCTGGGTGCCAAGGCCCTTCGAAACATTACCAGGGTGGAGGATATCTCAATCTTAATGGACCCTTGTTCATAGAGAGGAATAGTAACAGACCAGATGCTTTCTAGGGATCCTAATAGATTGCATTGTTTATTCAAAACAAGATGGAGTGTGAAAATCTTGTCAGAATGAAATAGGCAGATACTATAGGAGGCAGCTAAACTGCCTCAACTAAACCAGCTCTCTAACATATAGAGAAATTGTACAAAATGACCAAGCTAAGCCAAAGGGAAGAGTCAGGTGCATCAGCATTCTTGAATCTCTTCATGCTCATGAGATCCAGCCCACCCATGGATTCTTATCTCCTGCCAGTTTGCTTTACCATTAGTAATTCAGATTCTTGTAGAGAGCTTTAGCATGCAATAAACCAGTAATCATTTGAACTTCCTTGCTTCCTAATTTATTGTTCCTGACAAAAAAAAAAGAGACAATAAAGCATACATTTACAGTTGAACTGAATTTTATCTAGCAAATTAAATGCATTTAATGGAATATCTTAGTTTCATTTCCTTGCAAACTCTTGGAGACAAGAAATTACTCTGACTAATAGAGATGTTTATTTCAGTGGTGGTATTCTACCAGTTCAGCCTGGTTCTGCCGAGTCAGTAGCGGCAATGAGTAGCGGATACTGAACCAGTTCCCTCTGACGCTCTGTGTTGGGCCTGCCCGCCTACCTGGGCTCCCATACTAATCTTTATGTCCCGCTTTTAAAGCGCAGCTGCTTTGTGCAACATAGCAATTGCTGTGTGGCAGCTGCTGAAGCATCAGGGAGAGTGCAAGATTGCAGGAGGATTCAAAACATCTCTGCACCTGCGCAAAGTGTGTGTTTGGCGCACACATGCACAGTGTGTGCATGCCCACCAAACCGGTGGTAAAAATATTTGAAATACACTACTGCTTTATTGATTTAACTTATATGACTGCCTGTCATATAATCTTAGGCAGCCCACAACCATTGAAAACAAACCAAAACTCTTTCCCATCAGATGCCAGACCATTCAGCCTCCTGATTTAGCCTCCACCCTAGACCAATGCTTATAGGAAAAAACAGGTCTTCATGTTCTTCTGGAAGGTTAGAAGGATAGGGAGCCTCTTCAACTGGAAGAGTTTTCCAAAGAACCGGAGTGTCTATAGAGAAGATGCACCTATAGGATCCCATCAGATTTCAGCATTTAAGAGGGGACCTGGGGTGTCCTAACTGACCTAGTGGGATGGACAATTAGCCTCAGGGAGAGACAATTCCACAAATAACCTGATTCTCTGTGTCTAGAGTTTTAAAGGTGACCTTGAAATTGAACTCAGAAATTGGAAGCTAGTGCAACTTAAGAAGCAACGATGTAACTCAGGCCTTTGAGGGAAATGGGCAGTTTAGAAATGCAATAACCAAATGCTCCCACTTTGACACTTTTGCAAGGTCCTGAATACCTGGGGAACCCAGGCTGGGTTGGAGCCCATCAAGTGGCTCATCTGATTGTATGTTGTTGCCAGGGGTGGAGGTGTCATGCCCCTGTCAGAATCTGATTCGGAGGGGGAGGCCAAGCAGCTGATGGGGAGTGGGAGTGTGGCTCTGCTGTGGAAGAAACTGGTGAAGGGCAAAGGCTGGCTCGACAGAGCAGGGGAGAGGTAGAGCAAGGCAGAGGTGATTCGGAGGAAGACCAAGGCACACCCCCTCTTCATCCTAGGGCATGCAGGGAGGAGTGGAGAAGGGAGCAACATGAGTTGTCTGGCTTACGGGGAGGAAGGGGCCCTGATTCCCTCCATTAGCTGCAGCTGGGAACACTTTAAAAAGGGAAGCTGCGCACAGCAAAGTTGTTGGGAGTACATTGTGAATTATCTGGTATCGTGCATATTTGTTTCATTTCTGAGATGGAATGCAAAGCTTGTAAAATAACTGCAAAATGCTTTTAAATAGCTAGAAAAAGCAAGATGAGTAAGTGCATCTGTGTATAAGTACAGTATTTTATGATGCTGCATGACATGAGAAAAAACAATGATTGCTTGGTACAGTCACATGATGAATAGTGTATAAAACAGCTGTTTATGATCTTACCCTCTAAAAATTTACATAATCCATATATAAAGTAAAAAAGTATATAGTAAAAAAATTGCATGTAAAACTACTTTCCTCATGAGCAGAAATATATCACATTTGAAATATATTCTTGAAGTCTTAACTGATTCCCTATTTTACAGATTTCAGTAGTTCCATGATCAGGGTGAAAAAAACTGGCTACAAGCTAAAGCCTACAAAATGTATACTGTAAAATTCCATATTAAGATTTGCAATCACCTTTTTCATGGCTCCATAGCAAGTTCCCCCTCACAACATTTGTCACACCTAAAAGGTAACCTGTTCATTTGATGTGAAGCTAAAGCAATTGTTAAATTACTGGAAGTCCTGTATGTCAGACTTCTCTTTCCAAAGAATGAGAATGTAGAAACTTGAAACAATTAACAGGGATAAAGGATTAGAAGATAAATAAGCTGTCATGCAGACCACCCACTGGCTAGATTAAACATTAAATGAGTAGTAGTCAATGAAAGAAATGATTGATAAAACTGTATTTTGACTATTTCTATACTGGCCATATATGTTGCCTGACTATATTAATCTATCTTCTTTTCTTCTATTGCAGAGACCACCAATTTCATGGACATAATCAAAGGCATGGAGCAAAACATATTGGGAAAAATCATTTCTAGCTTGCATATGCGAGATAACTAGAAAGAGAACTTACTAAGCATTGCTGTTAATTGTTAGGGCTGTATTGTCATTCTGTGCACCAGTAGCATTACTGTATATTAATTATTTTTTCTTTTATTATAATGTTGTAAATCATATTATATTGTATTATTTCAATGCAATGGAGATTCAATGCAGTAAAGTTTATATAATTAAAATTATTAACATATTTAAAAAGCTAAAAGTATTGAAACATTAAAAATTTCTTATTATATGATTATGATGATTCAGTCGTGCCTGACTCTTGGTGATTTTATGAACCAGGTCTCTCCACATCTTCCAATCTTGTACTACTAGTTTGAGTTTTTCCATGCTCTAGCTGATGTCAGCTTTGACAACATAATCTCCAGTGAATTCCTCCACAGCACATGGCCAAAATAACTGGGAAGTAATTTTGTGACTTTTCCCTCTAGTGACATGCCTGGAGTTATGTGCTCTGGTAGTTTGTGAGGGAGGCAGAGAGTGAGTACAAAGGAGGAAGGTATTTTGAATTGCCTCCGTTGCATTTCAACTTCCCAGAGTTTGGTGGGAGGACTGCTGGCTGTTTGTGAGAGAGGCAGAGAGTGAGTACAAAGGAGAAAGGTAGTGACCTGCACGTCTAACAGCACGCGAATCATATAACTATAACCCAAAAATAGTAATGACAATTCAGGGTTGGTGCACTTGAGATTGTGATTTCATTTTATTTCAAAATGACCAGCGTAGTTCAGTGTAATACTTGTTTCGCAGCTGTCTTTCGGAGCACTCTTTTCAAATTTGGATGCTGTCCTCTTTGTAAACAAATTACATGGATAGATTACCTATCTAGAATCTCTAATCTGTGCTCTCCAAGCAGAAATTAGATCCCTAATCCAGCCATACCAGTCTATTGAGCTGCCAGCCCGAACTACCACAAAGACCCTAAAGGAAAAGAGCAGTATGGACAACCATAAGATCTGGCAGGGTGAGAGCTGTGGACCATAAACACAAAGCTTTTGCTGTGTCCCAGCATAACAGATACAGTGATCTTGCACTGTCTAGGGACACTAAAGTGACAGGTCAAGGTAGTTGTGATAATGATAACTCAAGCCGGGGATCGTGGTCCGAGAAGAAGAACTTACTTTGGAAAGGGGAAAGTGTGAATCAGGTATTACGCATCATCAGTCACACAAGAAGAGCAAGGTATCCAAAAAGAGAAGCCACCTTCTGGTTGGGGACTCAATTGTAAGTGATGTAAATTTAGGAAAAGATACTGAGGTTTTGAAAGAGGTCAGGTGTCTGCCAGGTGCTACTTCCATCAGAGACAAGAAGCGTAGTCTTAAGGTAGTCAAGAATGCCAATAAGAACTGTGATATTGATGCTATTATACAATTTGGTACAAATGATCTGTCCCAGAAGGATGTACTTTCTGTGCAGAAAGACTTCCAGAGCTTGGGGTATGAACTTAGTAGTATGGGATGAAGGCTTATCTTTTCAGAGGTTCTACCAGAATATAAGGAAGAAAAAGGGAAAGGCCAGCATGTAGTGGAGTTTAATGTGTGGCTAAAGGAGTGGTGTAAAAGGGAAGGCTTTGGTTTTATTAGTCATGATCTCTGCAGCTGGTCCAATGAAAACTGTACAAAAGAGATGGTTTGCATCCATCAAATAAAGGGACTGAGTTACTTGGCATTAAATTCACAGATTTTCTGGATAAACATTTAAACTGAACAGCAGGGACAGAGAATGGATACAAAACATTTCTGTCCCCAGCAATCTAAAATTAATAAGGATGCTAGTGCATGTAACATAGATGTTTGTGCAGGTAAGATTATCAACCTTGCTGTCAAGCAAAACCAAGCATTTAATAGTGAGGGCCATACCATGTGCATTAATCAAACAGGTGGCAAGAAAGTAGGGGCAGTCAGACACAACACAGGTTACTAGACAGTAAACACAGCATCAGACATAAAGATCTCAAGTGCCTATATACAAATGCATGAAGTCTGGGGAACAAACAGGGTGAACTTGAACTACAAATATATAAAGGTAGGTATGATATAGTTGAAATAACTTGGTGGGATGAAACTCATGATTGGAACATTCTGGTAGAAGGATACAAACTCTTCAAAAAAATCAGATCCCATAAAAGAGGAGGTGGAGTTGCACTGTATGTAAAGGACCACTTGCTACAGAAATGCATGAAACCAAAGGTGAAAACCTAGAATGCATATGGGTCAATATAAAAGAAAAGAAAAAAAATGATATGGCCATAGGTGTACATTATAGGCCACCCAAAGAAGCAGAAACCTTTTTGCCAACCAACTAATAAACACATGCAGGAAACACACAACAATAGTGATGGACTTCAATTATCCTGATATCAATTGGAAAACTAATTCTGCACCAAGTGAGAAATAAGTTCCTAACCAACCTAGCTGACAACTTTGTTGTCCAAAAGGTAGAGGGTGAAACTAGAGGGACAGCCACACTGGACTTAATTCTTACAAACAGAGAAGAAGTGATAGAGGGAGTTGAAACTGTAGGAACCTTGGGTGAGAGTGAACATGTCATACTAGAATTCAACATAACACAAACACAAGCAATAGAACATAATGACACCAGAGTCTTGGATTTTAAAAGAGCTGATTTTAATAAACTCAGAGAGAACTTGGGAAAGATTCCATGGATGAAAATCCTAAAGAGGAAAACAATTCAAGAATATTGGGGAACTCTGAAAAGTACAATCATAGAAGCCCAGACCAGCACAATACCACTGAGAAAGAAAAACAAGAAATCCAAGAAGAAACCAGCATGGCTGCACAAAGATCTCTGGCAAATTGCAAGAAAAAATGGACAAGTATAAAAATTGGAAAGAGCAGGGATGAGATTCAACCAGTGTTATTACCGGTTCAGTAATTACGTATTGGATGCTAGTAAAGCAGTTATGAGGGGCTACTTTATGTAGTAAAATCACTTAGAGAATAAAAAAATTCCAGGAAAAGATGCAAAGGATATTGGATGAAATTAGACAAAGAAATTCAGCTGCAAAAGACACCTATGGATCCTAAAATTTTACACTATGTTAAATTGTTACAGCAATAATGATCTATGTTAACTATACAGGAAATGGAAACAAAATTTAACTATGCAAAACAAAAGATTTTGAATTTTTAAATAAACCAGGCAGATGGTTGGCTTATCAATTAAGAAAAGAAAGCGAAAAGACAATTGGAAAAAAATTGAAGTTAATAATGTAATAACAGGCAATGAACTTATTAAAAAGTCCTTTCATAATTTCTACTCAAATTTGTATAAAAGACAGGAGATAGATATGTCAAAAAAGATGAATATCTTTTAAGACAGCAGTTATCTATCACAAACCCAGACACAACTTATGAATGATCCAATAACTGCCTTAAAAAAAAAAAAGATTTAAAAAAATGAGGCCAGGCAAAGCTCCAGGTCCAGATAGTCTCACAAGCCAATATAAGTATTTCAGGGATGAACTTCTTCAAGCAGTAAAGGACATAATAAATGATATACTACAGATGTGGAAAAAAGCCAATATTATGTTGCTCCCAAAGGAGGGTCAAGATGTTAGAAAGAATGAGACCAATTTCATTATTAAACAAAGATTACAAAGTCTTGCTGCCATTCTGGCAGAAAGACTAAAGATTTTCCAGGTATATATACATGAAGACCAAGCAGTCTTTCTACCAAAAAGACAGCTAGGAGATAATTTGAGGACTGTCTTAAATATTATTGAATACTTACAATATCATAATGAGAAACAGGCTGCCTTAATATTTTTAGATGTAGAGAAGGCCTTTGATAACCTAAGTAGGACTTTTATGTTTAAGGTGTTGGAAGAAATGGACTTTTGAATGAATTTTATCCAAGGAATTAAAGTGATCTACAAGTCACAGAATGAAAAAATGGTTATAAATGGTGATCTAACTCGTGAAATTCAAAAGATTACAAGACACGGATGTCCTTTGTCCCCTCCTTTGTCCCCTGTTGTTTATTTTTGTATTGGAAGTTTTGAATAGAGGTATTAGACAAAAGAAGGGGTACATTATTATTACCTGTATTGTCAGAACACAACATGTGTACAATGAGGTTGGCTGAGCCTCCCTTCATGCATCCCCACCCACCAAACACAATTCACAGTAAGGACAGAAATATAAATATTAAGAAAGAAGTGTATAAATTGAGGGCCTTCACTGATGATCTGGTATATTTTTACAGGTCCCAAACATATATATAGAATATTTGTTGAGGAAATTGAACAAGTTTGGGGCTTTGGCAGGTTTTAAAATAAATAAACAGAAAACAGCAATGCTGATCAAGAATATGCATTCTCAGGATAACGATATCTTGAACAAAAAGTTGGGTTTGAGAAAAAGGTGAAATACTTAGGGGTTATGCTGACAAATACAAATATATAACTGTTTCAAAACAACTATGATCCTCTTTGGATGGATATTAAGCAGGATTTACAAAGATGGGATAAATTGCACTTATTACTATTGGGTTGAATCTCTATAATCAAGATGAATATTTTACCAAAGATGCTGTTTTTATTTCAGATGTTACCAATTGTCCTCTGGTGCTCCATTCAAAATCCAAGAAAGAAATACTTAGACTCCTTTAATCAGAGAAAAGATATCTTTTACTGGAAATCAAGTGGTAGCAACAAAAGAATTCTGAATCTGAGAAAATGGGTGCGTAAATCACATATACAAAGTAATGGCAACGTTCCCACCCCCAATAATTCAATTGGCTCATCTAATTAAAAGTTGTGTATATCATCATGTGGGCATTTCCAGGTGGTGATGAGGCTTCTGTCCGTTGACCTTGACATAGTTTGATAAAGGGTTGTAGCTGCGCATAGCATAGGATAGAAACCTAACCAAGAACGTACCCCCCCACCCCGTTTATACAGTTCTGATTTGTAACACCTCCAGCTCACTTCCTATAACCATTCCCCCTTCCTCCCCCCATTACTTATGACAGCCAAAAGATGCAAAGCAAAGGGAGAAAATCTTGAAGGCTGACATCAATACTTACAGCTGACAATTCATTTAAACAATGGCAGAAGGATATTTCTAAGTTCCTAGAGAGAAAAAATCAAGAATTAGATATAAGCTACTGCAAGATGCTATAGAAAGAGGGGCTTTGTGTCTATCAGATATGAAATTGTATTTTGATCCATGTTGTTTGACCTGGTAGGAATCAAAGTGTCCTTCCATTTTTGTGCATACAATAGTCTTGCTGCTGTCAACATATATAATAACAAAGTTCCAAATTTTTTCCAGTTCTTTTTCCATTAGGCCCCAAAGGAAAAGTTCTGGTTTCATTTTTATCTCTCTATTAAAGTATGAATCATATTCCAATTTTTTTTTTTGCTTTATCACATATCTACCACAGATGATAAAAGTCCTTTTTTTTACTTTTACACTTCCAAGATTTATTTGACATACCTTTATACATCTTAGATAGCTTATCTGGTGTTAAATACCAACAGTACATTGTCTTACATAACTTTTCTTTTAGATTTTAATTTATTTTATATGATGTCTATTACATTAAGAATGTAATAACATATAAAATGTTCTTTTTTAAAAAAAAATTATTTGTTTTTAAAACAAACATAAACAAACAAAACATAAAAACATCAGGCCATCTTCCATATATGTACATACAGTGTGCCGGTTGGTTTACAAATTGTTTTGTGCTTCCATTTCGTAGTCTTCAATTACATTGTATATGATCTCATATTTTCAATCCAATATTAAATACATTGGTATCATTATTAATCAATCATTTGACTATACTTTTATTTATTCATGCTTTAGGAAATAATCATATTTTACGTAATTTGTTTTGTGACAATTCATATTATCATCCCAAATCTATCCTAAAATCATTTTGTAGATATAATAAGGAAAGAATACATCTTTATATATTTAGTATTTTCTAAAAGTTTACATATTTCGTTACTATACTTTATTGTCTAACCATTGATAGAATAGATCCCAAACTTTATAAAATTGTTTATCATCCTGTTCTCTAATTTCAAATGTCAATCTCCTCATTTCAGCACATTCCAATATTTTCTTAATGATTTCCTCCTGTGATGGTATCTTCTCATTTTTCCAGTTTTTAGCAAATACAATCCTAGCCGCTGTTAATACATTTACAATCAGGTATTTCAAGTCTTTACTATATATTTCAGGTAAAATTCCCAATAAAAATATCTCTGGTTTCAAATCTATGTTTTTTTTGTCATTTTTTCCAACTACGTGTGGATTTTAGTCCAGTATTTTTTAGCTGCACAAGTCCACCACATATGGTAGTATGAGCCAGGTGTCTGATAACATTTCCAACATTTTTCGGATTTATTCTTGAACATTCTTGCTATTGTTGTCGGGGGAAAATGCCACTTGTAAAACATCTTATACAAATTTTCTTTATATGCTGTTGACATTGTCATTTTATAATTTTGAGACCACAATTTTTGCCATTTCTCTAGATCAATCCCATATCCAAAATTCTTCCCCCAAGCAATCATAGTTTCTTTAACTTGTTCTTCTTCTAGTTTAATTTCTAATAAATATCCATACAATTTTTTTATCACCTTTTCATCAGTACCTGTCAAAATCTTATCTAAATCAGTCAGTTTATCATAGAAACCTTCTGTTTTAGAATCTTTATCATACCTTGAATGTATTTGTGCATATGAAAACCAATTCAGCTTTATACCTTGTTCCTCTAGTTTTTGTATGGATTTAAGTTCACCCTTTTCATTTAATATTTCACCATATCTAGCTGTTTGTTCCTTTTTGTATATTATAGGATATGCTTCAATAGTCGATAGCCAGACTGGAATTTTCAAATAACATTGTCTTTTAATCTTCTCCCAGTTTAACCACAGAGACTCCTGTATATAATGTCTTCTAAAATACCTTTGTGTTTTAGTTCCTTTATACCATAAAAAAGCATGCCACCCCAACAACAGATCATGTCCTTCTAATGACAACAATCTAGTATTTCTTAATGTTATCCATTCCTTAACCCACATCAAATTTGTAGCTTGGTAGTACAACTCCCAATTAGGCAAACCAAATCCTCCTCTTATTCTAGCATCTTGCAAAAGTTTTAACGTTATTCTCACTTTCTTACCTTGCCATATATATTTCAACACAATTTTATTTAAATCTTCAAAATAGTCTTTTCCAAGCCTGATTGGAATTGTTTGAAACAAATATAAAATTCTGGGTAATATATTCATCTTGATTGTTGATATTCTCCCTATTAGTGACAGTTGTAAATTTTCCCATTTCACCAAATCTAGCGCTATCTGCTGTTTAAGTTTGATATAATTATTCTCTTTTAGTGTACTGCATCTTGCTGTCAAGTATATCCCCAAGTACTTGATGTTATTCGTGACCTGAATTTTCAATAGGTCTGCCAGTTCTTCGTTTTGTCTTGATAGCATATTCTTTGTCAAGATCTTTGTCTTATCTTTATTTATTTTCAAACCAGCCACCTTTCCATATGTCTCTATCTTTTCTATCAATTTTGATGCTGTTTCTAATGGGTCTTCTAAGATAAAAACCAGATCATCTGAAAATGCTTGAAACTTAAATTCTTCCTTTTTAATTTTCATCCCTTTTATATTCTTTTCATCTCTAATATTTCTATTTAGCACTTCCAAAGTTAACACAATCAACAGAGGTGATAGTGGGCACCCTTGTCTTGTTCCTTTTCTTATATCGATAGAGTCTGTCAGTTCTCCCTCTATCATTACCTTTGCCGTTTGCTTATGATATATAGCTTCTATTGCTTGAATAAATTTTCTAGCAAAGCCCATCTGTTCCAGCAGTAATAACATGAATCACCAATTCACATTATCAAATGCCTTCTGCACATCTAGAAATATCAAAGCCATTTGTTTTTCAGGATGTGCCTCGCAGTATTCCAAAGTGTCCAAGATTATCCTCATATTGTCTTTGATTTGTCTCTTTGGCAGAAATCCATTTTGATCAGGATGGATAAAATTATTTAAGTATTTTTAAGTCTTTCTGCCAAAATTGAAGCAAAAATTTTATAATCTGCATTTAGTAGGGAAATAGGTCTATAGTTCTTGATTTGTAATGGATCAGCCTCCTCTTTTGGAACAAGTGTAATATAAGCTTCTGACCATGATTTAGGTATCCTCTTCTTTAACATAACTTCATTCATAACTTCTAGCAATGGAAAATTCAATGATTCTTGTAACGTTTTGTAAAATTCTGCCGGAAGTCCATCTGGGCCTGGTGTCTTTCCATTATTTTGCTTCTTGAGTGCTTCAGTTAACTCCATCATCATTATATTGCTTTCTAACATTGTTTCAATCTCTTTAGGTATCTGGGGTAACTTAGCATTCTGTAAGTACTGTTTGACTCTTTCATCATCAATATTCTCTTGTGTGTATAGTTTCCCATAATAGTCTTGAATGATTTCCTTCTCTTTACTACCATAGCAAACTTGGCCTTGATCATCTATTAACTGCAATATTTTCCTTGATTCTTTCTCCTTTCTCAATTTATATGCTAACCGTCTACCTGGTTTATTTGCATCTTCAAAGTAGTTCTGTTTAGCACCTCTAATTTTCTGTGCTAATTCTTCTTTTTCTATTAGACCCATTTTATTATTTGGTTACATCCATTTTTAACTTAATGTCCTTTTTCTGTGGCATTTTCTGTAGCTCTTTTTCAAGTCCTTTATACTCATCTTCTAATGCCTTAGAGTAGTGGTCCCCAACCACTGGGCCCCGGACTGGTACCGGTCTGTGGATCATTTTCTACAGGGCCGCCAGTTTGCTTGGGCGCCGCCTTCTTGTTTCGACGGCGCTTGAGAAAGTGCTTCCGGGTGAGCTTGTTGGTCGTCGGTTGTTGGAAAGCGGCATTTGGGTGCTGAAGGAATCCTTGCACCTTAGTTTCGTCGAAGGGGGGGGGGCAGCTTCGAACGAAGAGCTGTCCTGATGGCGGTGGAGTCTCGTGTTACTCAAGAAAAGATTAAGAAAGAGCCCGAAAAGCACAAAAAAGGTACAAAGGGTGAGTTGAAGGTGGTGGGGAGAAGCGGGGGATGGCTGGCTGGCTGGTCGCTCAGCTCGCCTTGCCTTGGCCATGCGTGCTGATGCCGGTACCGGTCCGTGGATCATTTTGTGATGCTGGTACCAGTCCGTGGTACAAAAAAGGTTGGGGGCCACTGCCTTAGAGGCTAAACTTTTCATGGTATTTCTTTTCCTTGTATAGTCTATTATCAAACCTCTGTCTATTATCATGCCTTCATTGTATCCCATACATTCTGGATTGATGTATCTTCTTTTTTGCTTTCTCTAAAGAAAAAAGCCAGTTCTTTCACCATCCACTGTGTGAAGTCTTTCCTTTAAAATAGTATTATTTAATGTCCATCTAGATCTTCTTCTTTGTCCTTTCCATTTAACTGTCATTGGATTGTGAACTACCCAAGTACTTGTTTCAATATTTATTTCTTGAATATTAGTTAACAATTCTGTTGACATCCATATCATATCTATTCTGGACCATGATAAGTGTCTATTTGAGTAGAAGGTGTATTGTTTAGTTTTAGCATTTCTTTCCCTCCATGTATCTTTTAAGTTTATTTCATCTACCATTTTAAAAAAGGATTTAGGGAGAGTCTTTCTGTTTTGCTTTATTGTTTTCTGTGCTGTATAGTCCAGTTTGTTGTCTACAATTCCATTAAAATCTCCCATCATAACTATATTAGCATAGTCCAGTTCAATTATTTTCATATGTAATTTTTTATAAAATTCTTATTGTTTGTCATTTGGTGCATAAATTGTAATCAGGAGTGTTTTCATATTATTATCCATTATTTCCACCATTAGTATTCTCCCGTCGTCATCAGTATAAATCAATTTCGCTGGAATGGTCTCTTTAATATATAAAACCACTCCTCTTTTCTTGCATTGTGTCAAGGAGGTAAATATTTTCCCTAATTTTGGCTGTATGAACAATTGTTCATATTGTTTTTTAATATGTATTTCTTTTAGGCAGATTATATCAAATTTTAATTTCTCTAATTTATGAAAGATTTTCCTTCTTTTAACGGCTGAGTTAAGTCCATTTATATTAATTGTAATCTATTTTTTCTCTTCCATGGTTATATTTTATAATTAGGTTTGGCAGCTCTTGTGGATCTTGGTTTACATTGTTCTTTGGCTTCCTCCTTTCCACCTACTGCACCTTCCTTTTTTTCAGTCATCATTTGGGAGTCCTCTTGGAATTCAATTAGTGAAATTTCTTTTTCTGCATCTTCCTCCCCGCTGAAAAATTCTGTGTAAAATGATTCAGCTTTCTCAATTGAGTCAATTCTATATCTCTGTTCTTGCCATGTAAACATTAAACCTTCTGGAATCAGCCATCTATAATTCACCTCTTTTTTAAGTAACAATTTGGTCAAGAATCAGTATTCCCTTCTCATCTCTCCCACTCTTCTGGGTACTTGTTTCAAGACCACAATCTCCTTATCTTTGTATTTCAATGTTTTCTCTCTTGCCACTTACAATATTTGCATTTTAATGGCTTTCTTTGTAAATCGGATGTGAACTTCTCTTGGTAGGCTATTTTTCATTGTGTATCTTGTGAAGACTTGATAGACCTCATCTATTCCATCCATCATCTTCTCTTCAGTTATTTCCAAAGCTTCAGCCAATATTTCTATCATTATCTCTGCTAGATTTTGTCCTTTTTCTTCCTCTATGTTTTGGAATGTAAGATAAAATTCTGATCTGTCCATCTCCCATCTCAGCATACCACTTTTATCTTGTTCAACCACAGTTAATCTGTTATCAATGTCTCCAATCTTCTTGTCTCTTTGTTTATCTTCTTCAATTTTTTGGAGTCTCTCATCATACTTCATCATCATTTGTTGGATGTTCTCCACTTTTTCATTGGTTTTCCCTGTTCTTTGTTCAATGTTCTCTGTTCTTTGTTCAATGTTCCCTATTCTCTTTTCAATATTCTCTGATCTTGTTTGAATATTTTGAATTCCTTGCATAATCATCTGCAGGGTCACTTTTTCTTGTTCATTTTCTTGCCTTAATATTGTCTGTATTGAACGTTGTCTCTAGGTGGTGGACAGGAAGAAGTAGAAGTTGAAGAACCAGGAGCTGTTAATTTCCTACTCATTTCAAACAATTCAAAATCTTCAGGTTCTTCTAGCCTTAATCCAATTATGAAGTGACCAATTGTGATTCCAAATAAAAATAGTAGGGAAAATGAAGCCAAATAGTAATAATAATAAAAAAAGAAAAAAGAATTTCTTCAGGTTCTTGTATACCTTAATCCAATTGATTAGTTAGATAACAACGAAAATTCAAAAATGAAGGAAAAAAACCATAAACATACACAAAAGAGAAAAAGATGGAAAAGTGAGGAATAAAAAGCTTTAAAAAAGGAGAAATTCTTCAGGTTCTTCAACACCTTAATCCAATTAAGAGGTCTCAAATATAAAAGGCTGCATAAGAGAAAAAGAAAAAAAGCCAGGAAGATAAAAAGAAAGAAAAAACCAGTATTGGAGGTAGATGGAAAAATGAAAGTACCAGAAAGGCAGAAAGAGAAAAAGAAAAAAAAGGCTACTCCCTTAAAAAGAAAAAGAAGGGAATAATTAATACTAAAACTTTTCTTTTAAAATAAAAAGCAAACGTAAAAATTTAACTTTCAAAGACAAGCAAAAAAAAAAAAAAGCAAAGACAAGTTCCAAAGAACTAAAAATCCAAATAGCTATTTCAAAAAGTAAACTGTTGAGGAGTGGTAGCACAGCTTAGGAAAAATCAAGAGAACACACTGCACTTTGTTTAGTTGTCCAAGGCTCTTGTTATAACACTCTTCTCCAGAAACTTATCACCTTTTCTTTTCCTATAAACTTCAACACCAGACTCCAGCTGTTGATAGAAACCCAGAAGAACACCTGCAATAATACTCTCCCATGCTCTTCCCTCTATCTTATCAAATAGCAATGTCCTTGAAAAGAAGTCTCAGTTCTTTCTTTCTCAGCTTTGCCTGGTCACAGGAGAAATAGAATATTTCCAAGCCTCTAGTTGGCAGTGTTACAAAGTTTCTTTGCTTTCACTTTCCCCCTCCTTTTCCAAGCAAAATATAATAAGAATTAATACAAAGAAAAAGCTATTTTAAAAAAGAATTAACTAAAAGGGAGTCTCTAGCCTAAAATGTTACAAAATCAAAAAGGAGAAAAAAAATAGATGGAAAAGAAAAAACCAGTCCCATTTCAAAATATAAGATCATGTATAGAAAATCCAGCAATGAGAAAAAAACTTTAGTTTGACATTCCTGTTTAAAATTGCTGCTTAATCACTTCTGTCAAAACTTTTACAGATTCTTTTTTTCTCCTTAGGGTGTCCTTTCAGATCTTAGAATAAAGAAAAAGTTCTCACCAAACCAGCACACTCTCTCTTTCTGTTCTCTTTTGTTTCGGAGCTGTCCCAATTTCAGCAGCTTTAATGGCTGCCTCTTTGCTGCTGGCAAGAAGAGCTTCTCCTGGATCTACCAGGGACTTTGCGGTATCCCTGGGATCGACAGGATGCACTCTTTACATTCACCGTCTCTTTGGGACGGTTTAGATCCGATAGGACCATCCAGGAGCAAAGATATCGGCAGCGATCTCAGACCTCCAAGATCTCATGCCGTATCGTTGCGACGCCAGCTCTGCCCTTCCCAACATATAAAATGTTCTGATAACAGAATTTTGGATTCAACTCTCTTTCCCTGGTTATATGCAACATCCTTGTGTGATGCTTTTCTTCAGCTCTAATGGCATCAAAATGTGGGCTAAAAATCTATTTTCACTAAAACTCTTGTATCTATTTGATACTTTATAACCTTCAATTGGGTGAAACAATGTGTTAAAGAGCAATAATTTTCAGCTCAGTGTACCTCAAATGGGCCAACAAAATACATCCAAAATCCAGGATCCATGACTCCTGTGGGATTGAAATTTGGCAAAGCTATGGCTGCTTCAGTGCCACCATGCCTTCCTACAAAACTACATTATATGATCCAAGGGAAGATGGGAAAGGCGTATCTCTGCCCTCTTTACTGCTTCCCTCTGGCCCTTGCAACAAACTGATTTGTGGCAAGGCCCAATAGGCAAGCAATCATAGGCTGCTTTGGAATCAAGACTGAAATTTGAAATTTCTTAATGTCAGTAGCTGGTGAGGGAAGAATGAAGGAGCAACTTGGCTGCCTGCTGGCAAAGTAGAACTGGCTGGAAGGGTGACAGCTCTCCATGAGTGACCCCTCTTTCTTCCTGGAGGGAAAGGATTTTTGGGGACATGCTGGAATGGTGCAGTTTTAATTTTGGTCTGCAGGTTCCTTTGTCCCCTCTCTCTCAGCAAGATAGTTCCACAGGTCATTTGAAGAGAAGGAAAAGGATGAGTTTTCATTGGGAATTTTTGAGGGTTGTGTGAGAAGGGGAAATGGCATAAACATCCATTATATGTTGAAAGAATGACTGAACCGATCACAAGTTGTTTAGTAGTATATTAACAGTCCAGACAGATCCGTTTCTTGCTGGTAATATTCCACGCTTTGAAATTGTTTGCTCAGAACAGACATAATATCGTACTAATATAAGCTATTATATTACACTATTCAGTAATATAAGCAAAAGAAATATATTACAAATCACTTGGTAGGAAAAGTTTTTTTCTGAATGTAAGGGAAAAATGTGAACTAGGAAAAAATATAGAAAATTATGTTTGAAATATTTCTGATGGATTTCAAATGCAATTACTTCTACCCATATAATTGTTTCAGAAATCCATAAAGAAAATGCAGTGACTCATATATTTATTATTTAGATTTGTGTTATTTAGAAATGCCTTTAACTGTGGTTTGGTTTTTAGTGTTATCTGTGGAATGCTGAAAAATATGTTTATATCATAATGTTTTACTGTCACCACTGACCTCATTTCATTACTTTATCATGCTACTTAAAGAAATAATTAAAAGATATAATTTAATTTAAAATGTTGAAGAAATGTACAGAAATGCTGTTAGACCCAGTATGAAGTACAATCAATATATTTGTCAGAATAATTTTATATTTTTAGTGTGGACTTGCGGTTTGGTGTCACTTTGCCTTCAACTGAACTTTTGAGGTCTTACTGTCAGATGAAGGTTGGCAATTCTTTGGCCAGGTATAATCTTTCACACAATATAAGTTCCCAAAATGCAAATACAATGGATGCTACATTATAATATTGTCTGATGTAAACTACTATGTTAGCAAGCACCAAAATATTACTTCAGAGAGTCAGATTTTCAATTTTAAAATCTGTACTAGCTCCTTATTTTTTTTCTTTTGATAACATGGATATGATCAATCTAAAAAGTTAGACTGTAAGTTCCAGAAAATTCAGCTGAGCAAGCATGCATAAAATTGTTCTGGTAGGGCAAATATTTGTCAGCAGTGGATTTTTTTTTTTTATAGAAAAAACACTTTTAGGGAGTTGGGGGAATAAAATTCCTAGCAGGAAGTATCTTCTTGATTGTTTGTTTTTAAAACCTCTTTTCCTTATGGATATTCTGTCTGTAGTGATTATAATCACTAATTTATGGAACTCACCAGGATTCTATTGATACAGATATTGTTTGAATGCTTGTTTTGCTTATTTTATGACATCATTAACATGAATTCTCAAAAATATTTATGATATGGGGAGCAAGGTTAGCAATGATAACAGTATTGATATTCTAAGGAAGGAATATGAACTATTAAATGGCACAATTTTCCAGGGAATGAAGACTTTATTATCCTAGGAGTAGCTCGTGACCATGCTCAATTAAAGGAGAATAATCTCAAGAAAAGTCATATAACTGAACTGATAAATTAGATCACCTCTTTATTTCAGGCCATAGTACCTACAATTATTTCATGCCCAAATTGTTTTGTACACAGAGTATTTGCAAAATGATTTTGTTGTTGAATTAAACGGATGAAGTGGAATTATTGATGCTTTTATATTGAGGATTTAGTTTATTTGGGAGTACTTTATAGAAGACTGCAAAATCAATAGTGGTTGATGCCAGAAATAAAGGTAGAGGAGGCTGCTTGTGCCTTTTTTTCTTTTCCCATAGATCAGGATATAAAATTGCTTTTACCAAGGACCTAAAACTGCTATTCTAAAAAGGATTTTAAAAATTAGGCCAAGGCTATGAGGGGCTTTTAAAATTAGGCCATCAGTTGCCTCCCCTGTTTTGTAGGAAGGAATCTCCTACAGGGATATTGATCCCTAGATATTCAATGGGCTCCTTTTCTGATTTTCTTTAAGTTACAACTTCACTTTTTGAAAATTAGAAAAACAGGTTAAAATATCTTATTTCAGGTTACTGCTATAGGCTAGTTACTTTGCCAGTAAGTATCTGACTTAACTTTATAGTGACAAGGTAAAACCAAGTATCAGTGCTCCATCCTGTCAGTTTAAAAGATTAGGGCAAACTTGAGTGCACAATTAATAAGTTTGCAGCCAAACTCTCCTAACAGATACATTTGAGATGTGTTTACAGACATGCTTATTATTCACATTCACATTTTACAGCAACCCAAAGGATAGAGATGTTGCATTATGTCACAGTTCCAATTCCCCAAAAACCAAGAAACAGAAATAAAAGGTTTGATTAATGGCTTTTAATTCTGGCAGGCCTGGAAACATCAGCACATAGCAACCAAAATAAAGGCAGCAATAACTGTTGCTGCTTTCCTGCCTATTTAACCCCCACCCTCTGTGTGAACCTCTCCAACTGATTGTTGGCTGGCTGCTTCTTCATTGTCCACCTCCCACGTCATGAGTACTGTTTTTCATAATCCCTGTAAGCCTTTCCCCCCCAAATGGGAACCCCCCAAATGGTCTGCTGGAGGGTTGGTCTGCCGTTTTGAGGGTTGACTGGTGACTCCCCTCTACCACAGAGATGGCATCTGGAAGATAAGCAAAGACCACAATAGTTGCCTGCTGAGTGGGGTCCCACACAATCACTCCCACCCAGTTTTTGAGGGTTGACACATTATTATATTTATTATTTATTTACTATAACATTTATTGGTCAACCATCTTACCTCAGGGTAACTCTGGACAGCTTATTATATTACATTATATTAATGAAAGTGTGGTGGAATCTAATCTTATTTAACCTATCCAAATAATTTCTTGCTTTTTGTTTCATATAAGTCTGAAAACAGTTTCAGAATGTTTTGACTTGGAAGTACACAGTTGGATTAGTTCAGTAGTCTCCATATTAGACCAGTATTTTAAAATTCAGTATAGCCTAGGGCAGGTCTGTCAAACTTGCAGCCTACGGCCCAGATGCGTCACATGCTGGCCATGCCCCTGCCCAGTTTAGTGAAGGAGAGAAAAGTCCTGATACATCATGTGATGCCACCATGATGACACGAGTTTGATACCCCTGGCTTAGGGCAATTGTAATTCCTTACAGTAGCATTGTGATTCTGAGTGCACATTTGCTACTGTGCCCACTCAACACCCTATGTACTATACTACTTTCCAAGTCCTATGTAAATTTCATTCCAGTTGCCTGAAAAAGAGATTGGATAACCATTTGTATGAAATGTTATAGAGTTCCTGCTTGAGTAGAGGGTTGGACTACAAGATCTCCAAGGTCCCTTCAGAAATTGTTTGTTAAGCTTTGTGGTTGTGCATTAAACTTTTCTGCTAAAGTTTTTCTCTGAATGCCTTTTTCAGAGGTGATACTAACCAGTGAGAAGGCTGATTTATTTTCTCTTGCAGGGGAACCGTTTTCTTTGGCAGATATGAAATGTTGCATTTTGTGCCAATCTGTTATTTAGTCTTGCTATTTCATATGCATTTAAAAAACAGGCTAGGCTACTTATTTATCTATATACTATTTTTATCTGCTATTTCCAGCTTTATATTCTATGTTGGTATTATAGTTGCACTGTGAACTGTCCTGGGATAAATTTTTAATGAGGATATTCTATGAATATTTTAAATAGTTCAACACTGCTCTTTTATTATACAAATAACCAGGCTGAATGTCTTGAAGCAAAAATAAATAGGATAATGATACTGAACAATGCTCAAACTCTAAATTAGAAGAATTGTTAGTCTCAAAGCCAGAAATGTACATAGCTAACATAGTTAATGCCAAGCACTGGAAAGTATTGCTAGGCTTTTCATTTACAAATGCCTCTTTAGGAGAGAAAGTATTTTAAATAGATCTTGCATGTTAGCAAAATGGCGCAATAAAGAATTGATATCAAAGTCCTAAATGCTAGAAATCAGTTGTAGATATTTCTACTGCATCCCATGTGTGTGGTACCAAAATAATCTGGACTCTTTTTCTTCCCTTTGGAACATGGGTGTCAAACTTGCTGCGTCACATTGCCGTCACATGATGTTTCACAATGTTTTCATGAGCTGGGGTGGGCGTGGCCTGCATATGACACATCTGGCCCATGGGCCACCAGTTTGACACCTCTGCTTTGGAAGGTTAAAAGCTGGTACTTAAACTATCACCACAACCATGAAAATCTATAACTTCTCAAAGAAGAACAATTTTATCTTTTTAGAAGTTGGTTAAAGAACAAAATGAGTTCCTCTACAAAGAGTTTTCCTTTTAACATGTTTTTTTAAAGGGTAAAAATATTTGGTTCTTCCCAATCTGGTAATATGCTATCACTGGTCATCCTCTATGACTCCTAGACAGAGCACCAAAGCAAAGTGTAGTTCTGAATTTTTTAAAAATGTTAATTCTTGGTGAATTTCTTATACTAAAGCAATACTTAAGTATTCTAGAAAGTAATGGATAGCCAGCAAAGGAGAGAGCACAATGAAGACATTATCTATATTGTATACTTCCATTATACTACATTCTGAAGCAATCTTTTGGGGAGAGGAGGAGCAAGTGTGCATAGTCAATGAAGTAAATGTACTTGCCAGAATAAGAGCTAAAACATTTATGATTACTCATAATGAACAGGTGTTATACAAATAATAACTATTACAAAGCTGCCCCCGGTATACACTCTTGTTCATCTAACATAGGAATAACACAAAAGGCATGTGAAGGAGGTATCTCAGAAGCAGAGATGAGCCTGCTAGGTGGGAGAAAAACATTGAAGCAAGTATTAAAATGTATAACGAGACAGGACAAAATTATCATAACAGTCCAGAACTTGATATTCAGTCATGTGAAAGCAGTCTTTCATATTTGCCAGATAAACCTATTAAGTAACAGTTGTTTGCTTCCCTCACTCCCAACTTCTGCAAGACCAAATCTAGGAGGTCCTATAATGGTGAAAAAAGCCCACTGTGTTCGGTTTGGGCTAAAGTTAAGTATTTCCTAGTAGCATGAGCATTTTAACATTTTAAGTAGCACCACCTTTGCCATAACAATTTCTTATTTGTATTCTCCATTCTCTTCTCAGTCAGGAACCAAATTACTTCCTGCTCTCATGTGAAATGTTTTCCTACCTTTGGAACATTCTTCCTGTAGTCAGCTGCTATCTATAAATTTCATTCTATTTTGTTTCTACTGACATTTTAAATACTTGCCTGGAACTTTTCTTTGATGTTGTTTTAGAATTTGGGTTAAAAATGCTTACTTTTTTAATAGAAACAGTGTTTAATGATTTTCTTAAACATTACAGCTAAGAATAAAAAGAAATACAAGACTAGTAAGCACAATTCAAATAATTCAGAACAGATTTTGAGCTACAGTCTGGAAAAACATTTTCAGGATGAAAGCACCTTGGGTATTTTGGACCACTCTTTCAGCCCAACCGATGTTATAGTGTTTTTGTTATCGGAAAAAATAGGTGGGAGTATTATGTACAACACCCGAGCTTACAATAAAGACAAGATGAAAATCTTATAAATTAAGTATAACACAAATAACTTATAAGCAAAACAAAGTAGAAGCAAAATAGGGGAACATCTATTGTCCTACAATATAAAAATGGTATTTGCATTTTTATAAAAAGTATGACAATTCCTTTGTTTACAAATTAAACCTCAAACAATTGGAATGATATTATCCCTTTTGTTCTTTTTTTCCCTTTTTTTCTTTCCACGGATATAAAGTTAGTTCAAAGGCTGCAATTTCAATTTTATCAAGCCAACATTCTCATCCTTCTAAGATAAAAAGATCCACCTTTACAAAAGGCAAACTAGGATATATACAAAACACTTAATAACTGGACAAATTCAATTTTGGGGAAACTAATAACAGCATCTTTAAATTTTACCTTCTAAGACTCAGATATACCTTATTATGGAGGAGTCCTTGGTGCTCTCTAAGCTTGCTTGTTTTCTTGCAAATATTTCATTACACTGTAAGGTCCCAGAAGTTTCCCCGAGCCACTGAGATAGATGCCAAAGAGTGAGACTCAAGACAAAGTTTGCAAAAATAACAGCTTTTTTTTATTCTTTGGCCAAAGCAAAAAGTCTGTGTGAATGTCCAAAACATACAGACAAAATGCATGTAAAGAATAGCCACACCCTGCAAGAGTGGCTCAGAGTATTATATACATTTTATGCTGATAGAAACAAAGTTTATCCAATCAGAGACAAAGGTTTGTTATTAATGTGGGCAATGTCTTGTCCATGCTCTCCCCTTCCTTATCCATGGAGCGTTCTTTGTCCGTGCTCTGTCCATACTTTGTTGTTTTACACAGTATCTCTTGTCCTTGTGTGTTTGTGCTCCTAGGCAGACCACCCCCCTTATCTATGGAGCACTGGGAACTGTCTCCAAGGATGTGCCTAGCTCTGAATCAAATTGCAGAGGTGAAAAACCAGAGAGAAAAGGATACAATTCTCTTACAGAATGAATTCCTCACAAATGATCCCCATCCTTAGCAAAATAGTATAAGCAACTTCTTTAACAGAAGCAAAGCGGAAAGGTTAGATTGATTCATGTCAATATGTCCTTACACAAACTAGGTAGCATCACTAGCTTTAATAATGTTATCTATTTTGGGTAATGAAATGTTTGCAAGAAAATAAGCAAGCTCAGAGAGCACCAAAGACCTCTCATTTTGGCCCTGAGCTACAAATATTCTTTATTGTCATCTTATCTTATAAAATAAAAGGGAATATCAGGCATGGCTGAGGAATAACGGACATGTACTGTACCTTCAAGACAAAAAGGATGGTAGCCATCGTTTGGAGAGGCAAATGAAAAGCTGATGACTTTTCCTATTACACTTCTATTGATGCCCTAAAGTACACAGATCTAACCTACCATTCCAACTGTGGCAATCTTACAAAAAGAATACCAATATACGGAGGAGGCGGGGCTAGCTGTCAGCGCGAATGGCTGTGTGAGCAGAGAGCTCCGCAGAGCACAGCTGAGTTCCGACAGCTGAAGGTATCTTGGAGCGACTACCAAAGCTGCTCGGCGATACCAGTTGGATGGCGGTTCGAGGTGTGAGTTGAAGAAACTCCTTCCTAACCCCAGGCGTGGAAGAGGACAATGTATCATGGCCAAAACGGAGTGCTGACAGCTAGCCGGAACAAGCAGTGAGCTAGCAGTGGGAACGGTTGCGTTGGATTTGGAAAAATTGGGTTCCGATCTTGCAGAAGAGTGTGTTGTACCTCTATTCGGCTTAGGAGATTGAGGGGCTCAAGCAAGGGAAGGGAGTGGATATATTCCTTTTACCCCCGATCAGCGGCGAGAGGAAAGAAATGAGCAACGCAAGTGGCCAGCAATAAAGATTTAACGAGAGCGGCTGTGGCAAACAAAATATATCTGAACTATATGGTGAGCGCTGATTGAACCTTATTTTGCTAAAGCTACAAGGAATTGGACTTTGGTGTTACTAGGTGAAAAGAAACTTTACTTTTTTTAAAAAAAGGACTAAAAAGAAAAGGAGAAACGGCACAGTTAAAATGGCTCTCCCTGAGAGTGCATTTTGACAGGAGGCGAAAAGGAGACACCTGCTGGTCCAAGTGGGTGTATACTGGCTAATTTGAATTAGAGGAAAAGTACTTTTGGTTTCTATATTTCTGACTCTAGGTGTGCAGATCTTATCTTCTCCATTTAAATATAGGACTGAGTGAATATATGTAAGGTATCATAACACAGCTATTACAACAACAAAAAACAACATTCCCATACATCAAAAGCATATTTCAGACAACTGGCAGACAATTAATAGCCTCTTCCCTTTGGCACACAAGCTGATAAAGCTTCACTAAAAGCCCAGTAACAAAAAAGCAAAAACAGGAATAATCTTCAACATAAAATGTTAGCACTATATAGGACAAACAAATAGACAATAGGCAGAATGTAGCCATAAATACCAGAAGTCAGAAGATATGATGAATATTCCCTGATTTCTCAATACAATCATAATTTCATTGGGGAAACTGTCTACATTTTAGATCAAGTCAAATCCAAAGGGAATATGAAATTCCTGGAAGCTTTGCTTTCTGATATATTAGACATCAAAACAAAGTCATGTAGAAATAAATCCCATCTATACACAAGTTAAATGACATATGCAAAAACCAGGAAATAAACAGTCCAGAGTACATCCTCTGTAGTAACAAAAACCCAGATAAACAGGAAACAG
The DNA here is from genome assembly GCF_049901715.1 of Pseudonaja textilis. Lineage (NCBI taxonomy): Eukaryota > Metazoa > Chordata > Lepidosauria > Squamata > Elapidae > Pseudonaja > Pseudonaja textilis. The sequence continues at coordinate 28,007,175 of NC_141994.1, read as the reverse complement.
CACCAGTTAAACAAGAAGGAAGAAATAATACCTTAATCCAGGATCCATCAATGATGTAACCATACCTCAACCAAGACTGGAAAGGCAAGTTATTGTATATAAACAATCAACAAATTCCACTCTCCCATGTGTTGATGATGTTACCTAGCCTGTTAATGAAAAGTATGTAGGAAAATAAACAATCTCAAAGAACCCAAAAAACCAACAGTTCTCCATCAACCTCTACATGTGCTTAGGTACCTTCACTCAACAATCTCCTGGCTTTTCTTGAGGGCATCAAGATTCTATACCCTCAAAACTTCAACCAATAATTCACAAGTCAAAGATCCACCAAATCCTGCAATACCTTCTCTTTAATCAGAGTTGGCAGAAGGACCCTAACCCTAACCCACTGTCCACATCCATCCCTTTCCCAGAACCCACTCTCAGCAAATTTGCTAGAAGTATGTTTACCAGGTTGGGGTTTCTTTTATAAAACACTGATTTGTTAAGAGTGATTTTATGGCATTAAATTATGATATCCAAGCCAACATTTTAAAATTATATATACAAATAAACATTTTAGAATTATTGACTTCATTGTATAAATGTATAAAATAAATAGAGTTACTAAATTAAAAATTTTTTTAAAGAGAGAACATTCATTCAGATAAGGCTAGAGAAGGCTTTTCATGTCAAGAATGAAGGGCAGTTAACTAACAATAAATTGAATACAAGTCATTTCTATTAAGAAGTACAATTTTCACACTGAATCTTACAAGAAAACAGCAAGGGAAGGAAACCAGGATCAGCTAAGAGAAGCAGGCTTCTGAGAGTAGTCTCCAAGGCAAATGGGCTATTTGGTCCCCTGGGACATTATGGTTCATTGATGCAATTTTTTATAATGTTATCTCAATGATGTGTACATCAGGAAAATGATTCAAAAAGGTATTGAAAGATGAGCTGTCACTGACACATAGTTATTGTGAGCATATATTCCATATTACAGGTTTCCTCCTCATGTATATCTCCTTTAGCCTCTTGTAATTGTTGTACAGCATTCAGTTAATCTAAACTAGGTTTGTTCAATTAAAAATAATTTTGTAAAATGAATATTAAATATTTTTATAAAGGAAAATAAAGGAATAGTTCTTTGTATGTACTTGTGATTTGCCACAAATTATGTTCAAAGGGACTTCTTTTCTAGAGTCCTTGTTTATCACAGAACATGTGTGAATCACTACCTCCTCCTTTTCTTAATGTAATAGGTGATAATTGTCCCCCTTGGGTTCATCCTGCCTGCTGTGCCTAAAGCCTACAAGTTGTTGTCTAAATAAATTGATTAGAAAATAAGGACATGTGTTATTTTAAAACCAGACAAAATTAATACAGTTTGTGTTACAAGTCCCAAACTTCTGCAAGCTAGTGAGTAGATAAAATACACCTATTATTTGTGCTCCTTTGCAAGTTTCTCAGAAATGGTTTGTACTTGCCTTGTTCCAGGATCCAAGAAAAAGTTACTGGCCCAAAGTCACCAGCTGCCTTTGCTCTTAAGGCAGCACTAGAATTCACCATCTCTTCACTTTTAGCCTGTGCCTTATCCACTATAACTTACTTACCTTTTTCCTTTGCAAAATGACTGAAAAAATTCTGCCCACAGTTTGAATAGAATATGGAGTATTAGGATCTATCCCAATCAGAAACCCTGGATGACCAAGGAAATCAGCGCCTCTTGCGTGACAGGACCAAGTCCTTTAGGACCGGTGATGTGGCGAGATGCAATGTTGCCAGAGCTAATCTGAAGAAAGGTATTCGGACGACCAAGACTGATTATAAGAGGAAGATCGAGGATAATTTTTATAGCAATAACATGAGGCAGGTGTGGCGAGGGATTCAACAAATTACAAACCATCAACCGACCAATGTCATCCCTGCTGAGGGGGATGCTTCATTGGCAGAGGAACTGAATCATTTATTTGCTCACTTTGAGATGGAGACATCAGAGTCAGATAAAATACAACCCCCAACCAATTGTAGCCCCCACCTCATTGTGGAGGAACAGGAGGTGAGGAGCATTCTGAGGGCTGTGGACACTAGAAAGGCTGCCGGTCCTGATGGCATTTCTGGCTGAGTGCTTAAAGACTGTGCTGATCAGTTGGCTGGAGTCTTTACCAGGATCTTCAATCGGTTTTTATCCCAGTCCACTATTCCATCTTGTTTGAAGGCTTCCACCATTGTTCCGCTGCCAAAGAAGTTCCCTATCAATAATTACAGACTCAATGATTCTGTATGATTACAGACCAGTGGCACTCATTCTTATCATTATGAAGTGCTTTGAGAAATTGGCCTGCCGGCACATCATTTCTGGTCTTCCGCATACATTTGATAACAACCAGTTTGCATTACAGAAAAAATAGATCTACAGAGGACACTATAGCCATCACTCTTCACACTGCTCTGACTCATCTAGAACAGAGGGTGGGGGGCTATGTGAGGATGCTTTTTGTGGATTTTAGTTCTGCATTTAACACAATTCTTCCACATAGACTAGTGTCTAAACTTCTGGACCTTGGACTTTCTAATTCAATTTGCCTTTGGATTATGGATTTCCTGTCTGGCCGCTCACAGAGGGTCAGATTAGGTAATCATACCTCCTCAGCCCTTATTCTTACACTGGACGCCACAGGGTTGTGTGTTGAGTTCCTTGCTCTATACTCTATGTGCATGACTGCATTCCCACTCATGCTAGTAATACCATTGCTAAATTTGCAGATGATATAACAGTGATGGGAGTTATCTCCAGGGGGGGATGAGTCTGCCTACCGAGATGAGGTGGACTGGTTACTTTCGTGGTGTGGAGACAATAACTTGGTCCTCAACACCAATAAGACCAAGGAGCTTATAGTGGATTATAGAAGGAACAGATCAGACATCCAGCCCTTGCTTATCAATGGAGACTGAGTGGAGCAAGTGGCCAGTTTTAAGTTTCTGGGTGTTACCCTAAAAGAGGACCTGACCTGGGGTGCCCACATTGCAGCCCTGGTCAAAAGGGCCCAGCAGAGATTATACTACCTGATATTTCTCAGAAAACAACAACTGAATGAAAAATTGCTGGTGACCTTCTACCGCTGCACCATAGAGAGCGTTTTAACATACTGCACCTCTGTATGGTTTGCCAATTGCACAGTGGCAGATAGGAAAGCACTCCAGAGGGTTAACGTCATTGCCCAGAAGATCATTGGTTGCCCTCTCCCCTCTTTGGAAGAGCTTTATAGCTCCCACTGCCTTAAGAAAGTTCAAAACATTCTCAAAGATCCATCTCATCCTGGGAGCCCTTTTTTTGAACTATTACCATCTGGCAGATGGTACAGAATAATTAAAACAAGGACAAATAGGCTGAAAAACAGTTTCTATCCCAGGGCAGTAGCTCTTTTGATTCTGCTGTATAGTGCAGTGTTGGTGTGGTGTCGGGGGTTTCCAGTTCAATGTGTGAAGGGTGAAGGAAGTATGTTTGTATTTACTTTCATGGTCATGGTCATGATGTGCACTGAAGATGGTGTTTGATTTCGTTGTACGAGGTGCAATGACAATAAAGTTAAGTAAGTAAGTAAGTAAGTAAGTAAGTAAGTATACAGGAAGCAAACCAGTGGATGTTGCTAGTTAGACCAGAAACTGTCAATCACCAAAAGACAGCTTTTCACCCATGCAAAAATTGCACTAGAATAAAGCATACTTCATTGAATCCTGTAAATGTACATTACACCACTTTTGCTTTGGATTCTTTACTATATGTTATTTATAGTGAGTCAAGTTTAAATCCTAAACCTATATGCTTGGAATAGGACTCTTACTTCTAAGTGGACTGCTATGGGATGGCAATATGAGGCGTTCAGCAGTGGTGGGATTCAAATATTTTTACCACTGGTTTGGTGGGCATGGCTTGGTGGGCGCACTTTGCATGCGTGCAAACACTTTGCATGCGTGTGTGCACCAAACATGCACTTTGCATAGGCGCAGAGGTGTTTGCGCAGGCGCAGAGGCATTCTAATTCAGGGGTTGCCAACCTTATGGACCTCAGGGACCACCAAAGTCATAATTTTAAATCCTGTGGACCACTAATTTGAATTTTGACTGACGGTGGTGCAGGAAACTTTGGCCGGGCTCTCAAGAGATGAGAGTGACTCCAGCTGCTTCTCTCTGCTAACAGGCAAAATTGTCTCTCTCAGCTCACTCAGTGAGGTGTCATATAAAATGGTTCATTCTGTATTGTTGAATTTCTACTGTATTATTGAATTTCTACCGCCTCAGGTATTAAATACTATCACCTTGATTAGGAGGGCGAAACATTTACTGTTTTGCATTTCTTATCAGAAGCCACTCTCCAACCAGTATAATAAAATGGAACTATTTTGCTATTATATTATAATTTCTCTTTCTCTCAACAATCTCTCTACTCCAACTATTATATTTATCAGCCTGCAATGGGCCAGTAACAAAAAATACAAGAAGCCTTGCCCAAAGACTCCGATTTTGTGCCAGGGATCCACACCACAAATATGTGAAACTCTTGATTCCTCCACCATCCACGAGAGGAAAAAAACCATAGCAATACAAGGAATCTCCCCTTCAGACAAAGGAGTGGCCGGCTGGATGCGGTTTTACACCCAGTGCCATGAAGGACTCCAGAAGCCGGGCTTGGGTGCTCCTGATAGATAGGCCAACTGCAGCTCTGGAATATGGGACTGACTTTTCCACCAATGTCAGCAAGCCACCCCGGGGTGGATTTCCCTTCCCCACCGTTGGTCTTACCTTACCTTCCAGTTCCAGCTCACATGGCTCTACTCAAGGTAAGGTTTGCGCTTGGCCGAAGGGTGAGGGCCAGCAAGTGGGCGGGCCATGTGGGCGGTGCAGACTTGTGTTCCCGTGCAGTCTGGATTAATTGATTTGGGGGGGGCGCTTTGGGGGGGACATTCCACTGTGACCAACAACATTTTCTTGTGGCCCACCAGTGGGCCGTGACCCACCAGTAAGCCGCAGCCCACCAATTGGCGACTGCTGTTCTAACTTACCTCCTGCAAGCCTGCACAATGCTGATCGCTTCAGCAGCTGCAGTGCGGCCTCTATATAGTGTGGCTATATCTTATTCAATGCTCCGTATAAGCAAACCATGAATTGTATGTTGTATGAACCCAGGAATTGTGCTAGTGGGAAGAAGATATGATTTGAACATACCCAAAATTTAAGTCCAAGTTTGGAATTAAAAAGTGTAAAAAGTATTTTGTGAAAAGTACAATTGCTTTACATTTCTATGGACTCTGAAAAAGGTGTAAACTTCATGATTAGATCCTGCTATTTATCAGTTCATCTGTATAAACTATTCATTCTTGGAAGCAAAATATAAACCACTTGAAAGAGTTCCTTGTATAACCCTAATGCATATTCAAAAAACAAGTTGGGTATAATTCTTTTTTACTTACAGCTGGATTATGTCACTTAAAGTATATCAGTAAGAGCTGTGCTCCTGTTTTGCTGTGGTAGACTTGTGGTTTCAACCACTACTTCTGCAAGGTATTGTTTATTTAACACATGGTAAGCAGTATCCCAACAAGGAGCAATGCTCATGGTGAACTCTGTTTTGGCTAGGTATGTGAATTGATTATATACATACATACATTTTACACACACACAAACACACACACACACACACACACACAAGCCCTATACCTGTGCTTCACTATGAAACTATGTGATCAGGCTTAGTTTTTGGGGAGGAAAACAAGGGGAAAACTTCTGCCTCTGCCTACCAGCATCCATTGGTATTCATCTGACCAGCATCTTGTCAGTGTGTGAGAGAGTTGAGGGTTGTTTGGAAACTGGAAACGGTATTTGCTGTATGAGCAAAAAGGAGACAGCAAGGAGCCTGGGCATGGCTTAGCTCAACTGTTCTGTACTAAAGCTGCTTGCTGCTGTGAAACTAAAACTTAAATTCCTCTCCTCTGCTTGGGTTTTGCATTTGGAACAGATTGTTTTCAGGTGGGGAGGGGGAGTAGAACTCCTTAGCATTAGAGCATGTTAATAATAATATATGAAATACTAATGCTCTGATGGTCATTTTGAAAAAATCCTTTCTTAGTGAGCACCTAGAAGCCAAGAGGAACATACACGCCAAATTTCAAGTTTGTAGGCTTTACAGTTCTGGAGATTTTGTGATGATGCATGAGTGGTATCTTGCTTTTATGTATATAGAATAAATATATAAAGAACCATTTGGAAATTGGTAATTGACAGACTTGACATATATATACGCTAAGTCTGTTAATTACCACAAATTCAAATGCTTCTTTATAAATAGGCAAGACAAGTTTAGGAAATTAACAATCTCCAGACATTGCAAGAAGTATTTTACTAGGGATTCACATTTATTCATCTTTGCCTGAATTGCTAGAACATACCAGACTAAAAATAGCTGACTTTAGTGTGTTGTGCAAACCTAGCTATTGTGATTGCTTTATGGTTCAGTGGTTTGTGCAGATCTGAGCAGTGGTTATTCTGAATGGACCATGGTTCAGTTGACCATGAATTAATCTGCTGTGCAGATAGCTACCAGTTCTGAGATGCAATACCCAGTTAATCACAAGTTGAGAACAAAGAGTCAAGTTTTGGAGATTTGGGAGATGTAGCCCAGTTATAACTGTAATTAGATAATGAAATTTGCATAGATTTAGTAATTTTATTTTGTCGGTTTAAAAATAATTTTTCTATCCCATGGCTGGGGGTTGGGGACCCTGGTCTAACCAATTTAAGATCATGATTATCTATGAAGATAGTCTTACGGAAATTATTCAAAAATCTTTACAAAAACAAAACGTGCAGGGAAGAAAAAGTATGCTGACTCAAAATCACATAGAGAGGAGTGTAAAGCACTATGAAGCAGTATATAAGTCTAAGTGCTCTTGCCACTGCTAAATAACAGTGTTCTTGATGTACATTACAGTTTTAATAAAGAAATGTGAAGGTAGAGCTTGTTTCCTGAATATGTGACTTTTGTGGAAAACTCAACTTACAATGGAGCCACCTTCCTAGTGACCTTTGACGGTATGAAAAACATATTGATTCCCTTTTATCAGTAATACATTGTATAAAAATATTTATACAGGAGAAACTTTCTGCCATATAAGTTCAGACCTGACAGCATGAGGTTTATGAGTCCTGGGATTTGTCCAAATAACTGCATTCAGGGGCTACAGATGCATTATGCAGAAAAAAATAAAACAGATAGCTGTCTTTTATAGTAAAGGTTCATAGGTCAATTGGTAAGAGTCACATTTATGGTAGTGAGTTTTTGTTAACTGTACTGGGAACTATTCAACAAATCTGAGTTATTTAAGCATCTTACATTTCACTAAATATCAAAATATATTTTGGTTTAAATAAATAATTTCCTTCATATGAACATTTTATAAGATATTTTTATTTTTGCTGTCATCAGCAATGCATGCCCTTAAGCAATCTACCTACAAAAGCATTAATAATTTTATGGTTGTTTGGTTTTGTTCTGATTATCCATTAATGACATTGCAACTTTATATATTATATTTTTTCTTTCTTTTCCTGCTGTCTCACAGAGCTTTTTGTTGTTTTTTGAGCAAGTTTTATTGCCCTCTCAATGTTTTTATATAATTCCAGTAACTTGAGACTATTTAACTAGATTCTCCTGCCCCCTCAATATAGTCCGGGTTTATTTAATAATTCTACATATCACATATCTCTAACTGTGCAATGTCACTCTGTATGTGTTTTCCCAGATTTAAATCCAATGTATTAGCTTTCCAAGCTTAAGTAAATGTAGTATAGATTGCAGCCTTAATCAGTGAACTGTTTTCTCCCACACATTAAATGATGTTATTTGCTTGTAACATTATCACCTTTATGTGGTTTAGCAGTATAATTTATCTAGATGATAAATTTCCCAGTTCCTGAGTTAATCCATTATCTGGATTTTCACAATACATTGCACCATTACCTAACCAAACACATGAAGCCTGAAAAACTAATAAGGACAACGATAATCAACCTCAGAACAATGTAGCCTTCCATTTACGAACACAATTGGGCCCAAAATTTTGGTTGCTAAGTGTTACGTGAATTTTGCCCCATTTTACGTTTTTTTTTGTAAGTGAATCACTGCAGTTGGTAATATAATTGTTAAATTAATCTGGATTTCCCATTGACTCCGCTCATGAGAAGGTCATAAAGGGTTATCACATGACCCTGGGACAATGCAACTGTCATAAATATGAGTCAGTCACCAAGCATCTGAATTTTGATCACATGACCATGGGGATGCTGCAGCGGTCATAAGTGTGAAAAATGGTCATAGGTCACTTTTTTCAGTGCCACTGTAACTTTGAATGGTCACTAAATGAACTGCTGTAAGTTGAGAATTACCTGTACTGCAAATGGATCCTGTGTTTGTCATCAGCATTTTATGTATGTTTTGGTGCTAACTTCAAAGACTATATACTTTCAACAGAATAAGCCACAAAATGGTTCAGTGCAAATGTTGGCACAATTATATGTAACTCAAATAACAAATAGTTTTTTGTGGCACTTTGTATACAGGTTTTTTCCCCCAGTATGTTCCAAGTGGCTTCCACACTGTCTTTTCTTATGCTCAGTTGCCATTAATTCTGTTGGGAGATGAATCTGCTTCAAATACTTCTTCATATTGGGGTATGTTTTATTTCATGCAATTGTTGTACTTATATTCCCATTTATTTCACTTATTTCCTTTTCTGTCATATCTATTTCTTCCCCACAACATCACCAAGAAGTAGTTTGTTCCACATTCCAAAGCTATAACCATTCAAGTATCCTTCATTAATGCTCTCTTTCCGTATGCATATTTAAAGACAACATACTATTAAATTTCCTTTTACATATATATATGCATTAAAAGCTTGTGGTAAAATTATGTACTATATATGAAATAAACAATACCTTAAAAAAAATATATAGACAATCTCTGCTATCATTTGTTGTTGAATTCCTATTTTGTAACTGCTTGCTTCACTATCACTCATCCATTCATGTCACCTATTAATGTCCATTTAGGTTACTTTTTTATTTACCTGTATGTCACCTTTATTATGTCTACAAATAATTCAAGGGAACAAATGTATCCCACATACCTTCCTCTTTCTATTTTCCCACATCAACAACCCTGTGAGGTGGGTTGGGCTGAGAGAGACTAGCCCAAAGTCACCTAGTTGGCTTTGATGCCTAAGATGGGACATGAACTCATCTTCTCCCGCTTTCTAGTCTGGCACCTTAACCACTAGATCTAATTGACTCACCATCAAAGTGTTCTTACTTTCATATGGACCTAAATTACATAAATGTAAGCTTTCAGACAAATTTCAGTTATTTCATTCATAATTAAACAGACATTTTCACTCCTCTGCATATGTTCATGATTCCATACTACAAGAACAAGTAATTTCATTTACAGATTACAGATTAATAGAGTTGGAAGGGACTTTGTAGGACATCTAGTCCAACCTCCCACCCAAGCAGGAGACCCTACACCATTTCTGACAAATGGCAGTCCAATCTCTTCTTGAAAACGTATGGTGACGAAGCTCCCACAACTTCTGAAGGCAAGATGTTCCATTGGTTGATTGTTCTCACTGTCAGAAAATTTCTCCTTATTTCTAGTTGAATCTCTCCTTGTTCATTTCCACCCATCATTCCTTGTCTGGCCTTCAGGTGTTTTGGAAAACAGGTTGACTCCTTCCTCCCTGTAGTAGCCTGTCAGGTCCGTGTATCTGCCATTCTTCGATGGAAGAAAAGGGGGTGGTGGTTTTGATTCAGTTAATTATTTTCCAACTCGATGAAACCAAAATATCTTGTCTTGCATTGAATCTGTATAACCTTTTACAGGATTTATAACAGTTGCCTGGCACCCCAGATGCCTGAAAAATTCTCACCTTTTTGGAGAGATTGAAAGAGAAGAAGGGGCCATGTAGATTCCAACACCGGAAGAAAACTCTTGGAAACCTCTCTCCCAGAGACAAGGGGAAAATAATATCTTTGGATCTGCGGATTGGTAGAATCCACATCGGACTAGGGGGACGGATTCTAATTCCCTTTATCTGAATTGCACTTGTTTTTTCCCTCTTCAATAAAATATTCCTTTTGAAATATAAGTTTTTCAAGAGTTCATACTTAATTTTGAAGGGGGGAGAGTCTGGTCCTTACACAGCCCCTCAAATATTGGAACACTGCTATTATGTCCCCCCTGGACCTTCTCTTCACTAGACTAGCCATGCACAGTTCCTGTAACTGTTCTTCATATTTTTTATTTAGATTTTTTTTAGATTTACAGTTATACAAAATATCCATTTTTATTTTCATTTCATTTGTTAATGCATGTTCTTAACTTTTAACTTTTCAGTCACAATTTTCTTTATGCTAAAGCACCGTTTTATCTTTTTAACCATATGTCTTTTTCTTTTCATTTTCATTCATCTCTGAGGCATCCTTGGAGTTCTGGAAATTATCATCTTAGTAGCAAATGAAACTTTATGTTGAAATATCCGGTGTCCTGAAATGAGAATATGTTTCTTCTTTGAAATCACTTCTAGCTATGAATAGTCACAGAAAGCCCAGCTTTCCAAACAATTGGCATTCTGTTTAGATATATCTTGATACCATTCTTGATTAGTCGAAGTATTCAGTTGTGGTTCTATATGCTCAGAAAAATGATGAAATATTAATTTGTAAGATTGTTAGATGGAAAGACATGAACAGAATTCTGTTCAAGTATTAGCATTGGTTAAAACATACTGTAGAAAGTGTTCCATTCTTAGCATGCTTACTGCATTTTTAATAAAATCCACTTCTCCTGCCTTCAGCAAATCAAGCAATACTGTCTGAACATCAACATAAATATGTTGTTTTTACATCTTTTTTGTCACATAAATTTTGAAGCCATAAATCTAAAGCAGCCTCCATATACTACTATTCATGCAACAGAATGAGACTGAAGGAATCCAAAGCAGAAGAACCAAGTAAAGCATTCAAACTGAAGCAGAAAACCCATTTTTGAATGTACTCTTTTGGGAGAACTTAACTTATGGAAAAAAAAGTAGCAGAGAAAGAAGGTAAAGACAGAATCTCTCTTCCTGATCTGCCAGTCTGCCTCCCCCCATCAAGAATAATCTCCCTCCCTCCCTGGTAGGCTGTGTTAAGAGGACGTGCTTATCCATGCTTAACCTACTTTTCTGGATGAATCATAAAGTAAGCACTTGGACTGGGTTTATGTGACAAACTGGGCTAAAATGTGGCTGGGCAATTTGTAGTTCAGTGTGTCATGCAGATTCAGCAGAGTGAGATGTAGAACTGAGGAGGTCCATGACAAAATGACTACAGGGGAAGGTGCTCCTTCATCTGTCACATCTAACTAGCATCAGTGTTGGATATCTGAAATGTTTCTTTATGTTTTCCACAGTGTTCTACATAGCATCATATGAGAGTTATTTTGGGAAATTACAATGGCACTTGTTGTGTGCTATTGCCACTCTGAATATTAGACTTTGTTCTATCCATTTATTGAACTGCATAAGTAATACAGGCCTTACACTCAAATGTTTCACTCTACAGAAATATTTGTGCCTCAGTAACCCCCACCCCCACCCCTCAGTTCCCTTATTTTCTGCTTACATTTGTGCTTTTCTAAATGGAAAACTTATTTCTTCTGCAGAACACTTCATGAACAACAGGCAAAGTTGCTACTTTTTAGTTTGTTCATTTATTTTTTTTACAAAAAATATTATTTTTCATTTAAGTTTTGCATTTTTCATTAGCTTAACTTATTGCTTATTCCAATAATATTCCTCAATTGCTATATAATTAATGGAATGACAGTTGAAATTGTAATATTTCTCCATTACTGACTGAAAATAACAGTGCCCATTTCAATGTAGTACAATGCAATTTCTTTTTTACACACACCCCCCCGCATTATTTCATATTTTCACTAGTGTAATATATACCATACTCAGTGTCAGTCTTGGGTCCATCTTGGGACAGATTTCCAGGGCTGCCACAGCGGGGGATGGGCGAGCTGTGGGAATGGCAGAATAGCAAAGGGAGTATATCCATAACAACATTCTTTCACATGAGATCAAGGACGAGCTACGGACACCTGGAAGGGAGCGACCAAAATTTGGTGGCAGCTGAGGCAGGAGATGGATTGGGCCATGTGATGTGAATGTCACTGAATGGGGCAGGGTGTGAGTTTTAGAGTGGGTGGGGGGAAATGTGGGATTTCAGATTCGGTTTTCCCTAGATGTGCCAACATGGCCTCTCTAATAATTTTTTACTTTGATGGACTTTGTCTCAGAGTTCTGAATTGGAAAGAGAGTTTAATTGGAACGCCGACCTTCAGTTTATTAACAATTATCCCTGGTTGATCCAGGAAAAGCTCTTCAATCCGTCGGTGGAGGAAAGCAGCCATTGAAGCTGCTGAAAGGTTGGGACAGCTCTGGAGTGAAGAAGAATAAGAAAGAAAGTGTGTTGGCTCTGGGTGAGATTTTAAAATCTTTTCTTTTTACAAGAGAGCACCCTAAGGGGGAAGAGAAATAATATTGAAGACAGAAGAAGGAACAGCGGCAAAAGTGAACCTTTTGTCTAATTAATTTGGGGTTTTTTTGTTTATTGTATTATATTTTTAAAAAAGAGGATTTTTTAAAATTGGACTGGACTTTCCAATTAATAACTATTAATAACTATTGAAGGACAACCTATTTTAAAGAGAGAAATCAATTTTTTCTTTTGTTAGTTTTTTAAAATTTCTCTCTAAAGGGGATTTTTTCTGTATTGGAAACTTTTTAGATTTTTTTTTTTGCCTTCATTACATTGTAATGAAGTGAATTAAACAAAACAAAATAACACTGCCATCTAGAGGCTTTAAATAATTTTTATGGAATGAATCGTGAGAAGAAAAAAACTTTTTCAGCCAGCTTGTTTACATTTAAAGAAGATAGAGAGCTGAGCACTGAATAAATGTTTATGCAGGTGTTGCTCCTGTAAAACAATCTTAATGGCTGGAGACTGAAATTGAAAGAGAAGAGTTTATTGTGACCTTGGAGTATATTTTGTTGATGCCTTGGATGTTGTTTGGTGGCAGTGATTTACTTTGTCATGAAATATTCAAACTGCAATGCTTTCTTGGCTGGTAGCTTTGTCTAGCTTGGTCTTTCTGGATTTGATTTTAAATTTTTAATTAGGCCTTGGCTTTATTGTTGGAATACAATTTTTTTATTTTTCTTATTTTATTTTATTTTTGATTTTTTTATTCCCTTTCTGGTGGATTTTTTTTCTTGTTTTTTGTGTGCTCCTATAGAGTTGGTTTTTTTTTTAATTTTTATTTTTATTCCTATTTTTAATTTTACTTTTTTCCCCTTTTTCTCCCTTTTCCCCTCTTTTTAATTGGATTGAGGTAAAGAAGAACCTGAATATTGTTTATTGGCATTGTATGCTGAGTTCCACTGACTAGACTTGCAACCAATTTGAAATGAGGAAGACAACTGCTACAGGTTCATCAATTTCTACATCCTCTTCTCCACTTAGTGGTCAACGGTCAATATACACAATGCTGCAGCAGGAGAAGGAAAGAGAGAAGGAGAAGGAGAAAAAGAAGGAGGTCACACTACAAATGATAATGCAAGCAATACAAAGAATAGAAGACAGAACAGAGAAAATAGGTGAGAAAATAGAGAATATACAACAAATGATGATGAAAAAAGATAGAAGAAAAAGGTGACCAGGGAGACAAAAAATTGGCAAAATAGATAGCAGATTAACAGTTGTTGAACAAGAAAAAGAAGCAGATTAACAGTTGTTGAACAAGAAAAAGAAAAGGAATGTTGGTCTGGGAGATAGACAGGGCAGATTTTTATCTCAGATTTCAAAATATTGAAGAAGAAAAGGGAGAAAACTTGACTGAAATAATGATAGAAATACTGGCCTTGAAGATATCCAAAGAGAAAATGATGGATGGAATAGATGGAGCATACTGAGTTTTTACAAGATATGCAATGAGAAATAAGCTACCAAGAGAAGTCCATGTGAGATTCACCAAGAAGGCAATTAAAACACAGATATTACAAAGTGCAAGAGATGATCCACAGAAGTATAAAGGCAAGGAGATTATGGACTTAAAACAAGTACCAAGAAGAGTGAGGGAATCAAATAGAGAATATCAATTTTTGACAAAAATTCTTGTCAAGAAGGGAGTCAATTGCAGATGGTTGATTCCAGAAGGTCTCATATTTACCTAGCAAGAACAAACACATAGATTGGATTCAATAGAGAAAGCAGAATTATTTTGTGGAGAATATTTTAGAGGAAAAGAAGAGGAAAAAATACTAGAGGAGAAAATAGTTAAACTTCAAGAGGAGGTGGCTGAGAAAAGAAATAAATAAATGCAAGATGAAAAGAAAGAAGCAGTAGGTGGAAGGGTGGAACCTAAAGAGGCAAGAGAGCAAAGATCTACAAGAGCAATAAACCCTACATATAAAATATAAACAATAGAAGAAAAGAAATTGATTTCAATAAACATAAATGGATTGAACTCAGCCACCGAAATGAATAACATTTTTCATAAATTAGAAAAATTAAAATTAGATATAATTTGCTTACAAGAAGTTCACATAAAAACAGCATGCCCAGGTATTGAAATATCCTAAAATTGGGAATTTATATACTGCATTGGCACAACAACAACAACAAAAAAGAGGAGTTGTTTTATATATTAAGAATACAATTGGAGCCAAATCAATTTTTATAGATGAAGTAGGAAGAATATTAATGGTAGAAATCATTGATAATAATGTAAAGACACTTTTAGTAGCAATCTGTGCTCCCAATGAAAAACAAGAATAATTTTATAGAAAATTGCACAAGACAATTATAGAATTGGAGTGTATGTATTATGGGAGACATCAGCGTGATAATGGATATAAAATTGGACTATACAACACAGAAACTTAATTTAAAAAATAGAAAGACACTTCTGAAATCTTTTTTTAAAATGGTGGAGGAATTAAGCATTAAAGATGTTTGTAGAGAAAGGAATACTAAGAATAGACAATATACATTTTATTCTAATAGACATTTATCATGGTTGAGAATAGATATGATCTGGATGTCAACAGAATTAATTTCCAACATACGAGAGGTTAATATTGAAACAAGTACTTGGGTGGACCATAATCCAATATGGATGAAATGGCAGGGACAAAGAAAAAGATCAATATGGATTTTGAACAATACAATATTGCAAGAAAAAGAATTTATACAAAAGATGGGAAAACAACTGGACTTTTTAAAAAAGAAAATAATAGGGAGGACATTCCACTACAAAACTTATGGGACACAATGAAGGTCTATGTCAGAGGTTCGATTATAGATTATACAAGAAGAAGTATTTTAAAAAGGTGAGCACAACAGATATTAGACAAGGACTACAGAAGACTTGAGAAAGAACTTCAAAGATATCCACAAAAAAGAACATTAAAAATCAAATGGACACAAGAACACAAAATGGGGTTGATGGAAAAGAAGGAACTAGCCTAGAAAATCAGGAGTGCTAAACAGAACTTCTTCGAAAATGCAAACAAACCTGGCAGAGGGTTGGAATATAAATTGAAAAAAGAAAGAGAGAAAAAAAAGATAATACAATTAATAGATGATCAAGGAATGGTTTTAATGGAAATGAGGGAAAAAAGAAGATAGTGAAGAAATATTATGAGAAACTATATAATCAAGAAAATGTTGAAGAAGAAAAAAATTAAACAATACTTGCAAAGAGCGAAATTGCCCTAAATACCTGAGGATATTAAGGTAATGTTAGAAGGGAAAATAACAATGATGGAATTGTCAGAGGCATTAAACAGACAGAACACTGGAAAGGCCCTGGGCCCAGATGGGCTACCAGCAGAATTCTACAAGGCTTTATAAAAATTCTTAAGCATTTCAATGCTTGAAGTGATGAACGAGGTTTTGTCAAAAACTAAAATACATAATTTATGGACAGAGGCTCTTATACCAAAAGAGGATACTGCAACAAATTAAAAACTATAGACCGATTTCCTTGCTAAATGCAGACTATAACATTTTGCCTCAATAATGGCAGAAAGACTTAAGAGATATTTGAACAATTTTATACTTGCTGATCAAAATGGATTTCTGCCCAAGAGGCAAATCAAAGATAATATGAGAATAATTTTGAATACTTTAGAATACTATGAAGCACATTCAGAGAAGCAAATGGCCTTGGTATTTTTAGATGCACAAAAGCCTTTGATAATGTAAATTGGCAGTTTATGATATTACAAATGAAACAGATGATAAATGGAGATTTGACAGATAACATTAATATTTAAAAAAGGAGCTAGACAAGGATGTCCACTGTCACCTCTGTTGTTCATATTGACCCTGGAAGTGTTAAACAGAAATATTAGAGATAATAGTGAAATAAAGGGAATGAACATAAAAAAGGAGGAATATAAACTACAAGTGCTTGCAGATGATCTCGTGTTTATATTGGAGGAACTATTGAAAACAGCACCCAAGTTAATAGAAAAGTTTGAAGAATATGGGCAGGTGGCAGGATTGAAAATAAATAAAGATAAAACTAAGATATTAGTTAAAAACATGATGGAAAAACAAAGGAAAGAACTGACAGAGAGTTTGAACAGCCAGATCACAAGTTAAGTTAAATACTTAGGAATACAATCAACAGCAAGATGTGGAACACTGAAGAAAGACAATTACTATAAATTAAAACAACAGATTGTGACAAACCTGAAGAAATGGGAAAACCTACAATTATCTCTGATATGGAGAATATCAACAATTAAAATGAATATATTACCAAGGATATTATATTTGTTTCAGACAATTCCAATCAAATTAGGGAAAGAATGTTTTGATGATTTAAATAAAATAATATTGAAATATATGTGGCAGGGAAAGAAGGCAAGGATAAAACTTAAATTGTTATAGGATGCTAGAATAAGAGGAAATTTTGGATTACCCAATTGGGAATTATATTACCAGGTGATAACATTGATGTGAGTGAAAGAATGGATTGTTTTGAGGAATACTAGATTGTTAACATTGGAAGATCATGATTTGTTATTGGGATGGCATGCATTTTTATGGTATAAGGAAAGTAAAACACATGGGTATTTTAGAAGACATTATATTCTAGATGCATTATTGATGATGTGGGAGAAAATAAGAAAACAACATTATATGAAAATACCAGTCTGGTTATCAACTATGGAGGCATTTGCTTATACAATTGTTTTTAAAATGGAACATACAGTGAGATATGGTGAATTATTAAACGAACAGGGTGAACTCAGAACAAAGCAAGAACTAGAGGAGCAAGAAATAAAGATGAATTGGTACTCATACATTCTAAATACAATAAAGATAGTGGAACAGAAGGGTTTTATAATGAACTTATTGAATTAGATGAAATTTTAACAGGTACTGATGAGAGGATGATCAAAAAGTTATATGGTTATTTACTTGGAGTGAAGTTAGAAGAAGAACAAGTCAAAGAAACAATGATTGCTTGGGGGAAATTTTAGTATCCATCATGTTTACATTTAACAGGTTATGCTATTCTAATAATACAGTTGTATTATTACTAAATATTATTACAATTATTTTACATTCAATTTATAGCATACTTTCATATATTTACATAGTTATTTACACAATTATACATAGTTATACTTAGTCATACAATATTGTTTCATCTCACCTAATCTTTCTTTCATTTCTCTATTTTGTGTCTACCTTGTAACCAATTATACCATAGATTCCAGGTTTCATGGTACTCTATTTCTTCTTTCTCCTTCATTTCCATTGAAAGCCTGTCCATTTCTGAACACTCTAAAATCTTTTTTATTATTGTAGTGTCGGAGGGAATACTGTCACATTTCCAATTCTGTGAAAAGGCTATTCTTGCTGCAGTTATTATATGTAATATAATATATTAGAACTTCTTACTAATTTTATCTTTTAATATACCCAATAGGAATGTCTCTGATCTCAATTCAATTTTCTGTTTTATAATTTCCTCCAACCAACTCCTAATTTTGAGCCAATTATTTTTAGCTTGGGGGCAAGTCTATCACATATGGAAATAGGTTCCCTGTTCATAATTACATTTCCAACAATTTGCCAATCTATTAGAGAACATCTTAGCCAATCTTGCTGGGGGCAAGTGCCAGTGGTAGAACATTTTATATAGGTTCTCTTTGTAAGCTGCTGATAAGGTCAGTTTATAATTTACTTCCCATAGTTTTTCCCAATCTTCCAAATTGATGCTATTTCCCGATAGGTGGTTACTTGGCTAATTTGCTTGTCTAGGCTTCTTCTGAAAAAAGAACCAGCATCCGCTCAGGAAAAAGGGGTAACTTCCCATTGATTCTCCTGAATTCACAGATGTGTTCCTTGATGGGTCGCCCTCCCTGCTTTAGGTTGCTGAGTTCATCTTCCATGTATAGGTCCTCCTCTGTCTCCTCAACTTTGACCTCTAGCAGTTGTAGGAAGTCATCTGCATCCTGCAGTTTGGGGCCCTCTCTTGTGGAGGGTTGCTAGCCATCCTCTTGCTTTTTGCTCCAACCCCTCAGAAATGGCATTCACCATGGCTCTAAGGGAGGGGTAGAGGTATCCATAGCATTCTAGGTGGATCTCAGCTGAGTCAAGGAATAGAGCTAGCTGGTCTGGGTCCCCATCAAATTTCCCCCTGAACTGGGGTGGTTCATTGAGCACTGCTCCTTCCTCCTCCTGTCACCCTCTATAAGCCTGTGCTCGAGGTGGCTGGCCTTCTCCCCCAGCTCTATTTGGCACAGGGGGAAGGGGGTTGCCTGCTGCATGGAGGAGGCACTGGCTGCAGCTTCAGACTCCTTTTTCTTCTGGTGGGTGGAGAAGGAGGGCTGTGGTCTCACCTGCTTCTCCTCAGTTCAAAGGGCTCTGTAAAAACTCCCCTCTGGTTTGGGCAGTGTGATTGGCTGTCATCCTGAATAGTGACCCGGTCAGTTCCCCCACTCAGTTGCTCCATGGATCTCTCCAGGGATTCCGTCAGGGCTTTTGGGGCCCTGTCCTGTGCCCAGTCCCACATCTAATCCACTCTTCCCAGTTCACTCAAGGGCCTTCTCCCTTTTTGGGCCTGGGGATGGGGAAACTCAGCCTCAGAGGCCTTAGGAATTTTCTTTTTCCACCAGTACTCATCTGGTTTTCTTTCCTCCACTGGAGCAGGTTTCTCTGCTTCGGAATTCAGTGGGGGCTTACCTCCAGCTTTAATTATGCTATCAGCTTCTGTTTGCTTTTGGCTGGAGGCCAAGTCTGTTTCTCCTCCTGATAGCCCACCCTCTGCCATGGCTGCCTGAGTTTCTCTCTGTGTACCCCAGATTTCGTGGACTGATCAAAGAGGCGGGAACCCAGGACCCCAGTAATATTGATTTATTATGAGAATTGGCTTGTTGTCAGGATTCCAGTAATTGCTCTAATTAAATCATGATTCTCAAGCCAAACTTCAAAAAACTTCAAAGGATTTATTAGAGATGACATACTGGCACTGCCCTGTATGAAGCCAACTGTAGCATACATAATTTATAGTCACCTGTGGCCCTGTTTCCCCCCCTCCACCCTGGGTGTCTCATAAACAAGATTCTCCAATTGAGCACAGTCATGGGCTGGGTGTCATCATCATTCACATTCTCCAATTAAATACACTGCTCAAAAAAATAAAGGGAACACAAAAATAAGACATCCTAGATCTGAATGAATGAAATATTCTTATTAAATACTTTGTTCATTACATAGTTGAATGTGCTGACAACAAAATCATACAAAAATTATCAATGGAAATCAAATTTAGCAACCCATGGAGGTCTGGATTTGGAGTTACACTCAAAATTAAAGTAGAAAAAGACACTACAGGCTGATCCAACTTTGATGTAATGTCCTTAAAACAAGTCAAAGTGAGGCTCAGTAGTGTGTGTGGCCTCCACGTGCCTGTATGACCTCCCTACAATGCCTGGGCATGCTCCTGATGAGGTGGTGGAAGGTCTCCTGAGGGATCTCCTCCCACACATGGACCAAAGCATCCACCAACTTCTGGACAGTCTGTGGTGCAACATGGCGTTGGTGGATGGAGTGAGACATGATGTCCCAGATGTGCTCAATTGGATTCAGGTCTGGGGATCAGGTGGGCCAGTTCATAGCATCAATGCCTTTGTCTTGCAGGAACTGCTGACACACTCCAGCCACATGAGGTCTAGCATTGTCGTGCATTAGGAGGAAACCAGGGCCAACCGCACCAGCATGTGATCTCACAAGGGGACTGAGGCTCTCATCTCAGTACCTAATGGCAGTCAGGCTACCTCTGGTGAGCACATGGAGGGCTGTGCGACCCCCTAAAGAAATGCCACCCAACACCATTACTGACCCACTGCCAAACCAGTCATGCTGGAGGATGTTGCAGGCAGCAGAACATTCTCCATGGCATCTCCAGACCCTGTGACATGTGCTTAGTGTGAACCTGCTTTCATCTGTGAAGAGCACAGGGCTCCAGTGGCGAATTTGCCAATCTTGGTGTTCTCTGGCAAATTCCAAACGTCCTGCACGGTATTGGGCTGTAAGCACAATCCCCACCTGTGGACCCTCATACCACCCTCATGGAGACTGTTTCTGTCCGTTTGAGCAGCCACATGCACATTTGTGGCCCACTGAAGACCATTTTGCAGGGCTCTGGCAGTGCTCCTCCTGTCCCTCCTTGCACAAAGGCGGAGGTAGCAGTCCTGATGCTGGGTTGTTGCCCTCCTACAGCCTCCTCCATGTCTCCTGATGTACTGACCTGTCTCCTGGTAGCGCCTCCATGCTCTGGACACTATGCTGACAGACACAGCAAACCTTCTTGCCACAGCTCACATTGATGTGCCATCCTGGATGAGCTGCACTACCTGAGCCACTTGTGTGGGTTGTAGATGCTGTCTCATGCTACCACTAGAGTGAAAGCACTTCCAACATTCAAAAGTGACCAAACCATCAGCCAGAAAGCATAGGAACTGAGAAGTGGTCTGTGGTCATCACCTACAGAACCACTCTTTTATTGGGGAAGTCTTGCTAACTGCCTGTGCTTTCCACCTGTTGTCTATTCCATTTGCACAACAGCATGTGAAATTGATTGTCAATCAGTGTTGCTACCTAAGTGGACAGTTTGATTTGCTGTGTGTGTATTATTCAAACACTTCTCTCAAATACATCTCCCTGTATGCGCTCATTCTCCTAACGGGGAATTACCTCAACAAGAAGTGTGATTGACTTGGAGTTACATTGTGTTGTTTAAGTGTTCCATTTATTTTTTTGAGCAGTGTATATTCATGGGTAAACGCTCGGTTATTTTGTTTACAATCTTTTAAAGATAAGAGTTGGAATGTACTTTTGCTTTCAAACTGCTGCACTACTCTTCCGGATTTCCTTCCTCCCTTCCCCTTTTTTAATGGCAACTACTAAAACAGGCATAGGAATGTTTTATGAGTTGACAACAGTCCCATCTAGCTGGCAAAACTCTATGGGCATCCTCAGCCATTTGAGTCTCAGTCCCAGCTTTTTGATGACTTCATGGCTAACTACGCACCTAGTGCAACCCAAGTCCAATAAAGCCAGCATCCTCCCTTGGGTCCCCGAAGAGGGAACCACTTGTTTCTACAGGGAGAGTTACAGGGGTCACCTGCTGACGTCATTGTCATTATCACTTTCAGTCTCACCCAAGTTGGAGTTCCCAATCCCTCAGAGGGATGAACTCTATGACCTCCAGACCTGTCAGTGCTGTCTCTCAGGTTCGAGGAACTGGTTTCATTGCCCCCTCCCTAGGGGTTGTCGTGGTGCTGAATTTGGGATTTCTGGGTTGGCATGCTGCAGTTCGGTGTCCTTCCTTCCCACATCTGAAGCATGTTGTGATCCTGGGGTGTTTTTTACATGTGGGAAGGATAGACTCACCCCATCCACTGGCCCTCCAGTATCGGTCCCGGACATGGTCGATCTCTACTTCCCCTGCCAACACACATACCAGCATTGTAGGGTTCATGGGCCCTGTGTGAGACACAGGTATGGTAGACATCATCATTGAGGCCATCTTTGAAGCAGTTGATAAGAATGTCTTTGGGCCACATGGCTAACCAGTCTGCCAGCTCTTGGAACTTTTAAGAGTATGTGATCATGACTATTGTCCTTGGGTGATAGTCTTTATCCAGTTCCAAGCCTTGCGCTTGGCCAGTTAAACCTTGAAATGCTGGCAAAAGGCTTTTATAAAGTTGTTATAGTTCCACAGTTGGGGGCATTGTTATTGTGGAGGAAGACCATTCACTCAGTCGCTGCACCCTCCAGAGCCATGTTTACCCATCTTATTCAGGCTTCTCCCATCTCCATATTCCTGCAAGTAGTTCCAGACTTGCACCAGGAGGAATCCCAGTTGCTCAGGGTCCCTCCCATACGTAACCTCTAAGTCTGGGACCTTTGGGGCCTGGTGTCTTTGAGGAGCAGTCCACATAGGCAGAATGGCTTGTGCAACTTGGTCAGGGACATTGAGTAGCTGTCTCTGCAAGAGGCTCTTGGGCTCTTTGACTCCCCCATACCTATTATATCAGCATGGCTTTCTCTAGGCTTCTTCTGGTGGGGGATCTTCCCTTTGCCCCAGGCCAGGGGTGGGATTCTACCAGTTCTGACCAGTTCTATAGAATCGGTAGTTATGATTCTGCACAGTTTGTAGAACTGGTAAATTGCACCCCTGGCTAGCCCTGCCCTTCCCTGCCCGTCCCTCCCCTCCCACCCACCACCCACCCCACCAGTCACTCCTCATCTCGCTCGCCATTATTAACCTGCCTTTGCCTGCCATTGCTGCCTGCCTTTTGCCAAGGCCCTGATCTCCCTGGGTGAGTGAGCCTGCAAGAAAACCCCAGTTGAGTTAACCCCCCAGCTGGCCTAGGCCACTGCGCTGTCCCCCTACCATCCCTGGGCTTGCCTGGCTTGCTTCACTGCTGGGGCAATCTCCTTTTCCCCCCTGGCCTGGGCTGAACTGGCCGGGAGAACAAATTCCCCAAGGATTTCTTTGCCTAGCCGATGTGCAACTCCTTCACGTTTCTTGCCATTGTAAGCAGGGAAAGAAAAGTTTGTGTGGGGCTAAAAAAAAAAAGTTAAATCAATCAATTCCAATTTCTAGCAAAAGAAAACGATCGCGATTAACTTTTTTTTTTTAGCCCCACACAAACTTTTCTTTCTCTCCACATGATGGCAAGGAGTTGCAAATCAGCCAGGCAAAGAAATCCTTGGGAGAAGCGAGGGCATCTGGGAGATGGTGGGCGGGGAAAGCTTCATGGTGCCATGCTGCAATGGTGAAACAGGCAACGGAGTGGCCAGCATGAAGGAAGGAGGAGGCCGCCTGCTGCCCTTCTCTTCTCCTTGTTCCTCCTGCTCCACTCATGATGGCTGCTCCATTTCCTACTTCTACATTGTAGCGCAACACCCAGGAATCCACTTTGGTAGCATGGTGGTGGTGGGGATAATTTGCCTGGCCAAACTAACCCTGTACAGTCTCTGCTACATACATCGGGCTCAGCAGCAGCTTCGATCAATTGGCGGTGAACAAAACAGCCCCATTGCGTTTTGAAACATCCCTGGGGGTGGGACGGGGTTTCTAAAGTGCACATTCTCCGACTTCTCAGCAAGCCGCAGGACCTCTCCGGGCTCAGCAGAGGCAATTTGGCTAGTGTCTTTTTAGCTGGGCTGGCGTGTGTATGTGCTTTCTAGGAGTCTTCTCTTTTAAGGGGGCGCTAGCTTTGGGATTTACAGGATTTGCGGGTTGATCTGTTCCCTACCTCCTCCTCCCCACCCCCTTTCCTTTGGCTTTATAGGTAGATGGTCCTCCCTGGGATTTGCATCTGGTTCACTGCCTACAAGTCTGTTATTTTTGGAGGGTCCTTTTTGGGCAGGATGAGCTGTGGTTTTGCATTGATGTTCGGATGGATGGGTGTGTGGTTGTTTAATTCCATTAATGAAGTTCACTTTATCTTAAGTGCTGCCTTTGAAACTATAGTTTTTCATTTGTGCATTTTAGAAAGCTTTGGTGTAAGAGTAAGAACTTAGAGTGTATTCATATTGTAGCTCTGGTTTTAAGATTGGGATCATATAAAGTTGAAAGGGAATAATGATAATAAATAAAAAGTAGAATATCATAGCATTAAGTAGAAAGTTACTCTTTTGACATTTGCTCTCTTGTAAAATATATGTTATCCTGCTGTAAACATATTTCCTTATGCATTTACTCATTGGTAAACATATGCCTGAAATCAATTGCATCCTCCTGGATCAAGTATATGATCCTGTTATCTACATCCTTCATAAATAATCCTTCATGAATCTTTCCATAAATGCCACCCCATTTCCTCCAGAAATTGGCACGTAACTATATATCCAACTGTCAAAGCACACACATCTTTGACCTATGGTGTTAACAAAAGGCTGAAGTGGTCAGTTAGGCAGACAACAGAGAAAAGATAAAAACATCTATTTTCCTAGCTATTGATAAAATTTAAATATCTAAAATGTCAAGGATATTTTGATCTGTTAATCATGGGGATCTGAATATTTGCTCATACCATGTCATAATGTTGTCTTTTTTATCTTTTCAACATTTTACTGAGCACACCTATTTGTGTTCTTACAATTCTATATAACTATATACAGCAACCACAAAAGGAAGCCACTACATGGAAATAAAAAATCAACATCGTAAAATAAAATATGTAATAAATTGTGCATATCCGTACTCTTGTAAAGTTGTTATATGTCAGAGATTATCTTAGACTTTCTAATTTAGACCTGCAGGTGTTTTATTTCACGCTGCCTTACATCTAATGCAGAAATACGGTAAACATAATAAAATATTGTTAGGTTGAATTCATAGCACTTACACTTACACTCTAAAATAGTAATTGAGTCAAACTTACTGTAGCTCATTTTTACAATGTTCTATTGTAAACATTTGGAAGATATATGTCTCTTTCTAGTTTAAGTCACCTGCCAGTTTATATTAATGCATCTTTATCTATTGTGCTCTATTTCATACTGCTCCAGGAGATTTTTACATGATTTCATATGATAGCATACATCCTACTATAGCAGAAAATTGACTTGAAATTCAACTACTCTATTTCTCCTGTCTGACAGACCTTGAAATACAAAATAAAATTTTATATAAAGATGGAAATAATAACAGATAATTTATTTTTTCCAACTAGAGAAGGAATTCATGAACTAAGAGGGTGTTTGGTTGGGTGGATTAATAATATATATCAAGACTTTTAAGAGGAAATTTCCAAGCAGAAAACAACTGAGGAGAATTTATGAGTGAGAATATATGGTACATATGCCAACTCTGTAAAAAGTGTTTACGAATATTTATTTCTTCTCTTCTGATGTTGACCTGTTAAGTTTTTAATCCAACTCATGTTGAGTTCTTAGAATATTTCAGTCATTATATGTTGTAACTAACTAGCATTTATTCATATTTAGGTTGTAAAGTAGTATCTGCTTCTTTTAATAATTTGTCAGTTATGTTCACCATATTTTTCTTAATAATTTTTAGAGGATTTTCATGAAGAAGTATTTGTGTTAGGTATTTCTCCCGTTTAATTTTGCTCTTAGTTTTCCTTGACACATCTGGAATGGTATATGAAATGGCAAACTTCACAAAGTAGACAACATGCTGGAAAAAAGTTAATAGAAAGACAATCAGTTTCTTACAATGAACAAGTATTATTGGAGGGAGAAAAAACAGCATAATTGTTGATGTGCCCGTTTGTAATTCTCTGATTAATGTGAAAGGTATATAATGCTGTTTCTTATCATTCATTGTGATAGAGGGATCTGATCTCTAGACAAAAAATCAAATTGTACCCCACAGAGTAATTGTCTTAGCTCAACTAAAAAGAGAAATATTTCTTTATGCAATGCTGCAGGATGGTTAAAAAAAAGAGGTTATTTAGTTGGCAATATCTGTTCCATTAATTCAGCATTTGATTACAAGTAAACTACTGGCATTGAGGCCATTATTGTGTATATAAGGTGTGGGAGCATAGCATTCTAATGCCATCTCCTTAACATTAACATTAGATTTGCTTTTTCTTATCTCAGTCATTACAAAAGTAATGAAAAGGCAGCATCCATATATGCATTCTCTTTGGAAATTATTTTTATCCTCCATCTTAAAAAATTAAACAGAAGAACTGTTGCCATTTTGTTAGGATAATACAACACAGGAAAGATTTTTTAAAAATACAAATTTCATCCTCATTGAACATTTTTTTCACAAAGTGCATATTTAAGAACAGTGAAGGTAAAATTAAACTGATTTAGAGTCTTTTCATTTAAATAAAAAATATTTGCAAATTTTTGGTATCCATTTTTAACTAAAGAAAGAACATAAAATTGATAGTAAGAATCAGAAATAAAGTATGGATGGAGTGATCTGGTTAAAAAATGACAGTAAAACCAGATGAAGAGTTAATGACATCAGAGACAATGCTTGAAGTATAGAACTGAATTTAGCACCGGTCAAAGTACAAGAGAATATTTCCATACATACATTCATGTCTGTTATAAATTGATTTGAAATCAATCCTACTTGCCAGCTTTTATAGTTATATAAAGTAGAATCTGCACATCGGTAAGTGTGGGTAACAAACTATTTGGAGAGACCTAATAGCAAGTTCCCTTAAATAATATGCTTTTATTAATAATTTTCACTGATTGTATATGATAATCTATGATGGCTGGCAGAAGGAATAGTCTGTGATAGGTTCATATAAGTATAGACAAAGGGAAACTGGATAGTTGTAAGAAATATACAACAGATACTGACAGGGCTTTAATGCTAAAAATTGGGGAAAAAACAGTTAAGATTTAGAAATAAATATACTGACCTCCATCACAAGGATGAATGCTAACTTGGCTGCAATAACATGCCAGTAATAAATATTATGTTCATATTGATGTTTGTGTCCAGGAGGGTTTCGGAAATCTCGATATCTAACATAGTTAAAAAAAAGTCATTCCAACAATTATTTCAAATGTCTGCATTAATGTACATAGACCAGAAGGGGGAGCAAAAGATACCTGTTGCTCTGATTTTAACTCAACATACTGTATAAGAAAATGTAATCAGAATAAATTACAATCAAATATGCAACCAGGGGTGGGATCTGACAGGATTAACTACCGGTTCAGTGATTAACGAGGTTCAGTGATTTACGATGTGCTTCCCTGCATGCTGTGCATGCGCCTGTAAATCGTCATCAGCTTGATGCCTGGACAGCTAAGCAGTGCTGCGTGCAGAGAAGCAGCCTTTGAAAAAGCACTTTTTTCCTGCTTTTTAAAATGCAGTTGTGCCTCGCACAGCAGCTGAAGTTGAAAAAGCAGGAAATAAAGGTCAGGTAAGAGCCCGGGCGGGCAGGTAAGCAAAAACATCAGCAGACATAGAACCAGTTCTATGTCTGCTGCTCTTCAGAGCTACCGGTTCTACAGAGGTGGACAGAAGCGGTAGAAACCCACCCCTGTATACAACCATATCAGAATTGCAGAATTGCATCATACTACTTTTATATTTTTATGTAAGATAATAAAAATAGTTGCGTAGAAGTAAATTACCTTGATTTTCCTTTTAGCAATTTTAATTTCCATTATTTTATACAGCCTAACAAGCAAAGGCATACTGATTTTGTTCCTATCTAATAACTTTAATCAGACTTTAATATAGACTTGCCTGCATATTGTCAAATTGGCAAATATGGGAATAACATGTGGCTTGCTTTCATTTCGGAAATCTGATACAGCAAAAATAGAAAGAGTATTGTTTATATATCCCTTCATGGTATAGCTACTGTGATCTCCATAGGGTGGGACTGAAAATGACCAGAAGTAAACCAGGCGTGGAATCATATCTGATGTAAAAGCAATTATCATTGCCTATATTGAAAACAGGAATAAGAGAACATTCGCTTGCTGAGATGGTTGGTTATAGAAATCAAATAAATCAAATAAAAACAGATGGTTTAAATCTTCCTAAACAGAGATATACATGGATAAATATTATACAGATTATTTGCATTCTTGGTAGAGTACAAATACAGCATAGAACTCCTATTTATTATTTCTACTAAATTCATTATTTCTGCTAAATTCTTCTAAATACACAGCAATTGCTTTCAGGAAAATCTGTTGTAACATATCCCTTCTTTCTTTATGATTGTACCTCCTTCTTTATGTCTCACTACTTTAAATTATTACAATGTATTCTATGAACCAACAGCATTTTCTAATTATTATTACTAATAATCTAACTAATTACTAATAATTTAATAATAAATTTATCGAATTTATTCTTTCTATAAAGCTTGCAGTAACAATAGCTATAAGTTTATTTAATAATTTATTTTCATTTTACCTAATATTCCTCACTGATGTCAGAATATGCAAAGTCTCAAGCACTGTCCAAAGGTCTTCAGGTCTGACAGAACAGTGGGGAATGGAAGGATTTATATTATAAACATTATTATATAATATAATATAAATCCTTCCATTTCCCACTATCTTGTCAGACCTGAAGAAGCTTCTTGGATGAGAAGTGAAAGTTCTTCAAAGAAAAAACAAGAAGTCCAGTTGCCTCCAGAATAAGTTGCTTCCCCTCTTTTGGGGAAAAGAGCATTATCTTTGCCTGGTGCAGTTTGTTTCAAAGCTGATTCCTTCACAAATTAAATATTTTAAATTACATGTCAGCTTATGACAATTGGCTAGAGATCTACCATTTATATTAGTTTATATAATTTACAGATAGCAATATAAGAAACTAAATTTGAGTTAAATATTGCAAGGTCTGAATTTTCTCTACTTGTGTTTATCCCAAACATTTTTGAAAAATGATGTTTGAATCTTGGTAAATCATTTAAAGAAGAAACATGTTTAAAAGACTATTATCTCTCTTTAAAATGTAGATTATTTATATAGTTCCTTTTATGACATAAGTTTTCAATGTCTTAATATCTATTCAAATCTGTGTAATAAACCTGAGAATGTATCTTAGGTAGAAACTTTTATATCACTGATCTACCATGATTTGAATTTTTTTGCAACAAGAATTAGTAGCTTCTCTGACTGATTGAATTAAAAAAAGATGATTTAACTATTTATTTAATTTTAAGATGTATAAGTCTGCCCAACTCAGTCAGTGTGTATCTGAGGGTGCAGGGTACAAGATAAACACAATAAATCAAGAAGAAACTAACAAATATAACAATGAGCAGACAGTATAGAAAAAGAAAAACTAAAATGGTGGCAAAGTGCACAACAAACAAACAACCCCCATAGGGGGTTGGGGGGACACATACCACCCAGCTGGCCTTTAATGGCTGGGGGAAGTCCCAGGCCTTAACGGCTTTCCTAAAAGTAGGAAGATTTGAGGCTTGTTTTACATTAAAGGGATATAGAGAGAGAGATCATATTTTATGTTCCTATTATTGCTTATCTGTCAACCCTGAAGTGAACTTGGCTGAGGCCATCTTTGAAGCTTCAGGGCTGCCACAAGGAAGAAAAAGAGATGGGGGGGAAGGGGAAATAGATAGTTGGGGTTTGTAGTCAAAACAAAAAATTTTCCTGTGGGAGCCAAGGCCCAACAGGTGCTGGGGAGAGGAGGAGTGGAGTAACCAAGAAACCGGCCAGCATCTCTTTTGGACAATGGGACTGATGATGTGGTAGGAAGGGGGAACTTTCACTTTTTAATTAAATGAAAACCGCAGGAACTTTCAGAGTCGGTTTTCACCAATTGTGCCAGTATGATGTATCCAATAAATTGTTCTTTGAGGAGTTCTGCTTTCAGTGGGCACATTACTTGCAATGTTGACACTATCTCTGTATAAATATTTTAGGAAAACAGCAGGATATTCATTAAACTGATCTAAGTCATGACAGATGTATTTATTTATTTTATAAAATTATATGCCACCCATCTCACCTGGAAGTGACTTTAGGAGGCTTACAAATAGATCGAAAGTATTTCACAAATTTATTAACCAATTATCAATTTTGTGTTTGTAATGGATACACTAAGTATGTTGGTGTTGTTATCCTGTGTGATGTTTCAGGCAATCATTTTAAATATGAATAAAAGATATAAGGAGATATCCTTGGATTTCAGTAGTTCTAAAATCTTGGCATTTTACACAATTTAGGTGGACTTTTTTCTTCTTCTTTTTCTTCTGTTCAATCATATCCAATTCTCAGAGACCCCCTCCAGTTTTCTTGACAAGATTTTTCAGAAGTATTTTGCCTTTGCCTCTTTCCTAGGGCTGGGAGTAAGTGGCTAACCTAAGGTGTCTCTGTGTACTAAGGCAGGAGTAGAATTCACAGACTTCCAGTTTCTAGACTGATGTCATAACCGCTACACCAAATTAGCCCTCATTTCTGTGGAATGCCTATATGTATATCTGCAAAGTATTTAAAAATATAGTACAATGCTTATTAATTTTCTGAAAGAATCTTTAGTTCACTATTAAAGTAGGGAGATTTGGTTTTGAACTCTTGAATCTATAGCTTATATCCTGTGACAATATATTAAACACTCTCATCTGTTTAACTGTCCTCAGAAACGATTCGATAGGGGGACAAAAATGCCAAAACTGGTCTAAATATCTGGCTGACTCTGCGACCAACTATTATAATCTGCCAATACATATAGGAAGACTTGCTTGGAGCAGTTATTTAACAGGACAAATAGGCCTCCAAATTCCTGGTCTGAAACCAGAGTGGAATCAATCTTGATAATTTGCTTTCTTTCAGCCAATACCCTTCCAAGTACCATGCACTCAAGTGGCATATCTCATATATCTCTGTGCCCAGGAAATTATTTAGGAAAGCTACTAGTATGTCTCTTTCAAGGCACCCAGATGGTCTCTTGACATAATAGGTATCCAATCACTTTTCTCTGCTAGCTGCAATTTTTTCCGATCCCAGTATTTCATGCTCTGGTAGCTTCCTGCCTAGATAAATTCAATATGCTGCATATGGAGTTGCATTTGAACAGGACAAAAGGCTACAGACAACTGTCAGGAATAGTTATTAAATTACCATTTCTAACAAATTCATGCAGTGAAGAGAACTGAACATGAATTTATCAGAGGAGATGGATGGTTCTTAATAATGGGATTATTTTTCACTCTCTTATAATAATAATAATTAATAATAATAATGGAATAGATAGAGGTAGTTTTGGTTTTGGTTTTAAATGTTTGGCTAAATAAGTACCCTCAGATTCTAGTGCAGAGTTGGTGATTGGGCTGTCTACTGAACCTGTTTGTAGCACGCTCAGCTTTTACATTTGTGATAAGTCAGATATTACAAAGGCCCTTAAGTCTCTCATGGTTCTTAATCAAAAGAACAACACATGAAAGCAGACTACTAATATTTGGGGGAGGATGACTGAAAATTCTGTTCTTTGCATATGATGTCTTTTGAATGAGGTTCTATTAACTGTAGTTGGCCTGAATTATTTATTAGATTTAAATCCCATATTTTTTTTTCTAAAATCTCCTTCATTTAATTACGACAAAAATATATCTCTGAAATGGATTGGGGAGAGAGAGAGAGAGACAGAAAGACTGACTGAGGTTCAGGTGAGTTTTGGTGGCTGAGAGTGAACCTGAATCTGAGTCTCTCTAGTCCAACTACTGTTTAATCATGGTTGGTTTTTATAATATCTAACAAGTGAATTATTAAAAAGTACACATTCTTGTAATGTTTATAAGCAGGTAATGTTTGTTGCAAATATGTACTTACATTGGTTATCACAGCCAGAATGGCTATTCCTTGCATGATAGGTTGCCATGCCCCTATATGTTGGGCTTTTTGGGAAACCATGCGTCTATACTGTGTGGTAATCTTCCAAGCATCCACGTGAATTTCCAATAAATTGTTAATAAGGGCCAGAAGTGGTGCCAATGGGAATGATGTTACAAATAATGTTACAAATCCAAACTGTATAACTGAAAATAATGAATACATTATTACATTGTTAATGGAACAGTAGTGCTTTATCTGTTTTGAAATATTGTATCAGCCAAAATTGTAGCTATTCAAGATCAGCCAAAATCCATCAATTCCTAATATATGTGAACTAATTGAACACAACAATCTGGTATGCTTATTTAGATACATTTATTGGCAATTTGCAGCTATCAAGAATCAAGGCAACAATTAAAAGGTTCTTTATTGTTAATTTAAAAAAAATTAAAAAGCTTTTGAGTTGAGCTCAATTTTCAGTAATGAAAGTTCATGTAATACATGACCTTCCTGGCTTGCTTTAGGGATGGAGTTGCCAAGTCTTTTCATTATGTTTTGACATCTTTCCAATCCAGCCCAAAGCCCTAAAAGTCCTAGACTGCTTTTATTAAATAGAACTGACCGTGATTACCTTTTTATATCAGCAGAAATCATCTAAATGCCACCAGCTGTTGAATTATATTGTTAATTAGGATGCTTTTTTTAAAAAAAATACAGCTGAAGTATTTTATTGCTATGTACTTTTCTCTTGCTAAAATAGACCAAAACATACAGGAGATATTCACAACATGATGCATATCATTCAAAGTTTATTCAATCATTTGCAGTATCTTATTCAATAAATTTCCAGCATGTTATTCAATATTTCAACAAAAGAATATTTACATTATTAATGTGGTGATCATCTATCTCTCTGTCTGTCTGTCTGTCCATACATACATACATGTATACATACATACATACATACATACGTACGTACATACATCATATATATGGTACATTCAAAAAGTATTCAAACCCCCTTTACTTTTGTCATTTTGTTATGCTACAGCCCGATTCTACAGTTGTTGAAATTCACTTTTTCTCATTAATCTATGCCCAGTACCCCATAATAACAAACTAAAAACAGATTTTTAGAAATGTCTGTAAATTTATTAAAAAGAAAAAGAAAAAAAACTGAAATATCACATTGGCATAAGTATTCAGACCCTTTGCAGCAACACTTGAAATTTAGCTCAAGTGCCTCCCATTTCTCTTGATAGTTGCTGACATGTTTCTATGCCTTGATTGGAGTCCACGTATGGTAAATTAAATCGATTGGACATGATTTGGAAAGGCACACACCTCTCTATAGAAAGCCTTACAGGTGACAATACGTACTGTAAAAGAGCAAAATTCAGGAGATTAAAGGGACTGCCTGCAGAGTTCAGAGCAAGGCACAAATCTGGGGAAGGCTACAATAAAATTTCTGCTGCACTGAAAGTTGAATTAAAAAGTTTGAGCATCTTTTCAGAGAGAGGTAAGCATGAATGGACTTTGTATTCAAGACACATACCGAAGCATTTTTAATACTGAAGTCTATGACTCAACCAAAATTCCAGCATAAATTTACACATTCATTTTACATATAATTTAAGCATCGTTCTTTGCATTAGGCCTGCGTATGTGTGTAGGATTACAAACATGTACATGAGATACACACACATTCTCTTCTTTTCCCCTATTCTGTATTTAACAGAATTTGTGAAGCAAACTTTGATCCAATATATAACATGACAACAAGAAATAAAATGGTTGGTTGACTTACCCATTTCAAGGTATTCATAAAACAATCTAAGCTTGCCATTGGGCTGCAAATGGTAGTCCTGCTCCCAGCGAGGAACAATAGTTTCTGATCGTGTAACTGAGCGGCATCTCCCAGTCAAATTTTTAAGCCACCTGTACATTTGGAGAATCAGCAAGATTTATTCTATCTGCTAGAGCAGAGGTTTAAATTTGAATTCTATCAGCATTTCTTTGTAGCTCCCAAAGTTCCTCAAAATAGTAGAGCTAAACATTTCAATTTTTCCTCACATCGGGAGGATTTGATCAATCTATTTCAAATTGAAAAAATAAAACACAATCAATTGATAATTTCTATGTTCAAAATAATCCCAAATCGATAAAGAAGGAGGAGCCAGCTGGTGTCATTGCAAATGGGTGTGCGAGAGTTTCTGTCCATCTGTAGGGGCAACAGGAGAGGAAGGGCTCTCTGCAGATCACAAATGGATGGCAGTTCATTTTGCTGGTCAGGAGAAATCCTTCCTGAAAGAAGTTGGAGAAGAATACGGCCATTAATGGCCAAACTGAGGCAATGACAGCTGGTCAGAGTAAGCAGTGAAAAAGTGGAAGGAAGCAGTGGATTGGACCTTTTCCCAACTCCTACCAAAGTGAGTGAAATTCCAGTGCTGATTGAAGAAGAAAGGGGGGCTCTGCACAGAAGAAGGGAAGGGAATATCTCTCCCTCCACTTTAGAAGTGGCAAGAAAAAAAAAAACACGGAGCAGTCACAGATCTATAAGCAAACTGGGAGAATTGTTGTTATAAAAAAAATCAGAGAAATTGGACTGGACCTGTTAAAGAAGATCCAGATAGAGCTAACTTGGGATAGAGATAATTTATAATTATATTGAGTCACTTTTCTGAACTTTGGGCTAAAACAGAGAAAGCAAAATGTCTAACCCCCTTACTTTGACATATAAAGTATGGTAAGAAGAGAAGAAAGGAGCAAGGAGGACATCTACTGGCCAAAGTGGGTATAAAATGTGGATTAAAGCTGTCTTCACCTTTTTGGAATA
Organism: Pseudonaja textilis; assembly: GCF_049901715.1. Taxonomy (NCBI): domain Eukaryota; kingdom Metazoa; phylum Chordata; class Lepidosauria; order Squamata; family Elapidae; genus Pseudonaja; species Pseudonaja textilis. The sequence goes on along the minus strand of NC_141994.1, from coordinate 27,972,383 downwards.
CTGATCTACTGGAGGTTGGTGACTTAACAGGACTTGTGAACTGGTGGATTATAAACATTCTCTATGGACCTACAATACTACTGGCCAATGTGGGTATAAAATGGAAGCATCGTGGAAGTGATGAATATTTCCTTTTTTCTCTTCTCACTTCTTGGACACTATAACTCTGGCTGACTTGTGGCGGATTACAAACAATGTGGATTAAAGCTGTCTTCACTTTTTTGGAATACTGATCTACTGGAGGTTGGTGACTTAACAGGACTTGTGGATTACAAACATTCTCTATGGACCTACAATACTACTAATGGACAAATAAAGCAGAACATTAAGGACAAGTATAACAAACCCTTTTGGATTACCAATTCCCTCCTCTTATCCTGGTCTCATCACTATCATAATCATCGTCATCACCATTACTATTATTATCATTTCCTAATTACATATAGGGCATTGTGGAGTACAAAAGAATGGACTAAAAGAAGAATGGAAGTGGATTTTTCTTTTTTATAGCTATTGGTTAAGCGAGATTTGGTGTGCTGGAGGGTTATATATGTGTCAAAAATGATTGGAGGTGTTGGTTACTGAAAAAGCTGACAAAATTGCTGACCATGACAAGCACTTCAAACGTAACTAAGATAGAGTTAGGGAAGAAACCTGCCTCCACACCATCATCAGCTACCTCAAGCCTATCCAATCAGAGGTCAATAGAAGACATGTTACAAATGGAGAGATCAAACCCATTTAGGGAATTACAGACCATGCTCCAGTCGATGCAGGAGACTATGACAAAAAACCACGACAAAATGAAGAGGGAAATAGGACAAGTGAGAAGTGATATAGGAGAATTAAAAGACAAGATACAAAAGATGAATGAAAATTTTGACAATTTCCAGCAACTGATTACAAAAAATGAACAAAAAATACAGGAAATAGAAGAGAGGATGGATAAAGAAGAAACAATAAAATAAGGAAAGGAGTAAGGAGGATTCTACCTAGAACCTTCTTCAAAGTGGCAGAAGAGTTAAATATATAAGATGTATGGAGAGAGAGGAACCCGGGGGAAAACCAATACACATTTTATTCTAACAGACACAGATCCTGGTCTGAATAGACATGATGTGGATGTTGATGGAATTAAATACAAATGTATATGAGGCAGTAATAAATACAAATTTCTGGCCAGATCACAATCCTATGAGAATTAGCTGGAAAGAACTAAAGACACGTATAAGATGGACTCTGAACTAATCGATACTAAAAGATATAGAATTTAAAGAGATGTTGGAAAAACAAATGGGATTCTTCTTTAAAGAAAAGGAAAGAAGACACTTTGTTACAAAACACTTTGTTATGGGATACAGAGAAAGCATATATGAGAGGAGTTGCCATAACATTTACAGCGAAGAAAAATAAAAGGAAGAAGCAATAACAAAGAACCTTAGAAGAAGAATATAAAAGACTTGAAGCAGAGTTACAAAAGGAAACACACACACACACAAACTAAAGCAGCAAATGGACCTAACTAAACATAAATTGAATATCCTTGAAAAAGAAGAATGAAACAAAACTTTTCTGAGAATGCAAATAAATCAGGAAGATGGCTAGCTTATAAATTGAAAAAGGAAAAACAGCAAAAAATGGATAAGTAAATTGCAAGATAAAGATGTAATTCTACGTTATCAAATTGAGGAAAAAAAGATTATTATCCAGGACTTTTATAGGGAACTATATGATAATGAGAAATATCCAGAGGAGAAAATACTACACTATCTAGTATCAGAAAGTGCCAGAAACAATGAACTCTATGCTGAATGACAGAACTACAACCGAACTAGCAGAGGCAATTGAAAACAACAAAACACCAGGCCCAGATGGGCTACCGGCAGAAATATACAAACAGCTACAAGATATTTTGGGCCAATCATTATTAGAGGTGTACAATGCAGTTTTATCTGAAGTGACACAAATATCTTTGTAAGGGGGTTCTTGTCTACTTGGTCAACATTCTCATCTACACTGAGATGTTGGACGACCACATACCCCTAGTCTGCCAAGTACTGGAAAAACGTCTAGCAGCAAACCTGTATTAGGTAGATATACATTTAAGAGATGGACCCAGCCAAAGTACAAGTTGTTTTGGGCTGGCAGCCCCCTTGTACCTGCAGACAGCTACAAAGCTTCTTTGGGTTTGCAAAATTCTACCGATAATTCACCCCCTCCTTCATGAGGATTGCCAAACCCATGACAGACGTCCTAAAGACAGGGGGTCCAGGAATGAAACCCCACCTGGAACAACCCCTATGGTGGCCTAACCTGCCAAAAAGCATTTGAAACATTGAAAGAACTGTTTGCAGAAGAACCAGTATAGAAGCATCCTGACCCCGAACAACCCTTCGTCATTTAAGCAGACAGCACTGACGTGGCAGTGGGAACAGTGTTACTCCAAAGAAACAACTAAGAAAGCCTACAGCCCTGTGCCTACACCTCTCGCAAGCTCACGGACACAGAGAGACGATGGGCTGCATGGGAAAAAGAGGCTTTTGTAGTGAGATGGGCACTGCAATCCTGGCGCCACTTGCTGGAAAGGGGGCAGAGACCATTCAAAGTCTGGACCAACCATAAAAACATGGAAGCCCTTAGGACCCCTTCAACTGATTCGACTTCGTGCTAAAACACATCCCGGGGGGGAAGGAACTTTCTGGCTGACGCCCTCTCCCCCAGTACAAATGCAAAAGTGAGGAGGTCGTAAATGGCATCACCCCCCCTGCCCAAATAGCTGTCCAAGTAACCACCAGATGGCAATGCTGTGATTGGCAAGACCAACCTGCAGACGACCTAACTCCAAAACTCAAAACCAAACTGCTAGCAGACCCCTGGTTCCGGAACAATCAACACACCTTGACCAAAAGAGATAACCTGGCATGGAAGGGGACAAAACTCTACGATCTGGAATCCCTATGCACCCTAGTTCTTCAGAGAAGCCACAACGCCAAACCTGCAGGCCACTTTGGGTTCTTAAAGACTTTACACTTGGCCCAGAGGCAGTTCTGGTAGCCTGGCATAAAGAAAGATGTAGACAGTTATGTGAAAAGTTGCATCATCTGCGCCACAATGAAAAAACGACCAGGAAAACCGCCTGGACTGCTACAAACAGTAGCAAGACAGACACAGACTTCAATGGATAATTAGAACTGCAGAAAAAAACAATTGCTACCAACCTGCCTTCCATTGAGGACCTGTATACAGCTTGAGTCAAAAAGAGGGCTGTGAAAATATCTACAGACCTCTCACATCCTGGATATAAATTGTTTCAACTTCTACCCTCAAAACGATGGTATAGGGCACTGCACACCAGAACAACTAGACACAAGGACGGTTTTTCCCCAAACACCATCACTCTGCTAAACAACTAACTCCCACAACACTGTCAAACTACTTAATAAGACTGCATTACTATTATTCCTCTCATCCTTCCTATTACCTATCTCTTCCTCTTATGACTATGTGTTGCTTGTATCTTTAAAATTTATATTGTTTTATTTGTTTTCCTAGTATGTTTGATTACTTATTAGTAACCTATGACTATCACTAATTGTTGTATCTTATGATTCTTGATGAATGTATTTTATTTTTTCTTATGTACACTGCGAGCATATGCACCAAAGACAAATTCCTTGTGTGTCCAATCATACTTGGCCAATAAAGAATTCTATTCTATTCTATTCTATTCTATTCTATTCTATTCTATTCTATTCTATTCTATTCTATTCTATTCTAAATGGAAGAAGAACAAGTTAAAGAGATGATGATAGCATGGGCCAAATTTTTTTGACATAGTATAGATTTGGATAAATGGCAAAAGTTTTGGGAGAAAAATTGGAAACTGTCAATGGCCACATCTTATAAGGAAAATCTCTATAAAATGTTCTATAGGTGGCATCTGCCCCTGGCGAGATTAGCTAAAGTGTTTAAAAATATGTCCCCAACCTGTTGGAAATGTAAAGAATCAAACATATTTATTTATTTTATTTATTTATTTTGTTAAACAATTATTAGATAACAGGTATAAGTATAAACATGGTTATAAATACATGAAATGGATATGAATAAGAAAAAAAGAAATAATAGGACAGGGAAGGTAGGCACGTTTTGGTGCGCTGATGCATGCCCCCTACAGACCTCTTAGGAAAGGGGTGAGGTCAATAGTAGACAGTCTAATGTGAAGAATATTACATTATATGGTGAACTTGTTTAAAGGTAAGGAAATTTTGGACTCAAATACATACGTGGCTAGTAAAAATGACCAAACAATATATAGATCTTAAGCCAGAATTGTTTTTACTAGGTATCACGCCAGAGGGCTATGACAAAGGGACAATATGTTTAATATTACTTGTTTTGACCGCAGCAAGAATTGTATACGTGCAGCAGTAGAAGAACGAAAACACCCCTTCAGAGGATGAGATGATAAGGAAGATACTAGATTGTGAGGAAATGAACAGACTAATGCTAAAAATAAAAGATAAAGGAGATTCAGAATACTATTTAACATGGAATAGGTTTCATCAATGGTTAGAAATATGAGGTAGAAGTTGGAAGGTGAAAGAATCAGGTGAGGGGACTTGGAAAGAGACACTATTTGTATTATTGATAGAGGAATGTAAATATTAGAATGATAGATGAGTTGACATATGATGTGATGGTCAGAAACTATTGTACAACACTAGCACTGTTTAAAATAGCATATATGTTATTCTGTTTTTATTTCTGCTTTAAGGCAATTGGAATGCCATGGCCAATTACACTGTATTCAGTATATCTATATATAAACAATAAAAATATATTTTTTAAAAATATCCCAAATCACTCCATATTAGTTATCAACTCTGGGCTGCAAAACTTCAGATAATCACAAAACGATAACAATAGCTTATGGTTTTCTGTATCTCTTTGTTATCATCTAGATTACCTGGATTTTGGGGGCCCAATGGGAGTGCCTTAATTTAGCTTAAACAGAGTAATAGATTTAGTTGACTTCAAGGTAAGTACAAGATCTAGTACTACTAATTTTAAACAATCATTTAATTCTCTTTTTTTATTTATTTTCTGAGTACTTCCTAGATCTTCACTGTTTTTCTGAGCATTTGACAATTAAATCTATTTTCTTGATAAAGCTCTGTTTCTTAAATCAGGGATTGCTTTTTGATCAGATACAGTGCAAACCAGTTCTTCAAATTTCTTCCAACTCCTGCTATCAATACTATTTACTTACGGAAAAAGCACTTCTTGAATGTTATTCCAGATGGCTTTGCCTCCCATTATTATTGCCAGCTGTGTTGTCAGCTCAAGAAGACATCCACCTGGATCACACTAAGCATGAAAGAAGACCAGGGAAGGGGAGGGGGGGAACAAAGTACATTATAACTTGCTCCCACAAAAAATGAAGTTCATAATAGTTTCTTAACTAAATTATGCTAAATTTTATGAAAATATTTTATACTAAAATCTGCTTAACTGGAAGTACATATATATTTGTATTTAGTCAATTTTATCCAACTATTCAGACAATAACTTTCTGTTCAACCTAGCATATTAAACTGAGCACTGAAGAATACTGGCAATCTATTTTTTCAGTTTTAATGTTCAGTAATGAAATTAGCTGTCCTAAAATTACATATCCCAAATCAGAATATAAAAAGAGACAGATTAAAAGATCTCTAACCCACTGTCTTGTTTTCACAAGCCCTAGAAGCTTCTTGGATGAGAAGTGAAACATCTTCAAGGAAAAACAAAGACATTGTTTTTTTGAAAAAGCAACTTTGGGATAATGGTGAGCCATGGTAGAACAGTGGTTAGAATGCAGTACTGCAGGATGCTTCTGCTTCTGCTGGCTGCTGGCTGCCTGCAGTTTGGCAGTTCAAACCTCACCAGGCTCAAGGTTGACTCAGCCTTCCATCCTTCTAAGGTCAGTAAAATGAAGACCCAGATTGTTGGGGGCAATATGCTGATTCTGTACATCACTTAGAGAGGACTGCAAAGCACTGTGAAGCGGTATATAAGTCTAAGTGCTATTGCTATTGTATAACCATGACCTGGAAGACTGAGTATCTCACACACACACTCTACTAACCAAGAATTCTGAGTTTAGCTGTAGCTTCAGTTTCGCATCCCAAAATAGAGCGCACATATGAAAAAGAATAGAAAAGAGATTCCATACCGTACAAGGTATATACAAAAAGAGAAGAAGGTCATAAAACACAAGACATACTCAGAAGAAGTTGGATAAGAAAATACAAAAATGACAACTCTGAAAGCATTTGCTTTCAGGGGGAGCCTGGAACCCTCCCCAGAGTGCATGTCAACCCTGAAGCTGACCTGACTGCAGCCATTTTTACAGTTTCAGTGTTGCCACACTGGAACTGCAGAATGGGGGAGATTTGAGATTGAGGGGATTCTGTAGCCAAAACATTCTCATATCTGGTAGGAGAAAGGCATAGTGATGCTATGCAGTTGTCAGACCACATCGTGATTGGACCATGTGACTTATTGTTTTGAGAAAGAGAAAAAAACTTTTAATTAGGTGAAAACCACAGGAGTCTTTAGAGTCAGTTTTCACCATATCTGTGCCAATATGATATCTCCAATAAAGCTATTATTTGAGGAATTCACCTGCCTTGGAGTTTTGTTTGCTATGGGATTATTATTTGGAAGCCTGACAGCGCATCCCCAGGTGGAAGGTTGGGGACCCCTACCCAATGTGCCTTTATGCTGTAATGGCAGGTTGGAGGGAATCAAATACCTCCCATGGACTAACAGGCCTGGTGAGCAACAGCTGGCTCATCAGTATTAACTGAAGGTGGAGGCCATATTGGGGAGAACGGCTTCTGAAGAACAGCACATGGTGTGGTGGCAGCCACTTGAACAGCGTATGCACAGTGGTATAGAAAGCAAAGGGAACACTACTACATAATATATTTCCCAGGAAAATCATGATAATGGACTTCCGGTTGTTCTTCCGTTGTGTCGGAGCGGAATCTGCAATCATGCACAGTTTCTCTCTGTGCTCGCTTGTTGGAGGGTCCTGATTGGGATCGGAATGACCCTGGAGGGGTGGTGAAGAAAGGGGGGACGGTTGAGGGGAGCCATATCTCCCCTCCCTGACAAGATAAACCCCCTCTAAAGATGTTGCAGTGGTGGTCTAAAATAGCCACCATGAAGATGAAAAGCAGTCCAGGAAACTAAGATTGTGCTGGAGCGGTAAAGTTTTGAATGATGTGTGAACTAGGCAATATACATGGACATTAAGGTACCCCGGAATTAAGAAATAAAGAACTATTTTTGATGAAAGTGTGCAAAAGCGGTGACCAGAGTGAAAAGAAAATTTGAATTTATGAAATTGGTTTTGAACATTGAAATGAATTAATTTGGAGGTGGAAAATTTAGAGGAAAATATCTGATTACAAAAGGCTTGGAAATTAAACTGGATGATTATTGGACTTTTGGCATTAAATAGACTTTCAGTGTATGTCTAGTTTAATGAAAAGAGGTGACATGATAGCAGTATTCCAATATCTAATGGGCTGCCACAAAGAGGAGGTGGTCAGCCTATTCCTCAAAGAACCTGAAGGCAGAATAAGAAGCAATGGATGGAAACTAATGAAGGAGAAAGCCAACCTAGAACTAGGGAGAAATTTCCTGACAGTTAGAGCAATTACTCAGTGGAATGACTTGCCTCTAAAGCAGTGGTGGCTAACTTTTTTGGGCTCCTGTGCCAAAAATTGTGCACATGCTCGTGTATGCATGCTCATGTGCCAGCACCCAGAAGGCAATGTGCACAATCCCCCCGCCACCGCCCCCTTACCTGAACTGCACAGTTGATTTTCAGCTGGTTTGAGGCAGGGATGGGATCCGACCGGTATAACTACTGGTTCTGTTGCTCTGCATTGCGTGTGCATGCATGAGTCGAACGAGTGCAATTTACGACCTTCTGAGCTGCCCGGACAGCTGAGCAGCACTGTGTGAGGGTGTGCAGCAGTTGGAAAACCCCTTTTTCCTGCTTTTTCAACTGCAGTTGTGCCACACAAAGCAGCTGATGTTGAAAAAGCAGGAAATAAAGGACAGGTAAGAGCCTGGGTGGGTGGGTGGGCCAAAACAGCAGCACACACAGAACCGGCCCTATGTCTGCTGCTGTTCAGAGCAACCGGTTCTACAGAGGTAGACAGAACTGGTAGAATCCCACCTCTGGTTTGAGGCCTTTTTTGGCCTCCCAGAGGCTTGAAAAAAGCCTCTGCAAGCTTTGCAAGCTGAACATAGGCCCCTTTCATCATTTCTGGTATTATAGGAAGTGACTAAATGGGCCTATTATTCGACCTGCAAAGCCCTCAGAGGCTTTTTTCAAGCCTCTGGGAGGCCAAAAAAGGCCTCAAACCAGCCAAAAAATCAGCTGTGAAGCTTGCACATGAGCAGTGAGGTAAGTTTGCCTGAGGCTCGCATGCTGGTATAAATGGCTCTGCGTGCCACCTGTGGCACACATGCCATAGGTTTGCCATCACGGCTCTTGGCAAGTTTAAGACTTGTGGACTTCAACTCCCAGAATTCCTGAGCTAACATGACTGGAGGAGGAATTCTGGGAGTTGAAGTCCACAAGTCTTAAAGCTGTCGGGTTTGAAGACCCCTGCTCTAGAAGTTGTGGGAGCTCTAAAAGTGGAGGATTTTAAGAAGAAATTGTACAACCACTTGTCTGAAATGGTATAGGGTTTCATGCTTGAGCAAGGGATTGAACTAGAAGACTTCCAAAGTGCCTTCCAACTCTGTTATTCTGTTATTTTGTTAAATTCTGTATTTCTGCCTAACTCTCCCACCTTATTTGTCTACAGCTGCCAAGTCCATCTGAACTCAGAGAAGTCACAGTTTTTGCCCAGTTCCAAAAAGGTGAAGAGGAAAAAAGTGCAATCAGCTTAATAGTTAGTTACCAGTTGAAATATACCTATAAAACAAGATTTATTTATTCATACCTCCTCATTTCTGTATTTTCCCATCCAATAAACTGGTTCACCAGGGAAACCTATAAATTTACCCTTAAAGAAAGCAACGTAGAAACATGAAGAATAATAGTTGACAAATTTAAATAAAAACATTTTCGTAGTTAGGCTATTTTCATAATCAGTCTGTGTCCTTGGTAATTCTGCAGTTTAAAAGCAAAGGAGAGAGATATTGTTAATCTAAGAGCAATTTTGGGGCAAAAATATTGTGTTATATATAGCTTAAATAACATTATTTGGGCTATTCAAACATATGTTACTATTAACTATATTGTTACTATGTTACTACCTGTTCTTCTTTTATCATGTGATCAACTGATGTTATACATGTGTATTTGTCAACTTGCGAAGCATCCCTGACCTGCTCTTGAGTTGCTGTAGGCAAGGCAGATGGGGAATCAAACCTCGCAGCTGCATCAAAGAACTTGCATTTCAGTCAAAACAAAGCACATTCCAGCTGGCAACATCAAGGTCATCTGCACGGAAACCTACAGTGGCCGGAGGGAGTGATTTCTACAACCCACGAAATTGCTTCATTGGGGAAGGTGACTGATGACACATCTTGGGGGGAAATGTGCGAATTAAGTGAGGTCAAATTGGCTTGACTTGGTCCATGCCAACATGAAGCTCCCAATAAATAACTGGATTTCTTTTGAAGCTTGGCCTGAGGCTCATGAGGTTCGGTCAGAACCCTGATGGCATTCTGGCTAGCATCGTTTAGCATAGGCGTTCTACTAAGAGCCATGGTGGCACATGCAGAACTGCATGCTAACTCCACCCACAACCAGAAGTTTGATCCTGACTGGCTGAGAGTGACTCAACCTTCCATCCTCTTGAGATTGATAAAATGAGGACTCAGACTGTTGGGGGTAATATGCTGACTCTGTAAACCACTTAGAACAGGGCTGTCAAACTCAATTTCATTGAGGGCTGCATCAGGGTTGTGTTTGACCTCGGGTGGGTGTGGGGCTATCTCAACATCACTCATGTCGGTGGTATCTGTGGTGGCCTGAGTGCTCTGCCAGCAAAACTATGCAACCCTCCTGAGCTCTGTTCGCTGGCAGAGGGTTGTAGGAGGCCATTGCAGCTGAAAATGGATTTCTCTGGCAGAGGCACTGCAGGCCTGTCCTTTGCTGTTCCCAGGGCGGCCCCATAGGCCAGATCTGAGCACCCTGTGGGCCTCATCCAGCCTGTAGGCCTTGAATTGGACACCCCTGACTTAGAGAGTGCTATAAAGGCCTATGAAGTGGTATATAAGTCTAAGTGCTGTTGCTATTGATGCACACTTCAAAGATTCCAAAGAAGACTTTTAGACCAGGCACAAAGATGAAGACAGCACACTCAGATATTCACAAAAGCAACTCAACCTTTTTTAGATTTCTTCATTTGCCTGGAAAATATTGCTGCTGCTTTAAGGAATTTACTTTTCAATGTTGGAAGCTATTTTTGACAGGTTACTGGTATTGCTTAATACATTTACTCTTGATACCGTATTGAATGTTATTATAACCTTACCAAAGTCAGTAACCATGATTGCTACTTTTTCATAGATAATGTTCAGAATCATAATAATGATGAAGTTGAGCACTGAAGCAGATACTGAAGTTGCTAATTGTGGAGTCAGGTACTTTTGTATTGTGTTTGCTCCATTGATGTGTCTTGGCAATGTTGCAGAAAATACTAGGAAAACTGAAAGTCTGTAAACAATTATACCAACAACAGATGAAAGAATGAGCAGAATCTAAAAGGAAAAGACATAAGATACATTCTTACTTTCTTACATACTTTCCTAAACATAACAACTACCTTAATAAGCATATCCATTTTTAAAAATTTCATTAAGAGACTCCCAATTAAATTCTAGAAATTATATTTCTGTCTAGAATTCACTTCTTAAACTGCAAGAAAAAAAATCATTTTAGTACCCTGAACCTGTTGTTTTTAGCTTAGTGAGGACTACATTATAGACACACAAAATTATTTCCCATCCATTGAACACTATGAGTCATTGGGTGTAGGTAGCATCATGTCACCACAGACTTATCCAAATCTATTAAACAACAGCCAAAAGTTACCCCAGGAAATGATAACCTGAAACATAACCATTGTATATGCTCTATTCTCTGTGGTCCAAAATTTGTCTTCCTACAGAGGTTGGGGATGCTCCAACAATGAAGGTTGTTAAGAAGAGATTAAGAAGAGATTAGATACCTCTTTGTCTGAAATGATATAGGGTTTCTGCTTGAGCAGGGGATTGGATTGGAAGATTTCTAATCCAAGGTTCCTTACAACTCTGTTATTCTATTATTGGGTTATGCTGTTACCCTTTTTCTATTTTTTTCTTTTTGAAAGTCATTTTTCAACTAAGGCTCCCCCATTTGAAGCTGTTTTCTTAGGCATTCCACAATATTTTTCATGCTCAGCTTACATTATCTTACTTTTTAATTGAAGCAGAAATATGGAAGATTAAAAACTATTTAACTGAAATGAACAGGCAGAAAAGAGGTATTAATCTGTAACAAGATACTCTGTGTGCCTTCAAGTCAATGATTCCTGCCATCTGCCTGGAAAGGTCTTTGAAGTTTTTTCTTGGCAAGATTTTTGAAAGTGGCTTAAAACAGTTTAGCATTTTTTGATACTGAACCATAAAAATTGAGCAACAAATAAATGAGAGAAGGAAATGGAGAAAAAAAGGAATATGATTTAGCTTTAAAATCATTCACTTTGCATTCACTGCATGCAATAATGAGCTTAATAATTTAAAAATTTTTTTGAAGAAAACACTAAAGTTTAAAACAGAGACTTCTAAGTACAATATTTTTTTCCTGAGAACACATTGGAAGAGCAAATAACTTTTTTGCAAAAGCATAACATCTGTTTATTCACTTACAAACACAAACACAACTAAATCAGCTAATCCAAAGATTGCTGTACTGTATTTCTAAAGTATCAACTGTATGATGCAGTTGGAATTAACTTTCCTTTTTCTGTTATTATGAGGTGAAAACTGAGTATTTTGCACCAAAGACGTAGCATTATGTTTAAATCCAGGTGATTGTAGTATGTAAATAGCAGTAACATGCTCTTTATTGTACATATGTGATATGTTTAACTTCATAAAATCTTTTCCTGTCATGTGTCTTATGGCCCACGTTATGCATAAAATTAAGCTAAAAACTCTGATGTACAACTGTAGTGTGTATTAGAGATGGAGATCCTTTGAGAACTCTATGCAACTAAGTGACAATAAAGTTGTTGTAAGCCTAAATGTATCAAGAGGAAGAAAGAAATAAGAAATAAGAAGAAAATGAAAAGAAAATAATAAGAAAAACAAAAACAAAAGGAAACAGAGGTCCAACAAAAAGGTAGCAGACTGCCAGTAAGGGAAAAAGAGACAAACTGTGCAGGTATATGTATGGGCATTTAAGTATGCTTATATGTACATATATGAATATGTATATGTATGTGTGTTAGGTGTATGCCTTTTGGTATATTCAGGTAGTCCTTGACCTAGAACAGTTCATTTCATGACCATTCGAAGTTACAATGGCACTGAAAAAACCCACTTATGATCATTGCAGCATCACATGAATAAAATTTGGATGCTTGACAATTGACATTCATGACAGTTGCAGTGTCTGAGAGTCATGTGATATCCTTTTGTGACCTTCTGACAAGCAAAGTCAATGGGGAGATCAGATTCACTTAACAACCATGTTACTAATTTAACAACTGTGGCAAGAAAAGTTGTAAAATGGGGCAAAACTCACTTAACAAATTTCTCATTTAACAACATAAATTTTGGGCTCAATTGTCATAAGTTGAGGACTACGTGTGTGTGTGTGTGTGTGTGTGTGTGTGTGTGTGTATACACATGTAATTCTCAACTTATAACAATTGATACACTTAGATACACACACACACATATACTAGATACTAGATTGTTTATACTACAGTAGATTGTTTATGTTGGCCTTCTACATGGAGTGCTGTGTTTCAAAGCAAATCTACTCCAATCTGTAAAAAGAAACAATTATACCATTGCAGTAATTACCATTTAAATACAGATCACATATTTTTGCTCTTTCAAGGAACGGTCATAGCAGAAATTAATGCTTTCTAAATAGTATGAACCAAATAATTTTACCCAGAATAAGACAGCACTTGTACAGAAGATGATCCGTACATACTTTCCACAGGTTGTATAAGGAACCTGCTCTTCTTGCTGTATAAACAAAGTCAATTGAAACAGGATTATTAGGATACGTATGTAAGAACATGTAATCGTTCTTTCATTCTAGTTTATTTCTAAACTAAAAATTTCAACCCTGTCTAGTTGTTTCTTCTTTGTACCTCATTAATTGATGGAAACAGTTTTCATTAACAGCAATTTTTTATTTCCAAACATTTATTTCATTTATACATTAATTTATTATTATTTTTATTAAAATATAATAGCAAATATAATTTTTGAAGAATTTTTTTTCATATACAACTCCAGCAATTAAACAATAAGAAAAATGCAATGTTCTAATACCCTTTATTTTGGCATACACCATCATTAGCAAAATGAAATTGAATTGGGTGGGATCCTACCGGTTCAGTTTGGTTCTATAGAACCAGTAGCTCTGAAGAGTAGCTGACACTGAACTGGTTTGCTGGGATGAGGTTTTGATCTGTTGTTTGGCCCTCCTGCCCGCCTGGGCTCTAGACTATCCTTTAGTGGCTGCGTTTTCCTCCTCAGCTGCTTTGCGCAACACAGCTGTGTGCCGCTTGTCAGTTGGAGAAGGTAAATGCTTCCCAGAACCAGTAGCACACACATGCGTGCAGCGCACGTTTGACGCACATGTGTGTGCTCCCTGAATCCTGTTATGCTGGTCAGATCCTACCCATGAATTGAAAACAATAATAATTTGCATATGACAGATACCCAAAATGATATTTGTGTTCAGGATATTTTTGCTATAATTAAGAAATTAAGAAAAACAAAAAGTTTTTATAGCTTTAACAGAGAAAGAGAGAAAGAGAGGAAAAAGGAGAAATTGAGTTGATACATTTTACCTAAGTTTTTAAAGCTGGAGATTGAAATACAGGTAGTCCTTAATTAGCAACTGCCCCATTGAGCAACCATTTGCAATTACCATCAACCAATTGATGGTAATAAACAATAGTAAAAATAGTTTATGGCCAATATGTGCACTTATGCCCAAGTTTCTGCACCTGACAACCAAATCAGAATGAGAGTAAACTGGCATTGCTGCAAGGGAGATATTAAACTAAATGAAACAGCAGCAATTAGAGATCTCCATGGTCTCTTTGCCCCTTTCCCTCCTATGTGAGTTACTTAGTAAAAGTCAGAAGAGCCCATTTTTATTTCAAATATTATCACCCCTACTGTGTATTCTGTGGTCAAAGCAGGATACCATGCCCATAGTAGCAGTGTTACCATGGGAACTTTGCCACCAAAAGCCTATGACCAAGGAAAACCCCAAACAAGAAGTTTATTGCTATGCAGCCTTGCATAACCACGTGCCACTTTAACTGATATAGACTGAAAAAATGTAAACGGCGCACAGTTCATACAAGAAGCAAGTGGCCTTCTGTTCCATTGCCCATGTAATTTTAAAGAACATTTTAGACAAGTCAATCTAAAGACTACACACCTGCTGCCCCTTTAATTGACATGTTTACATTGCAGGTCAATTGACAAAGAGATGCTGTTTCTATCACCACCGTTTACCTATTTACATAGGTAAAAGAGAAACAATGTCATCATCCACTAGACTAGACTGTGGTAGGAGTCAAGAGAAGAAGTTTTCTAAGCTGCCTTTTGCTCAGCATTATTGAAACTTAATAATCCCTCTGTTGCAATGTTTGTATATTGTATGACTATACACTTGCAGCCATGGTAATTAGAAAAGAAGAACTGAGTGAATTTATTCAAACTATCTTTTTTAATTAAAATGTTTAAAACTGTAAATACAATTACCTGTGTAATTTCATTCACTATTACATGGTGGCATTTTGCCTCATACTCTGGACGTATTTGTTCCTCTTGCTCTAAGAACTCAACCATGTCCCATTCATATTCTAATTCAGCCTGGCGTCGTTTCCAAAACTCCAAAAACAAGCTAACTAATCAAAGAATAAGTCAAGAGAAACAATCAGTACATATTGTATGAGTGAAAGTCAAATTGTTGCCACTTGGAACAGTTCCGTGCCATTTTATGTACTTCTTCCCACTCTTTTTTTAAAAAAGATTTTTTTAAAAACATGTTCAAGTACATCTTCCCTAGCTTGTGAACTCAATTTCTTGTAGCTTATTTTTTGAAGAGAGAAAGATGAACTAGCAATTTGATTGTAACAAGGCTTTTTCTATCAAGGATATATTGCATCTGGATTGAGGCAATTCCAGAATGGAATAGCTGGGGAATTTTAGGAGTTGAAGTCTTAACAAGGTTGGACATCTTGTTCTAGGCATATTCCCTTTTTCATAGGAAGAGTTGTAAGTTCAGGGAAAAGATTGTTACAGGATTCAGATCTGTTTTCTTCCCTCTCTTTTCAGGAGTGCCATGGAGAGCTAACCAGGGAAATTGAGAAGCTTTTAGGCTGATTAATTTCTATGTACACAGCTGTGCAGGAGAATGCTCCTAGTTTTCCTTTTGCATGCCAAGTCCTTAGGTTTGCTGATTTGCTGACATTTGTCTATTGTACAAATTCAAATATTATACCAATTCTGCAATAATGATTAAGGTGTCTCATAAACATAAATGACACCTTGTCCCATTTTACTGAATTAACCACCTCAGTATGCAAAACAAAAAAGTTAGCTTACCCCAAATCCCCATAAACACTGCAAACACTAATGTGCCAAAGCTGTCAAATATACAAAGTTTCTGAAAAACATGAAGGGAAAATGGCTTAACATATAATACAGGATTCTTTAACACTAGCTCTTCTGCTGTCATTGAAGATTTTATCATTTGGTTGTCATGTGCATATATTTTTATTACATGTTATTACATTATTCATTCAATCATTGCTTCACTGCACTATATACACAGTGACTGACAATGGTCTTCATTACGGAAATGGCTGAATCTCCTCCTGGGGCCCCAGCTGATAGCTGACAGCCCTGCCCATCTGTTTGCTTGAGGAAAATATGTATGCCAGGTAGCCTAAAAGGGTGTGCTGTTTGTTGTTGTATATACAATTGTATCAAAAGATAACATGAATCACTAAAAATAATGCCACAGATCGGCTTTTTAAACTGTTGCATTCTTATCATGCAAACAGATCAGGGGTGGGATCCGACTGGTGCAACTACCGGTTCAGTGACTTACGTTTTGCACGTGCATGTGAAACGTTATCAGCTTGCTGCCTGGATAGCTGAGCAGCGCTGTGCGCAGGTGTGCAATGTTTGAAAAAGCTGCAGCTGTGCTGCACAAAGCAGCTGAGGTTGAAAAAGCAAGAAATAAAGGTCAGGTAAGAGCCCGGGTAGGTGGGTGGACCAAAACAGCAGCAGACACAGAACCAGTTCTGTGTCTGCTGCTCTTCAGAGATACCGGTTCTACAGAGCTGGACAAAACTGATAGAATCCCACCCCTGAAACAGATGGTCTTCTAGTAGAACATAAATTATATAATAAGCTTATCATATGGAAAGATGGTTTTTGTGGATTTCACTATTTTAATCTGCCAATTTCTGGTGTAAATTTTTTGTATGATAAAATCATAATATTGTAATATGACCCTTTAAAGTTTAAAAGAAGAAAAGGATTATTATGTTCCTTGAGAACAGACCCACAGTATAGGTCAACTGTATTGTGAATAGGAATGTCAATGTAAACTTTTCAAACTGGAAAACCCAACTTTCCTTAGATACCAGTATTCATTCAACCCTGGAATCATTAACTGACTGACACCAAACACTCTCTCACATCAAATAACTTTGCAGGATTGATGTGAGGATAAAATGGGGAGATCCCCATCTTAGTGTCTTGGAGGTAAAATGAAACCCAAATAATCTTTTAATAACTTCAGTCATAAAAATCAGATTTATATATTTGAGCAAATGACAAAAAAAAAGGAAATGTGCTAAAGAAAAATGATTTGCAAAAATATATATGGTATGAAGATGCACTAAAATACTTCTATTCAGGGAAAATACATATAAAATATTAGAATTTAATACTATTTCCTACTCTTTTTAAAATTGCAAACTTATGTTCAATGCCTACAGCAAATTTAGGATTGGGAAATGGGAAATTGAATGAAATTAAGTTGACATTTCCCTTACAAGAGGAGTGTTTGCTTTATTAAGATGATTTCATGAAGCCCAATCTGTTCAGCTGTACACAGATAACATAATCAGAGTTGGAAGGGACCTTGTAGGTCATCTAGTCTAGGGGTCTCCAACCTTGGCTACTTTAAGACTTGTGGACTTCAACTCCCAGAGTTCTGGAAGTTGAAGTCCACAAATCTTAAAGTGGCCAAGGTTGGAGACCCCTGATCTAGTCCAACCCCCCCCACCCACCCAAACGGGAGACCTTACACCATTTCTGACAAATGGCATTCCAATCTCTCATTCCAATTCTCAAGTAATGACACTCCACAACTTCCAAGGGCAAGCTGTTCCATTGCTTGATTGTTCTCACTGTCAGAAAGTTTATCCTTATTTCCAGGTTAAATCTGTTCTTATTCAGTTTCCATCCATTATTCCTTGTCCCCTCAAATATTGGAACACTGCTATCATGTCTCCCTGGTTCTTCTCTTCACTAGAGTAGCCATGCCCAGTTCCTGTAACCGTTCATATGTTTTAGTCTCCAGTCCCCTAATCATCCTTGTTGCTTTTCTCTGTACTTTTTCTAGAGTCTCAAACATCTTTTTTATAATGTCGTGTCCAAAACTGGATGCAGTACTCTAGGCGTGGTCTTACTAAGTCTTTATAGAGTGGTATTAGTACCTCACTTGATCTCAATTGCATCCCTCTGTTAATGCAACTTAGGATTGCCTCAGCTTTTTTGGCTGCTGCTGCACACTGCTGGCTCATGTTTAACTGTTTGTCCACTAAGACTCCAAGATTCCTCTCACAATTTCTACTATTGAACCTGGTTTCATCCAGTCTATATGTGTACTTTTGGTTTTTCTTGCCTAAGTGTAGGACTTTACTTTTCTCTACACTGAATTTCATTTTGTTAGATATGGCCCAGTGTTCTAGTCTGTCAAGATCCATCTGAATCTTGAGCGTATCTTCTTGGGTGTTAGCTATTCCTGCCAGCTTAGTATCATCTGCAAATTTGGTAAATTCCCTTGCTATTCTCTCATCTAAGTCATTAATGAAGATATTGAGATATTCAATATCTTCATTAACGACTTAGATGAGGGTGTACTGGGCCTAAAACAGAACCTTGTGGCACCCCACTGTTTACTTCCCTCCATGTAGACTTACACCCATTAAGGACTACTCACTGAGTACGGTTTGTGAGCCAGTTGCAAGTCCATCTAGTGGTGGTGCTATCTATTCCACTTTTTGCTAGCTTACCAAGAAGTAGGTTGTGGTCTATTTTATCAAATGCTTTGTTGGAATCTAAATATATTATGTCCACAGAATTTTGCTGGTCTACTAATTTAGTCATTATGTTGAAGAATGAAATAAAATTGGTTTGGCATGATCTCTTTTTAACAAACCTGTGCTGACTGCTATTATTTTACTTGTTTCTAGATGTTGGCAGATCTCTATTAAATGCTTGGTTTTGTTCGACAGCAAGGTTGATAATCTTACCTCCACAAACATCTATGTTACATGCACTGGTATCCTTATTAATTTTAGATTGCTGGGGACAGAAATGTTCTGTATCCATTAATTCTCTGGCCCCACTGTTCAGTTTAAATGTTTATCCAGAAAATCTGTGAATTTAATGCCAAGTAACTCAGTCCCTTTCTTTGATGGATGCAAACCATCTCTTTTGTATAGCTTTTCATTGGACTAGCTGCAGACATCATGACTAATAAAACCAATAAAACTTCCCTTTTACACCACTCCTTTAGCCACACATTAAACTCTGCTATATGTTGGCCTTTCCCTTTTTCTTCCTTGTATACTGGTAGAACCTCTGAAAAGATAAGCCTACAGCCCATACTACTAAGTTTATACCCCAAGCTCTGGAAGTCTTTCTGCACAGAAAGTACATCTTTTTGGGACAGATCATTGTGTATAGAAGCTTACTTCACTTGTACATTTACAGAATCTCTCAGGTGGTTATGACTTCTATTTGGATTAATTTTTTAAAAAACTATGTACTAAGGGTTGTGCTGATTAGTTACACTTCTTATGTTTATTACTGATCTCATATTCTTCCTTCTCCACATACTTACGGTTTATTTCAAAACAGCATTTTATGTCACAGTAATATTTTTTTAATGCTGAAGGAAAAATACCTTGGAAGAGTCACATGTGATGTTGAGATTCCAGTATGTGCATTCTTCATCACATTGTGGACACATAATAATCTTACCTCCTATGTTTGGATCACATACTTCTTGACTGAAAGAATGAATAAATTCATCTTACACATTATGAAACTCAATGGATGGACTGCTAAATTCATAGTTTTCATTGATCACTACTGTTCTGATCATCTTCCACTTAATAAGTACCGTGGTCCTACCATTGTAGTTACACTGTCCCCTTTTTCGATATGCAAGACACAAGCAAACTATGTGATAAGTGAGTAGCATTGATGATGAGGTCTTTCCCCACCCATAATTTTCTTTTTGTGAATCATCTGTTCAAGAAGTCTCTTCCAATTCAGTTCAATGATGGTTCGCCTTGAACTGTGCACTAGAAAAACATAATTTCGATAGCTTTTACACAGCTGTCCTAGGACCTCTTGCCAAAAATAATTCCATTTATTTTGATGTTCCTGATATTCCTTTATTCTGTTTTGTTTTCTTCCTGATATTATTTAATTTTATTTATTTTTAATCACATGGTTTATTCATTCACAGCAGAATGCTTTCTAATTTTAATTAGGAGTTGATATTTCTGTATATTCTTCTGGCAACACAAGATAAAATGCTTAATATCTCAAAATGATATTGATAAATATAATGACACAAAATATTCTGAGGAATAGAGAAGTTTAGTACATTTGTCATAGATGGTATTTCCCCCCCAGAATGTATATTATCATTCAGTGCAGATTCCTCATTCTCAGCATATTTTAGTAGTTTTTCGCTGAATAAATAGTAAAAAGATACCATATACCTTTAAATTTTTAAAAGAACACATAAAACTGAAATAATAAATTGACTTAGATTAAGCTAGCATAAATATTGAGTGATACAATCTTATGCATGCCTACTCAGGCACAACCAATAAAAATTTGGTTGTCCAGGTTCCAGTTTGATGTCACAGCAAGATCGGACATGAGGAGTGGGGCTCCATGAACTCACGCCAAATCCTCCTCATTGGAGGCCCCCCCAAGGGGCTAAAGTCACTCTGTAGGGTTGATGAAGAAAGAAGGGGGAACCCTGCAGGTTGTGCAGAGTGGCAGCTCTCCAGCTAGACCCAGGGATTACCTCCCATCCAACAACAAAGAGGAGAGGCAGCCATTATTGCTGTCATGAAGCTGGGGCAGCCGAAGAAACAAAGAATGTGCTGAAGTAGTGTAGATGAACAGTGATTGGAAATAGGTGAGGTTATTCTTTTTTTACCTAGAACCTAAGCCCCCCAAAAATACACCCTAGGAAAGTGACTTTGAAATGTTTGTCAAAGTGGCGAATAATTACAGATAGAAAAATTACAGACCTGAAAGAAAAGGAAATAAAGGAAGAATGCAAAATCTTTAAAATATAGAGAATTGGATTTTTAAACTTTATTGGCAATATTTTGGTAAGGCATTTTAAAATGCTGGAATCATTTGTCTCTATATTGACTATTTGCAAAAATCTGAAATTAATATTTGTCAGATTTTGTGCAACATTGAAATTTAAGCTGAAGGCACCATCTACTGGTGAATGGAATATATATCAAATTCCTACAACCTTAGGAAAGTACTGATAAGATAAAGGGGAAATAAATAACACCTGGTAGCTGTGCTACCTACTGTTCTATATTTGCTTACTTCATGGCTATTGGAGTTTTAACTGTGAGACTATGGAAGACATCTAAAGAAAGTGACTTTTAAATGCCAGGATCTATGACTGAACTTACAGAGTGAACTTAAGGAGATATTTGGAAATCTTCCTGGATTATCTAAATGGAACTACTTGAGTAACTGTGGGACACAAAGAACTATAACTATTGCATTCCCCTGAGGAGCAATGCCGGGATTGAGCAAACAGTTTCTAAGCTGGCTTTCTGAGGTCATAGACAATTGATACTTTGGGGCAGTGAAAGACTACTGACAGTCTATTGAGCAATATTTGGACCTACCAAAATAAGACAAGATGTTTCATCGGGGGAGATGAGTGGATTTCAAAAGAAATAGTGTTAATGCTAAAAAGTACCTATGATATGTTGATAAAGAACCACAGGGAGATAAAAGACTTAATGCATGACATTATGGGGAAATCAAAAAATGTCCAACGGGATAATGAATAAAGATAATAAAACACAGGAAATAGAGAAGATAATAGAAAGACCAGAAAAAAAGATAGAACAGATAAATCAACACATAAAGGAAGAGAAGAAAGAAAAGGCAATAAAGACTTATGAAGCAAATCAGGCACAATATATATTAAGAGATCAAAAAATGGAATTGGATAAAAAGAAATATATTTTTGAAGAGAAGATGGGAGCTTAGGCAGATCCTCTGTAGGTATGGCAGCAAAAGATAGTAGAGATAGAAGTATTTGGGTTAAATAGGAAATATGTAGACAAAGACCCAAGGGAGGAGTTTGGGAGGCAAGTCAAAAAACGAATAAGAATTGAAATACTAAAGTGAACAAGAGATGATAGTTAGAATATAAGATTGTTTAATATAAGATTGGCTTTATTGAGAGCTAGAATAGAGGTAGAAACAAGATCAAGGGGGAATATTATTATACTTATTTTTATATAATATATTAAAAGTAATACAGTAACTAGTTGTAAAGATTAGATGTTGAAAGATGGTATCGCTATGTACATTTAAATAATATTGTGATTGTTATTGAAATGGCACACAAAACACTGAACAACTAAACAATAAAGAAACACACTCCAATACAAATATGTATAATAACACCATAATTACATAAGTATGACTAATGTAACATATATTAACATTATTATTTGTATTTAAATTAAACCCAGATGCCTCACTGTTCATATAATGATATTGATGCATATTCAAAAATAAAAAAAAAATTACAAAAAAAACCCCAAATCTGCTTGTCCAGATCATCTAGCTAAAAGTGATTAGAGTAGGATTAAAAATCTGTAGATATGAGGGAGGGGATAGTTTTGTTGAAAGTATGTAGTGATGTCCCTGATATGTTGGCCAAAATTCTACAAGTCTCTTCCCTGTCTCTGCTGAGGTTACCTCTTCAAATGGGGAATTCCAGTGGCAAAGAAAGGGCAGTATCTCTCTTCTTCCGAAATCCTATTTTCCCCATTAAGCCCTAATTTAAGACACCCTGTAGATACTTTACACAATTTCATTCCTATGGAAAACAATTCCAAGATCCACCAAAGAAGAAAAGAGAATATGGTTCTGCTACATCCTTACTGTTTTGACCATGGAATTCAGTATGTATTTATTATTCTCTGAGATGTATGTGTAGAATTTGCAGCCTATATGAACTAACAAGAATAAATTATTATATGAGAATGGTCAGGTCTAATTAGGAGCTAAGATCTTTATGCATGACTATAAATAACACAAGAAACATGAATCATAAGGTTACCTCCAAGTGCAGTTATCCTTTGTGAAATATCCATATAAAAAACATCCAACACCAACTATTGCTGCCAGAAGTAACATCCGGGTATAGAATCCCAGCCAGGCAAAATAGATCCCAATTTTCTCACCGTAATATTTCCTATGGACACAACAACATCCTTTGAATATATAGATGTGTATTTCCTTTATTAACAAAACCAGCTTCTTATATATTTAAGAAGAAAGCATTATAATGCACTCCTGTGCTACACTGATTTCTGTGTTTAAGAATGAGTCCAGGATCACTCAAAAGTAATTAAGGTTATTTTTTTTTAAATAGCAAGGCCTTAATTATTTTAAGTTACAATAACTAAATATGACATTAACAAATATTAAAAGACAATCTCTGTATGGACAAATTGAAAGAAATGATAATTTCCAGAAGGTTATAGAGAGATTTAATGAATGGTGCTGTTGAAAACTAAAGTTTATATTTCCTTTCCTTTCCCTTACGCCTTAACTTCTTTTGCTTACTACTTTTTTCTTTTTTCTATGTTGTGCATAACATATAGTTCCCCCTAATGGGAATAGCATAATGGGTTGTATGCATGTATGCATTCTCATTAAACAGATGTTAAAATAATGGAAGCTTGCTCAAAAGGAATAGCATCCTAGATGACCAGCTGTTTTCTATCTTGCAATTCTTCTGAATCTAATTAAGCTATTTCAAAACTGATTGTGTGACTTTTGTCTTATTTACAGTGGGAGACAAACGTGCCAGGGGTCCCCAACCTCAGGATGAGGCCCACCTCTGGACCTTGAGCCACTCAAAACCAGGCCATGGAAGTGGCAGGTGAATGCATGGATGTGCATGTGCATCCCCACTTGCATAAACGGAGCTATGTGCATGTGCATTCCTCCTGCTCATGTGGAACCACCCCCCTTCCCCTCCCCGTCACTGGTCCGCAAAACCAAAAAGGTTGCAGAACTCTGCTCTATGCCATGAGAGAAAGAAAAAAAAAATCCTGATATGGAATCTAAGAGGAAAGAAAGACAAATCAGTCTTTACTACTACATCTTGTTCAATGTTGAATTCATGAGCAACATCAGCACCAGATGATTTTCTTTGTTGTCTGGTTACCTCCAACAAACTTCCAGACTGTTTTATGAATATTTGGGGTCTTTTTGAGTAAAAGTATTTGGCTATAGCAATAGCACTTAGGTTTATATACTAGTTCAGTGATTTACAGCACTCTTTGACTGGTTTATAATGTCAGCATATTGCCCCTAACAGTCTGGGTCCTCGTTTTATTGACCTTGGGAAGATGGAAGGCTGAGTCAATCTTGAGCCAGTCAGGATCGAATTCCTGGCTGTGGGCAGCATTATCCTACAATACTGCCTTCTAACCACTGTGCCATTGTGCTCTAGGCTCTACTTTAACTTACAGTATCTCACGGAAGTTAGTTCACCCTCTCACATTTTGTAAATATTTAAGTATATCTTTTCATGTGACAACACTGAAGAAATGACGCTTGACTACAATGTAAAGTAGTGAGTATACAGCTTGTATAACAGTGTACATGTGCTGTCCCCTCAAAATAACACAACATGCTGCCATTAATGTCTAAACTGCTGGCAACAAAAGTAAATACACCCCTAAGTGATAATGTCCAAATGGTGCCCAAAGTGCTCAATATTTTGTGTGGTCACCATTATTTTCCAGCACTGCCTTAACCCTCTTGGGCACAGAGATCACCAGATCTTAACAGGTTGCCACTGGAGTCCTCTTCCACTCCTCCATGACAATGTCACAATGTCCACCTTCTGTTTCAGGATGCCTCACAGATGCTATGGAGTTTAGGTGTGAAGACATGCTTGGCCTGTCTATGACCTTTACCCTCAGCTTCTTTAGCAAGGCAGTAGTCATTCTGGAGGTGTGTTTGGGGTCGTTATCATGTTGGAATGCTGCCCTGCAACCCAGTCTCCAAAGGGAGGGGATCATGCTCTGCTTCAGTATGTCACAATACCTGTTGGCATTCATGATTCTCTCAATGAACTGTAGCTCCCCAGTGCTGGCAGCACTCATGCATCCCCGGAACATGACATTCCTACCACCAGGCTTGACTGTAGGCAAGACACACTTGTCTTTGTACTCCTCATCTGGTGGCTGCCACACATACTTGACACCATTTGAATCAAATAAGTTTATCTTGGTTTCAGCAGACCACAGAACATGATTCCAGAAAGCCATGTCCTTAGTCTGCTTGTCTGCAGCAAGCTGTTTGTGGGCTTTCTTGTGCATCATCTTTAGAAGAGCTTCCTTCTGGGATGACAACCCTGCAGACCAATTTGATGCAGTGTGTGGCATATGGTATGAACACTGACAGGGTGACTCCCCACCCCTTCAACCTCTGCAGCAATGCTGGAAGCACTCATACATCTATTTCCCAAAGCCAACCTCTGGATATGATGCTGCGCCCAGGCACTCAACTTCCTTGGTCGACCATGTCAAGGCCTGTTCTGAATGGAACCTGTCCTGTTAAACTGCTGTATGCTCTTTGCCACTGTGCTACAGCTCAGTTTTAGGGTCTTGGCAATCTTCTTATAACCTAGGCTATCTTTATGTAGAGCAACAATTGGTTTTTTCAGATCATCAGAGAGTTTATTGCCATGAGGTGCCATGTTGAACTTCCAGTGACTAGTATGAGAGAGTGAGAGCAATAACACCAAATTTAACACACCTGTTCCCATTTCACTCCTGAGACCTTGTAACACTAATGAGTCCCATTACATCAGGGAAGGAAAATGGCTACTTGGGCCCCATTTGGACATTATCACTTAGGGGTGTACCCACTTTTGTTATCAGTAGTTTAGACATTAATGGTTGTGTGTTGCGTTATTTTGAAGGGATAGCACATTTATACTGTTATACAAGCTGTATACTCACTACATTGTAGCCAAGTGTCATTTATTCAGTGTTGTCACATGAAAATATATACTTATATATATAAGTCTGTGTGGTTTTCATTTCTTTCCATTCAGTCCCTTGGAAAAGCAATTCTCTATTTAATAAACTGTGATATACAGGAATTACTTGAAATAATAACTCTCACATTTATTTTATCACTGGGATAATCTTTTCACATCACACATTGTGAATTTCAGTCTGGAAGTGCTGTAAGACTCTCATAATTGCAGTTCCAATTGTGAATAATCAGGTACTGTATCCACCACTATGAACTTTATTTTTCCAAGAACTCTTCAAGAACCCAACATTCATTATTTATGAAGATATAATATGATTCATATGATTTTTTTTCTGTAACTTATGTTCTATAGTCATAGGCAGTCCTTGCTTAACAACTATCCTGTTTAGTGACCATTTGATGTTATAAATGCTAAAAATATAACTTTAGGACTGCTTCTTCTATTTAGAACTTATACAGCATCCTATAGTCATGCTATTTGCATGTTTCACAAACAGAGTAAATGGAGAATTTGGCATACAATCACATATTGTGATCAAATGATGTCTCTCTTAATCACAGGTCACTTAAGCAAGGGAATTTTGTGATCAAATAGTAGGCGAGGAAGAAGAGAACAGCAGCAAGGAAGAAGTGGAATTCAGGAGCCAGGAAGATCATCCACAAGAGATAAGAGAGGTAGAGAAAGAAGGAGGAAGTAAGAAAGGACAGGAACAAAAAGGAGCAGAGGGAAGAGAATGAAGGACAAAACCACAAAGGTATTCTAGAATAAATAGAAGACAGAAGCCAAACTACTAAGTCAATAGATAAAGAAATTCAGCTAATATTAATAAATATTAATGGGCTAAACTCTCCAGCTAAAAGGAAACAAACACTTAAAAGATTGGTTAAAGAAAAAACAGACATTATCTGCTTACAGGAGGTGCACATAAAAGACCAGCATAGGGATTGTTTAGAATACTCCAGATTAGGGAAGCTATATACTACTCTAGCAAAACATAAACAAAGAAGGCTAGCAGCTTATACAAATGCAAGGTTAGAAGTGAAGCTAAAATATGCAGATGAAAATGGAAGGATCCTGTTAATTGAACTACAGATTGGACAAAAGTTAATGATATTGGTAATAATCTACACTCCAAATGAGAACCAAAAAGAATTGTATAAAGCACTACATGAAAAAAACGTAGAATTAGAATATGAAAATATATGTGTTGTAGGTGATTATAACGCAGTGGTAGATCCGAAGAAAGACTATGTAGGCAATTTGTCAAAAAAGAAAAGGAAAACATTACCAGCCACATTTTTTGAAATAACACAAGAATTGAATTTGTTTGATCAATGGAGCAGGATAAATCCTAAAGGACGGGAATATACTTTTTATTCAAACCCACATAAATTGTGGTCCTGCAAGGATATGGTCTGGATGAATGGAGAATTAGGAAATGAGGTGGACAAGATAGAAATTATGATGAACACATGGGCCGATCACAATCCATTAACAATAATTTGGAAAGGATATAAAAAAAATGAGACGATGGACATTAAATCCCCAAATTCTAAAAAAAAAAAAAAACTTTAAGGATAAAAAAGGAAATGGAAATGTTATTTAAGGAAAATCAAAATCAACACACCTCACTTCAGATAGTATGGGACATAGCAAAAGCATATTTCAGGGGTATACAGCAAAAAGAAACAGGGAAAGGAGGCAACAGCTGGAAAAATTAATGACAGAGATTAGAGAATTAGAATATAAGTTACAAAGAGAACCTCAAAATGAAAGAACCTCATTCCAAAAGAGTGTACAGATCACAAATATATCAAAAATTATAGACCGATCTCGCTGCTGAATATGTAATGACTGACTATAAAATCTTTACCACAATAATGGCAGAAAGATTGAAGATAGTGCTAAATGAAATAATACATCCAGACCAGAATGGTTTTTTGCCAGTGAGGCAAATTACAATACAACAATACAATACAAGAATGGTCTTAGACATTTTAGAATATTATGAGGCACATCCTGGGAAACAGGTGGCACTAATCTTCCTGGATGTCCAGAAGGCATTTGACAACCTTAATTGGCAGGTTTTGATTCAACAAATTAAAAGTATGAGATTTGGAATAAAATTTGAAAAAATGATTAGTATAATATATGCTATGCAAAAAGCTAGAGTGATAGTAAATGGAGACTGCACTGAAATATTTGGAATTAAAAAAGGAGTATGACAAGGTTGTCTTACATCACTTCTACTTTTTATATTAACGATAGAAGTGCTTCTAACTCAAATAAGGCAAAATGAGGAAATAAAAGGACTAAACATTAAAAATCAGGAATACAAAATGCAAGCATTTGCGGATGATTTAGTATTCTTCATTGAGGAACCTAGGGGACAGGGATAAATTTGATAAGAGAAATCAAAAGATATGGACTAATGGCAGGACTAAAAATTAATAAAGAAAAAACAAAAATGTTAGTAAAGGATTTAACAGAAAAACTAAAGAAGGGATTAGAAAGAGAACTGGGATTAGAAGTGGAAAAAAAGATTAAATGTTTGGGGACTTGGCTTACAGGATGATGTTCGACCATAAAGGAAGATAATTATAAGAAATTGATGTTACAAATCAAATAAGATTTAGAGAGTTGGAAAAAGTTGCAACTGTTGTTGATGGGCAGAATTGCCACAATAAAAATGAATATACTACTAAAATTGTTATATTTATTTCAGACAATCCCCATAAAATTAGATTGAAAATTTTTCAAAGAATTGAATAGAATGGTGCTCAAATTCATATGGATGGGAAAGAAAGCATGAATCAATGCAAAAATATTACAAAATAGTAGAAGCAGAGGTGGCCTAGGACTTCCAAAATGGGAGCTATATTACCAGGTGGTAGTCTTACTCTGGATCAAAGAATAAACTTAGATAATAAGACAGTATTAACAGTTGAAGGGCATGACCTTCACACAGGATGGCAGGCCTTCTTGTGGGGTAAATGAGTAAGGATACATTTATATTTTTATTGCCATCAAGTTAGGGATTCATTAATAACAACATGGGAAAAGTTAACGAGGAAATACTACATGAAACTACTGGACTGGGTGTCACCGATGGAAGCAGTGATTTACCTGAATACAATGGAGAAGAAAAAGAGGATTAGATATAAGGAATTATTAGATAATCAGGGAAATTTAAAAACAAATGAAGAACTAAAAGAACAGGGTATAATTGTAGACTAGTGGCCGTATTTGCAGATAAGAATGAGGCATAAAAAAGATATAGAGAAATTTGGAATAGAAAGGGAATCCCAACAACTAGATCAAATTTTGACTGGTAAAGAAGAAAAATTTATAACGTATAACTATTTGCTCAAAGTAGAAATGGAAGAAGTAGTAGTTAAGGGCCCAATGATTGCATGGGCACAAAGTATAGGGCATAGTATACAGTTAAAAGATTGGGAAAGAATTTGGATCAGGAACTCCAAATTAACATTGTCAACATTGTACAAAGAAAACCTAGTTAAGATGTTTTATAGATGGCATTTGACACTGGCGAGATTGGCCAAAAATACAGTATATCCAAACATGAAATCAGAACGTTGGAAATGTAAGCTTACAGACAAAACATGTATAACATCACATGTGTTGGCAATGCCCCAAAGCTAAAAAATACTGGGGAAAATTGAGGAAATGGATACAAAAAATTACAGGATATGGCACTGAATTTAAACCAGAAACATTTTTATTGGGGATGATTGAAGGAAATTTAAAGAAGCATATCCAATACATCGTACAGCACATAATTACAGCAGCAAGGATTGTTTATGCCCAGAGCTGGAAAGCAGAAGATGTACCTTCTGAGAATATGGTAATAAATAAAATACTTGATTGCGCCGAAATGGATAGGCTTATGGGGAAATTGAAAGGTAAAGAGGAGTCGGAGTTTTATGAGGTAAGGGAAATGTTGTATTTATGGTTAGAGAAGAGAAATAAGGTTTAATATGGAAAAAATTGTAAATATATGTAAATGCTTGACACAGTACTATTAAAATGTAAATAGATATGCACTTTGAAAATAAATAAAACAATAATAATAAAGAACCTCAAGAGAAGTGAGGTCATAAGTCCTTCACAGATGTGCTAGCTTACTTAACAATCATCTCTAAGCAATGGGGTTGCTGGGCCTCTTGTAGTCATTAAGCAAGGACTACTTATATATGGATTATCACCACTGAACTTTTAAAAATATTATTTTAAGAATAGTGTATTATTAAAAGTAATAATACAAATATAAAGTAATGCAAAATATACTTAGACACTAGAGGCCTGAATGGTTCATGCTCTGATGACATTCAGGAAACAATTAAAAAGCTGATAGTTGTCTCAGGCTTTGGAACTAAGTAGAGTTTGAGCTGGGTTTTTGGTTTATGTTTTAATTGCAAGTTGGCCAGAGTCATTGGCAGTTCAATGGCCTACATACTGAATAAATTGTCTAAAGAAACACATCTTTGCTTTTTCTCATATTGCCTAATGCAATATTATAAAAGCTTATTTTCTGTTAAATGATTATTATTCATAGAAAAATAAAATACTCATAAGAAATGGTATAACATTCCTTAATACTTACCTGACAAGGTCTAAGGGTTGCAGTTTGAAAATATTTCGAGGATAGGCCCATTCTCTGTATAGCAATTGTCGTTCATTTGGACAATTAGGATCCTGTGATTGGCAATTGAATCTTGACTATAAACAAAACATTTTCTCATTAATTGATGATCCAAGGCCACAAATTTGTGTTTATTTTAATCAGCTCACATTTAGCCCTACATTCAAGCATGAATAATTATTCTGAAAGTCTGAAATTGCTACCACCTATATGCCACATCAATATATATTTTATCATTATTATGAAGGAAACTAGAATCTCCTGTATTATTTTTAAAATACCGCTCAAGAGGCAATGGTGGTCGTAATTGCTTTATTTTGTTTCAGTAGCAGATTGAGCTAAGACTTGTTCACACAAGTGAACAAGTCTTAGAGTCACCTATTGGAAAGGCAGTTAAACTAGCTATGTAAAATTGTTGTCAAAATCCAGTCCCCAATGAATCATTTATGTCCTAAACAACTCTGGAGTATTTTTTTGATTAACTCAGTCATTATTCATCTCATTGTAATTTCTTTTTCATGTATTTTCTCCTGGGAACAAATTTTGGTACATTCTATTTTGTCCAGTGTTAATAAGGACCAAATTTTATTTGCCTGTTGTGTTTTATTATAGTTTTAAAAACTATCAGGATTGCCAACAATTATACCACTGAAGACATGCTTCTGCGAATCTATAGGCAATTGTTATTTGTCACATGAAAGGACAAAATACAGCTCTACAAGACTAGCACTAATGAAGTTGCCTAGTTTGAGTAAGGAAATATTTGCAACAAAATAACCATTCTCAGAGAGCACCAAGGACCCTCATTTCAATCCTGAGCTACAAATATTCTTCTTTATTGGGACAGATTCCAGAATTAAATGATCAACACATAAAACTGAAAAATAGATTAAAATTATGAGACAATACTTATGAGTACATGTAGTTACTAGGCAAAATGTCTTCCTGCTGTCAAGAGTTCAATTTCCAAACCACATAAATTTTATAAAATGTAGAAAATAGAGTCTAAATGCCTTTGTTTGAAAATAGTTGTATTAATATATTAGTTTGGAAGTTGAAAAGTATTGTTTTTTTCTGAAGTATATTCAGAAGTTTCCTGATTAATTTTCAGTTGATGCAATCACTTTTCTCTTCTATACATGCTTCCACATTATTGATTTTTGCCTTTGTAGGATAGAGCAATTCACAAAAGGGATGTGGAATTCTACACACAAACATCCTTCCCAGACTTCTTATCCCAATCCCTCTAAGACACACTGTAATGGGGGGGGCAGGGGATCACACTATATTTAACATTATCCTGAACTTCAGAATTTCTCAATCAAGTCCTGTTTCAAAATTTAAAACTATTTGAATTATAGACTACTCTAGTTAAAACTTCCCATATTATGAAACCTTAATTAAACATAGCTTTTAAAACAGTGTTGGCATGAGCATGTGCACAGGGGAGCACCGAAAACCGGAAAAGCAGCTCGCCAGTGCACGTGGGACCACTGGAAACAGGAAGTACATATGCGCACTGGGAAGCTGAGCTTCCGGTTTCCAGCACGCACATGCATGCAGCCAGCTGGTTTTCGTGCACACATGCCACCAGAAACCTGAAGACTAGCTGTCCTTCCGGTTTCTGGTGCATGTGTGTGTGAAGACCAGCTGGCCAGCGCATGCTTCCCAGCGCGCGGATGTAAGCCAGGGAGCTGCCCTTCTGGTTTCCAGTGCTCCATGTGCGAAGACCAGCTGGCTGGCATGCATATGCATCACCAGAACCCAGAAGAGCAACAGGCGATGGGTGGCATGACCGGAGAGATGGCTCTGTATGCCATTTCTGGCACGTGTGCCATAAGTTTGCCATCACAGTTTTAAAAGCTACTCTGCATGACAGAGAGAAGCTACATAATCATTTCAATAGAAGTTAGTGTCTAAAATTTATATATTCCTTTGTTGTTGTCCATTGTGAAGGTTTTTAGTTGAGCTTGTATAACAGAGTGAATTTGGTATAACTTAAAAAAAGATCACAAGATTAACATTGTACATAAATATAAGAAAAAAGTAATTCTTTATTAATTAGACTCACATCGTGGAGTGGAAAAGCAGCCTTGTAGATTCCAGAGTCCAAAAGTTTATTGATACCAAACATTTTCACATTATTTTTCATAGCATACTCTCCTCGACAAAGAATAAAGTGAACCTGAAATCCCCGCCCCCCCGATTTTTTCATTAGCAGGGAATGAATTCAAAAAGTGGCAAATATTTATGAGACAATACTTATGAGTACATGTAGTTACTAGGCAAAATGTCTTCCTGCTGTAATTTTCTCTTGGAATTTACCAGTGTTCTTTTTAAATACTTTTCCCTAGTTGCAATTAATTATGGCCTAAACAAACCCTGGCAACAACTTTTGTTTCCTATGTTTTCATAATGTTGCCTTCATCTTCTCTTCAGCCTATGAATGAAATAGGCATAAGTCATCAGTTGTTAAAATAGTATTTTCCCATGTATTATGACACTGTTCAAAGATGGGCTCAAGCAGTGAAAAAACTATTAGATTTTCATGGGTGAAAATCAGGTGATAGAAGTGGTATGTAACAGTGGCAAACAGCATTCGCTTTTCTTTAATCTCTATTATGGTAAACCATAGAGCTCAGCAGTAAGGAAAGGTCTTAGTCAGGGGTTAGTAGCTGAACACATGTTTTTCCTTATTTGTACCTTGAATCCTTCCACAGCCCATGTGAACAAATGCTTGACTTTTCAAAAATAGTTTTTAAAGTATATGGTCCTAGTTTCATATGGGCTGCAACATCTATAATAACTCTTATGGCATGTCTTGCAGACCAAAAGAGTTTGTGAATGTATGATTTTCTGTTTTTTAACACAAACAGCTTTGAAAATGAACTTTTGCATAATAAAATCTGTTGAAAAACCATGACCATACCAAAAACAAAAAAACATTTGCCGATGTTCATATGTTCATGTTCATAATTTGGCAAAACAAATTATGGTAATAAAAATTGGTAGTACTGACAACATCATATAGAAACCAGCCTTATGCAAATGCTCTTGGTATATGTAACTATATGTATATTTCAATATTATCTATATTTGCTGATATCAATTTGTTCACCAGTTTCAAAGAAGAGTCTTGCTCAACTCCATCTGGAGATGTTT
This sequence comes from Pseudonaja textilis, assembly GCF_049901715.1. Taxonomy (NCBI): domain Eukaryota; kingdom Metazoa; phylum Chordata; class Lepidosauria; order Squamata; family Elapidae; genus Pseudonaja; species Pseudonaja textilis. Next base: position 27,938,661 of record NC_141994.1, on the reverse strand, counting down.
TGGACTGAAATGGGAACCAGTTTGATTCAAATTATTCTTTCTACTAGTTAGTTGTACTCTGCCACTTCATTTTCCAACATTTGATTATATGCTGCAATGCATTTTTTACATATTGCTTTGATATTCAGAAGAACAAAATAAACATTAGTCTAATATTGCACTTAAAAAAAGATCCTTTAATACTAAATTCTACAACTTACTATTCGGCTCCTAGTTGCTGAATTGAAGAACAAGTCCTTGTCCTGAATATAAAAGTCTGAAATACGCTCATTTTCAAATGCAGCAGTAAAAAACTCCTGTTCAGGTTTGATTATATTTTCATCCACATTAAAGAATCTGCTTATTGATGTAAGTGCTGAGTCATGGCTTTTCGTATCATCGGGTTGCAAGGGCAATTTGATGTGCATAATTTCAGCATAACTACACAGCACTTCCCAAGGAGCATGCACCTTTACAAAGGTCAGCTTTTCATCCGTGACCTGCAGTAAAAGGATATTGATTATAATATATGGATATTTTAAAAATACCACATCTCAAGAATAATTTTAACATTTCTTGGGAACCACTGAAAGAGCTGATCTTATGACACATAAAATACTTAACTGCCATTTCATAAGCTACACTAATAGGAACTGAGGAGTTACTTCTGGTGAAATGGATGACTATATATATTTGATATAAATAAATAAATAAATTAAGTAAGTAAGTAAGCAAGCAAATTACAGCATTACTAAAGTGACAATTGCTGAGAAAAGACATGCAGATCCTATAAAAAATTCAAATTTCTAAAATTTAGTGATGGATGATTCTACTTCTTAGTGACTGATATGAAAGTCAAGTTGTGGAAATCCAGTTTAAAATCATAAGAGCTTTCTGATTCAACATTTCATTCTTATAATAGTTAATCAGATGTCTGTAAGAAGTCCTTAAACATAACATGAGTTCAATAATAATTTTTCAATCAGGCCTCTTAATCAGGCTTCCTAATAAGTGATAGTGAGAAGTTTTCAGTCTTTCCTACATGCAGTCTTTTTTTTCCTATTAAAAGAACATATTTTTATAAGCTTTCCAGACAGGCTCATTTTAATTGGTTACCCCTTTTCAAGCATACAATTTCCTTTACCAGGTATGGTGATCAAAACTATATTTTAATTTTGATGATAAAGCACATATATTTTGGAGTAAGATTTATATTTTAATACAGAAAATTCTTAAAATGAAGATAAAGATGAAACCAGAAACTTTTCTTTTGGGTTTAATGGAAAAAGACTTGGAGAAAAGAATTGGAATCTATCTTATAGATAGATAGATTCTTATACATATTGACAGCAGCAAGACTACTGTATGCACAAAAATGGAAGGACATTTCAATTCCCACTATGGACAAATGGTTGCAAAGTTGATGGAGTTAGCAGGGAGGGCTAAATCGACTGCTTTGATAAGGGATAAAAAAAGTACTTTTGTTGCCACATGGAGACCACTTCTGGACTTTGTGCTTGAGGTAGAAAGAAATGAAAGTTTGATTTTGGGATTTAATTGATTAGATTGATTTGTTTTTATAGAAATGGCTAGTTTATATTATTATGGAAAAGTAAAAAGTTGTGGTTTGATGTTAATGCTTTATTTTATTGCGAAAAGGGAGTTGGAAGTCCATTTTTTCCTTCCCCAACCCCCCTCATTTCTCTTTCCTTTTTTGCTCCCCACTGTCTCTTCCTTTTTAAATAATTTTATTAATGAACAACAAACAGAAAAAACATTAAAAACAATGAATGTGATGCATACATAACAAAACATACAAATTTACATATGCACATAAATATTAATCATCTTTGCTAGAGTTACTCCTTTCTTTTTTTAAACCAGTGGTAAAACTTCTCTCAAATTCTGTAATAATCAGATTCAGTCTTATCTTTTAATTCTTGAGTTAATCTATCCATTTCAGTGCACAACCAAATTTTTCTAATTATTTCCATCTCTTCTGGCATATCATTTCCTTTCCATCTCTGGGAAAGAGCTAGTCTCACGGCAGTGGTGACATGGATTATTAAATATATTATCTCTTTATTATATTTCCCCTCATTGATTCCCAATAACAAAATTTCAGGTCTGAACTCTGTGAGTGTTTGGGGATAAACCCCCAAGCAGAGTATGCAGCAGCAGTCAAGCCAGGCAGGCAAATGAGAGAGAGAGTGGGCCCAAGAGTATACACACACTGGAGACAAAAACACTGTTTGTGGTTTTAAAATAGTTATTTATTGCACACAGAGATTAAGAAGTGTCATTCAGTCCATATATCATTATCCAGTATATCCATCCAGTTATCAAGTCCATTAACAGTAATTACAATGTTCTTATCTGCTTGAATATCTTCTCCTTCCGATACCTTTCTCTCAAGGACAACGCTGAATCCTCAGCTCACCTAGCAAACAGTCCTTGTGTTCAGTTGAAATGGTATCTGGCACAGTAGCCTCCAAAAGTAAGCAGATAGACGTTCCAACACAGCAGGCAGCAGACCAGAAACAGAACCAGGTGCATCCAGAAGCAGGGGGTCTATTACGTTTTCCCTTCCTACCTATATTACTGCCTGCAACCGCACCCACAATGACATTGCAGTTTCTTGCTTAAAGCTACAAGACACTTAATCCTAGGTTTACATATTTATTCAACCCAAACCTGGTTGGTGTATCCATATACCCAACATTCTCCCCTTTTGGGTGATATAAATATGTAATGCCTTTACATTCTAAACCCATATTTTTCACAACTCTCTAGATGCTTAATAGCACCTTGGGCTTTAGTAAAATGATCAGCTACATTGTCCTCCGACATGCAGTACTCCAGCTGTATCAATTTACTCTGTACAGATTGTCTTACATTAAGATACCTCAAATCTGTATGTTTGCTTCTCGTTTTAACTGCAATATTAGTGGCCATTTGAATTGCTGCCTGATTATCTTCATGTACAACTATAGGGTAATGTACAGTTATACCCATATCCTTCAACATTTGTTTGTACATAATTAACTCAGTACACAATAAAGATAAACAGGAGAATTCTGCCTCCATAGTAGACAAACTTATATGCTGTTGCCTTATTGACTTCCAGCCTATTAATGTCTTACCCAGCATTATGGCTGTTCCTGAAGTCGACTTTCTAGTATCTCTTTCTGCTGCAAAACTAGCATCTGCATAAGCACTCAATATGAGATCACCTTTTGGTTCTAAATACAGTGCATGGTGTAATGTACCTTTAAGATATCTTAGGATTCTTTTCAATGCTATCCAGTGACATTGAAGCGGATCATTATTGTGACGAGCCAGCTGATTAATACTATAAGCAATATCTGGCCTTGACCAATTGCTAATATATGATAAGCTACCAATCAAAGATTGATATAATTTTTTATCACACTTGGGACTTTGTGTATCCATTTTGCAAATATCCTGACTCATTGGAGTCTTTGCAGGCTTACAAAGTTCCATCTTATAATCTATTAGCAATTTAGATATCTTATCTTCCTGAGATATCCTAAAACGTTTCTGTGTTCTCAGTATATTCAATCCTAGATATCTCTTTATCTCCCCTAATTGCTTGATTTTTACCTTCTTGGCTAATGATGTTATTATTTCATTTGCTTCATCATTAGTCTTAGTTATCAGAGCAATATCATCAGTAAACAACAAAAATAATGATATTTTCCCATTCTTATCCCTCTTAAATAGACATGGGTCGGCTAAACCAGCTTTAAACCCTATATTGGTCAGTTCCTTTACAATATACTGGTTCCATTCATAGCCCGATTGTTTAAGACCATAAAGGCTCTTCTTTAATAACCAACAATCATTATTATTATTATTGTCTCCTTTAAATCCATTAGGCCTTTTCATATACACAGTATGTCTTAGTGGAGCATGCAAGTAAGCAGTTTCCACATCTAAATGGTTAACTATATATTGCTTGCTTGCTGCCCATACTAATGCTGCCCTTAAAGTTGCTGCTTTCAGACTAGGTGCAAATACTTCATCATAGTCTTTTGCACTTTGTCTAAAACCTTGGGCTACTAGCCTTGCCTTATGGATTGTGTTTCCATCCTTATCTGTTTTTATTTTAAAAATCCACTTGCAGCCAATGGGTTTTACACCAACAGGTAATCTCACATTTTCATATACCTTCATATCCTTCAAAGACTTCAATTCTTTATTAATTGCTGCATACCAATTTTCTTTCTCTTTAGAAGGATATCTTCTTATCTCATCCACAGTACTTGGGATTCTATTTTCCTGGCACACTGTGTTAGCCTGGTATCTTTCAGGCGGTCTAGAAATACGTGTAGTCCTTCTGGGTATTACTGGGCTTGGTTGAGTTACTACCTGTTCCTCATCCTCAGCTATTTCTTCCTCTAGGGGCTGTACTTCTTCCTGTACTTCTTCCTTTACATTATTTTTAAAGTTACAGGGATACTTAATGGGATTTCTGTATGATTCAATAATCACCTCGTTATTATTATCCTGTTCTAACTTATCCCATCCTACGTGCTCTAGAAATTGGGCATTAGCACTACATAACACCTTAGATGTGCCTTTCTCCCAAAATCTATATGCCCTATGGTTAGCTTGATAACCAACGAAGAATAATTGTTTAGCTCTATGTTGCCCTTTACGCCTGAGTTGTGTAGGGATATGCACCCATGCTGGTGCACCAAATGTGTGCAGGTAACTCAGATCAGGCTTCCTGCCATGCCACATGGTGAAAGGTATTTCACCAGTGGTTGAGTTAACAACGTTATTTAATAAATTATTAGCACACATTACGGCCTCCCCCCACAAAGAATCAGGTAACCCAGAATCAGTTAACATAGTACGAGTCATAGCCTGCAACGTTTGGCCTCGCCTTTCAATATATGCATTGTGCTGTGGTCTGTATGGTGCAGATGTCTTATGAGCTATTCCAGCTGCCTTTAATCTATTCTGGAATTTGCTATTAACAAATTCCGTGCCATTATCTGTCACCAGGGTTATAAGTTGCCGTTTGGTTTTTCTTTCAGCAAACTTTAACCAGTTGAAGAAATGTTGATATGTTTCAGTTTTGCTTTTCATTAGGTAGCAAAACCCATATCTAGAGTAATGGTCCATAATGCTCAGTATATATCGAGCACCCCCCATACTGGGTTTCTTTGGACCTATAATGTCTGCAAATACTACTTCTAAAGGTTCTGTAGTTTTGAAACCATTTAGCATATTTGCAGGCATTATTTTACTCTTATCTTCACAACAGACATTACAACGCAAATACTTATCACAGGGTTTTAACCTTATTCCTTCAGATAACTCTACTGTACGTTTTAGCATTTTAAAATTTACATGCCCCAAACGTCTATGCAATAAATGGATACATTCATCATGAGGCTTGATATTATTAAATACAGTCTGTGCCTCCCCTTTCTTACTATCATGTAAGACATACAATGTTCCATTTAAAGCTGCAGTTACCTTTTTGCCATCTCTTTCCAGTATGCACTTATTATTCTTCATATCACAATTGCTAAACATGGCCAGTTCAAAGGATTTCTTTGGCTTCTTTACATTCTGGCTTTTTCCTTTTCTGCAGAATCTTGCCAAATGTCCTCTGCCTCCACAATTAAAACACTTTTTAATTGTGTATGCCGTTGAAGATAACTTCTCTTCTTCCGGGTGCTTTACTTTACACAGCTGGTTTCTTTCAAACTTTGAAGATAATTTCTCTTCCTTATTCTTATCTTCCCTCAGCTGGTCACGTTCAAACCTTCTCCTGGCTTCTTCTAATAGCCTGCCGGTAATCTCAGTTACTGATAAACTGTCTTTAGGTAATACCTCTAATGCAGTCACAAAATCATCATAGCTTCGATCCAAAGAAGACAGTATAATGTATACTTGTTGCAACTCATTAAATATAAGCTCTTTTTCTTGTAATTCTTGAAAAATGCTTTTCATACAGTTTAAATGAGTTAACATGTCTCCATTTATCTCAAGATGTGTTCTAAACAGCTTCCGTGTAAGATTGATATGAGCTCCTACACTGTCTCGAACATAAATCCTTTTGAGATTATCCCAGCATTCTGCAGCATTTTCTACTCCACGGATATGAATGAGTTGCTGGTCTGAGAGAGTGAGACCTATGATGCACAACGCCTGCTCATTTTTTCTTTCCTGTATCAGTTTATAATCCTCTTCATCATTAGGATTTAAGTTTGATACATCTGGTGGGTTTGTAATTATGTCCCACAAACCTTCTCTTCGTAGCAGTAAACTACACTTCAGTGACCATGAAACATAGTTTGTTCCATCTAGTCTGGATATCATGGACAGACTTGGCAAATTTACTTGTGCCATTGCTCTGCAGAAAAATAACTATTCAACAAACAGTTTGTATTTACAGTAGTGTGCAACTCACACCAGCTCTCACTGCTATATCCTGGTTAGTTAGACTGTGCTCTCTGCTGGACCCATAACCAATGTGAGTGTTTGGGGATAAACCCCCAAGCAGAGTATGCAGCAGCAGTCAAGCCAGGCAGGCAAATGAGAGAGAGAGTGGGCCCAAGAGTATACACACACTGGAGACAAAAACACTGTTTGTGGTTTTAAAATAGTTATTTATTGCACACAGAGATTAAGAAGTGTCATTCAGTCCATATATCATTATCCAGTATATCCATCCAGTTATCAAGTCCATTAACAGTAATTACAATGTTCTTATCTGCTTGAATATCTTCTCCTTCCGATACCTTTCTCTCAAGGACAACGCTGAATCCTCAGCTCACCTAGCAAACAGTCCTTGTGTTCAGTTGAAATGGTATCTGGCACAGTAGCCTCCAAAAGTAAGCAGATAGACGTTCCAACACAGCAGGCAGCAGACCAGAAACAGAACCAGGTGCATCCAGAAGCAGGGGGTCTATTACGTTTTCCCTTCCTACCTATATTACTGCCTGCAACCGCACCCACAATGACATTGCAGTTTCTTGCTTAAAGCTACAAGACACTTAATCCTAGGTTTACATATTTATTCAACCCAAACCTGGTTGGTGTATCCATATACCCAACAAACTCTATTTTAATTTTACACATCTCTTCTAATCAGTTTCTGATTTTCAGCCAATATATTTGGGCTTTTTCACATTTCCACCATACGTGATAATACATTCCAATTTCTTTATTGCATTTTCAGCATTTAGGAGATAAGTTGGGATACCTTTTTGCTAGTTTTGATGGCGGGATGTGTGATTGATAAAACATTTTTAGTAAATTTTCTTTATATGATGCCGCCAGGGTAATTTTCCTATTCTTGTCTCATAAAATTTGCCAATCTTCCAGAATCTGTATCCAAAATCTTTCATCCAGGCCAGCATAGTTTCTTTCATCTTTTCTTCTTCCAATTTATATTCCAATAGTACTTTATAAGTTTTTAAAATCAATTTCTCATCCGCTCCTAATAATATTTTATCTAATTCTGTTTTCCGTTTACTAATACTCCATTCTTTCATATTTTTACGATACCTTGATTGTAATTGTAAGTAGGCCCACCATTCTATCTCAAATTCCAAATATTTCAGCTCCTGTCTTGTTTTTAAGTTTCCCTTCTCATCTAATATTGTTTGGGTATTTTCCCACATCATTATAGTTGTGCTTTTAAAGTTGTAGGGACGTTTCAGCAGAGTCTCATCTGCCATAATCAGGCTTGTGTAGTGTGTGTGTGTGTGTGTGTGTGTGTGTATGTATATGTATATGTGTGTTTGTGTGTGTTTTCTTAAGTTTCCGTGGGTATTTATATATAAATACTTATAAATAATTATATATAAATATATATATGAAACACTGAGGAGGAAAAGCATCTTAAGATAGTAGATTTGTTCTTCCCTTATTTATTTGTTTATATAAGTGTATATAATGCATATATCATACTTCTGTATAAATTCATTTCTTTTTAATGCAACAATAGATATATTTGTAAAAAGTACAATGGACTGCACTCACCGACTTTGTGGCTTCAAGCTGCAAACCACGGCTTATCAAGTTTGACTCATAGACTTGTCTCTTCCTCTGTTAAAATTGGTTAAAAATTGTGAAACTTTTTTATGATTCATATCTTTCAAAAGAAATGAAAACGTTTTAACAAAAAAAAAACACTGTTTTGACTAATTTTATTTATCAATGAAACAAAATTTTGAATTTAGCCTTCAGCAATTAATGCAGAGGTACACAACCAAGAATGTCTGTTTTCAAAGAAATTAAATAAAATATGAATTTATTTAGTAAAACTAGTCAATAAAAATTGATTTAATTGTAAATTAGATTTTTCTTTTAAACTGGAATTTTTGCTATAGCCATTGAACACAGTTTTGAATTTGATCATAATCATGATTTTCACTATGAAAGTACTTTTTTTTTCTTCACTTGCAACTTTCTTTCATTAACTGTTATAGAATTTGTAGCAAACCACCATTGGCAGTTGTGATAAAGACATTATTTATTTTAATTACCTTCCAAACCAGAATTCTAATAAATTTTCTTTAAATTTTAACTTGCAGAATGAACCATGTTTCTCATTTCAAAAATACAGTAGAAGAAGAAACGAGAACACTATCAGCAGCCGCAGTAAAAGGAGGAGGAGGAGGAGGGGGAGGAAATAAAGAGAGAAGAATGGAGTGAAGGAGAACTATACAAGTAAGCCTTATATATAAGCCAACTTTTTGTTTTTTCTTCCCAAGCTGATTGTGAGGATTACAATACATCTTAAAACTCTATCAGTGTAACTCTTACTTTCCCATTGGTATTTCATTTGGTCACACCTTAGAGGTGATTCTGATAATCTTAAATGGGATTTAATATTGCGGAAAAATAAGCATAGCTCAGGGATTTAAATTGCAGTTTCTGACCCCAGAATAAAAACATTTGAAAAGGTGTTTAATTCAGATACTGCAAGGTCCTGCCTCTCCTTCCCGTTCAAGAAAACACGGACTATCAAAACTTTAGTATTTCAAAAGGAAACTTCTATTGAAAGGAAGAGAATGCAGGACAATGCAAAGCAAAGTCTGAGTCTCCCCCAGGCCATTCTGTTAGGAAAAAGTGGTTTGAAACCCCTCCCCTCAGTCTGATGTTGAATGAGCCAATCCACAAGTATGAAGCTGTTGTGGAAATGGTTGTCCTGAGAAAGAGATAAGGAGTCATTCCCATGTGCTTCTTCTGTGAGGCTTCCAAACTGAGAAAAAAGAGATGGCCCTCCCCCCTTGTACATTCCCCAAGGTAAATCAAAGCACAGGGCAGAATTGGTGACAGGGTAAAAGTTATAAACTAGGGAAATTACAGGATACAAAGGAAACGGGATTAGAGCAATAAATGAGTAAAAGAATCCAGGGTTCCCTGGCCACATGAATGGCACTATCACGATAGGGATCTGACAGTCACCTTGCAAAGAGGTTTTGGAGAGCCATCCCTATTTCCATGGTATTAACAGTATTCCATATAGCTTAGGAACAAAATGTCAAAGGACAAATAAGGGCTAAAATAGGAATGAACAACAATGCCACTTACAGTCATCTCAAAACACTCAAGTGCCTCTCCTGATGTTCCACCTGATTTGAGAAGCTGATAGCTCCAGCAGCTGCTGCATTAAAATGTTGGCTGTGTGCATGACTAATCTTTATATGGCTTGGTGCAGTTATGAAGAAGTTATGAAAAGCAGAACTGTAAGTTTCAGAATCTACTTTAGTTAAACATCTTAGCAGCTTTTCTGTTCTTCATTTTCCATATCGAATTAAAGACTGGGTAAAAGCAGCAATCTCTTCTCAAGTATACTATATCACAGTGTGGCAGCCATAGCTATTCTCCTCAACCTGCATCAACATTTAAAGCATAGGACAGCCACCACAAGTGCAAATGTCAGTCTATAGTAGAATTTAGTGGTGGGATTAAACTGAGGCTAATTCTTTGCTAGTTGTTTCACTTCCTTCAAATGTTCCTCCTGCCCTATCACTGAAAATACGTGTACTCACTTGTCTTCATCCACCTGCAATTATATTTTCCTGATTTGGATACAAAAATGTATTATGTGTTGTTTTAAAGATGTTGTTATGGTTCGCCAGCAGCAGGTGCAGATGGCTGAAGTCTCTGAGAGCGAGGACTCGGATGAGGGGCCTGTGTATGATGCAGGGATGGGGCCAGGACTATCGGAGAGTGGGGTGCTGCCTTCAGAGCTTGTGGAGTCTGGCAGCAGTGATGCAGAGGCCCTGAGGAGCCTGTGCCCAATGTGCAGGGCTGTTCGGTGGAAAGAGCAGCTGCAGCAGCACAGGCGAGTCGGGAGTAAGGCTGCAAGGTGATGGCCCCTCCCATAAGAGATAAAAGCCAGCCTTCAGGGGTTGGGTTCTTTGCAGGAAACAAAGAAGTTCCTTCAATTCCAAGTTCTTGTGGTTTGTTTTTGGAGACTTTTGGTTTTGGATATTTCCCTGCAATTAATCTTGTGTTCTTGGCAGCCTTTCACCACCTTGAAAGGGCTTGCTCTTATCTGGGACAATTAGTTTTAATGACTTTGCTGTGAATGAACAGAATTCACAGAGATGCATTAAAAAGGTTTGCTTTTATATATACTTTGTGTTTATTTGATTTGAATGAGGCTTGGGTCAGAACAGATGTATGAAACCAAATTACTGATTTGTTGATTCAAAAATCTGGTAAATAAAGAGACAAGGTTTGTGTAGATAGTTCCTATGCTAAAATAATTAATGGTAATTCTGCAAAATAATATTATAGTGGAAAAATATTACCATGTTTATTTTCATTGTGCTTTTTGTTTGTCCAGTAATATGTGTCCTAATTCACTGTGAATTTCCTTACTCGAAGGATTGCTTCATCCTTATTTATACTTGCAACCATATGACAGTGACTATGTTTCTATATGATTGTGCTTATTTTAAAATATGAAATTAGAAACAAAACAGATGCAACATTTTTACCTTAAGATGTTTTAATATGACTTAATACTGTTCCATTTAAAACATAAAAATGGTCTATCTAGAATCTATATTGGTTCATCTTTTGTGGGCCTTTCAAAACATTGATAAGACTACTATTTCAGAAATCCTTTGATGAATGATGGTCATTTATTTATGATCATTGTAAGACTGCTATTTCAGGTAATTGAAGTGATCTATTAACATGAAATATTGTATCATGGATGTTATATTGTTTATTGTTTCTATGAATGTTCATTATAACTTTACCATGGATGTTTTACTGCTATCTTTACTATGGACATTTTAGTTGTTAATACCTTAGGTATTGTTAATAATTAGAATTTTTAAATAATTATTCTGATTATGGTAATTTTGGATCTAATGTAAACTGCCATCTTAATCATAGATTAAGCCAATAAATGAATGAATATACCTACAAATATAACATTTTAGCCACAAACAAGCCAAATTAATAAAAATGAAAAGGCTGCATGTATGAAATTACTTAAATTTAACAATGTGATTATGCAATATTTACATTGTTCCCATTTTTGAACAACTAAAAGAAATTGAGGAACAGTATGATAGCTGCGTATAGTTATCAAACAGTGGAACTTTCCAAAAGTTGAATAACTGTCTTTCCAATCATAAAAAAATCCATTGATTAAAGTCTAATCCGATTCCAAGATACATAAAACATGCAATATTTAGATGCCATAAAACTACTAGATCAGCTCCTTTCCTAATTATCCTTGTGCTTTTAACGGCATAATGGCAGAAAAAATTGATTAGGATTTTTTTCCCCATAGTAGACCTGGTCTGAAACTTACTATAATAAATCCTAAATAAAAACCAAATGTTAGTTTTTATCATTAATCCATTCTGACTTCAAGATTCTTGAAAAAGTGCCGTGGTGGCACAATGGTTAGAATGCAGTACTGTAAACTAACTTGCTGCTCACTCCAGGAGTTCAATTCTGAACAGCTCAAGATTGACTCAGCCTTCCATTCTTCCAAGGTAGGTAAAATGAGGATCCAGATTATTGGGGGCAACATGCTGACTCTGTAAACTGCCTAGAGGAGGCTGTAAAGCACTGTGAAGAGGTATATAAGTATAAGTGCTATTGCAATTCTAATGCAAAACAGGGTGCTGATCAGAATATACATGCTGATACAGCTGACTCTTACAAGACAGTGATATCTGAGCCTTTTTATTTCCCTATTTTAATAATGACTGACTTGCATAGAATCATATAGAATTTTAATTATTCTGAATTTGAATGGAAAAACATGTGGTTGAATGGTTCTTTTCATGTAAAGAATTCCTGGGCATGGAAAGGGAGAAATGTGGTTTCTTTAAGGGCAAACTTTAACTTGTTGTTTGAGAAATCTTTATGTATTACTGTAATACATATGTGCATTTTGCTTCACTGACTTGTTATTATTCTTGTTCTTTATTGTCCATTCTTGTTTTAAATATACATACATATTGCTTGTAAAAAATAAAATGAAGAGAAATACTATATTCTGGGTTGTTTGATTTTGTTCTCCTTTTTAAATATTATTGACATTTAAATGTGCATTCTGACATGGTTCAGTTCCAAGAAAGTTATGGAACATTGAATTGTGATAGAGCAAATCCTCCTCCTGTCTGAAATTATATAAGTTATTTAAATCTTACTCATCTTGGTGGAATTGAGACAGACAAAGAGGAACCTTTTAGAAATTATCAGAATCTTAAAAGGAATCTATCTAAATTAATGAATTAAGGGAAGGTATTGTAAATATTAAAGCTTTATCAATAGCAGTATCAAATCGAAAGCAATTCATACCTTTTGCTTTTTATGAAAAGTTTTTTGACTTTCCCTTTTGCTTTCATCTTCATATACTAAGACAAAGTCAATTTTCCTTTGGCCATCATTAAAGTACAGAGAGTCGGGATTCAGGTCAAACTCTACCTGGAATAAACATTAACATAATACCTATATAAATATTAATATACCTAATGGAATTTGAGAATAAAAATATATGTGGTTGATTAGCTGAGGAGAGCAAAAGTAGGTTAGCAGAGTCCTAGAGAGAGATATCTGAAAAACATGTCACACTCCCAAATATTGTAATCCATATTGAGCATATTTCAGCCAAATAAATGTTGAATCAGTCTTCACAGAGGAATAAATAGAAGAAAGTAAAATATCTGAAGTTTTCCATCTAGTATTTGGTTAGTTTATTCAAGTATGTATATAATATGAATTTGCAAATAAGCATGAAAAAATATGTTCTCAATAACTTTTTATTGTGAGTATTGTGAACTGAGGAAAAATCATCTATGTTCTGAGACTTCTAGTCAAACATTACATCTAAAAAACATAATTTGTGTGGCTGTCAGCCTTCAAGATTTCCTTCCTTTGCTTTGCATCTTTTGGCTGTCATAAGTAAAGAGGGGGAGGAGGAGGGACATAGTTATGGGAAGCGAGCTGGAGGTTTTACAAAAAAGAACTGTATAAGTTGAGGGGGAAGGTTCTTGCTTATGTTTCTTTCCTATGCTATGCGCAAGTACTGTTCTTTATCAAAATATATCAAGGTCAATGGACAGAGGCCTCATCACCACCTGGAGATGCCCACATGATGTTATATACAACTTTTTATTGGATGGACAGTTTGAACTATTGTGGGTGGGAACGTTGCCATCACCTTGTATATGTGATTTATGCACTCATTTTCTCAGATTCAAAATTCTTTTAATGCTACCACTTGATTTCCAGTTAAAGATACCTTTTCTTTAATTAATGGAGTCTAAGTATTTCTTCCTTGGATTTTGAATGGAGCACCAGCTGACATTATTCTGAATCTCAGTTTACCAGCCTACCCGGAGAATTAATACATTTCTTCTGAGGGCATCTGAACACAATGTCTAATCCAGCCAGCGACCAAGAAGACCTGGGAGTGACTGGAGGACCAGCTTCCCTGCTGTTAGAGGCGGCAGGGGAAGCTGAGTTGTTAGCAGAACTACATCTTGATGAAAAACCAGCTGTAAAGCCCAAATAGTCTCTGGGAGTCGGCTGGAAGAATCTGGAGGAAGAGCCCCCTCCAGGAGTGACCATGACCCAATGGCGTAGAAGAGAAGAGCCACGGCAAGAGGATAAAAGAATTTTTTTTTAATTAGCTCAAACCCTGCATCTTCCAAATGAATCTGTTGGAGGAACTCAGATTGATCAAAGGTATGAGATGGAAGAGGGGGAGGCAGCCTCAGCTAGGAGAGCCCAAGCAGCTAACCCCATAAATCAACTTGGGCTGGTGCAAGGAGTAGTTTAGGAGTAGTTTGCTGTGTACCACTGAATCAAAGGCTTTACAGAAGTCTGTGTAGATTGCGTCTATTGCTTTGCCCTGATTGAGTTGTGTAGTCCATATGTTTTTGCAGTGTAAGAGCTGCAGATCACAGGATAGTTTTTTTCTGAAACCAAATTGTTTATTAGAGAGTAGGTTGTTTGTCTCTAAATGGAGGATAATGGATTGGTTAATAATTGATTCCATGACTTTACAGATGACACAGCATAAAGAGATTGGTCTGTAATTTTCAACAAAGCTGGGGTCTCCCTTTTTGAAGATGGGAATGACTGTGGCTAGTGACCATATGTTTGGCAAGGAGGTGGTCCTGAAAGATTTTTCAAAGATTATGCTTAGAGGTTCGGCTATGGAAGTGGATAGCTTTTTTTAAGAAGTAGGCACATATTCCCTCTGGTCCAATAAATAGAGATGGTTTTAGATTGCGTAGTGCTTTTTCAACATTGTCTTCTGTGAAATATGAAATCCAATATGTATTGGATCATTGTAGTCGTCTGTGGTTTGACTAGGAAATACTGGGCATGATCCATTGCTGTTTACAAATACTGAGCCAAAGACTGTGTTAAAGAGGTTGGCTTTAATGGTGTTGTTGCAGTCTTTACCATTTGGTCCTTTCAGGGGTGGGGTGGACCTTGATTCTCTTAGTTTGTTGTTTACAAAATTGTAGAAAGCGCGGGTGGAATTGGTGCGTAGAAGGTTTTTTTTTGTTGTTTAATGTGATAATTGGTGCATTCAGTTTTTGTCTGGTGGCATAAACTTTTGTATTGGCTTTTGAAGTTGGCAACATGACCAGGTTTGTTTTTCCGCCAAAGTGATTTCTTTTTGGACTGAAGCTTCCTTATTGTTATGGGTAATTTGTTTTTTCTGGTTTTGGGAGTTGTTAATGGTACGTATAGCTTGATGATTCTTTTGACTTCAAGTAAAAATATGTTGTAATGGTCTTCTATAGTATTGCATCCAGTGAATAGAAATTGCCAATCAAGGGATGAGAAATCATTGTTTATAAGATCATAGTTGCCTTTTTTGAAGTTATAATTGGGGATTCCATCGTTGTGATGATTTTTGTGTGGACATATGTTGAGACAAAAGTCAATCATGTTGTGGTCACTGTTGGAAAAGGGTTCTTTAATTTGTATTCTATAAATTGAATTCAAACTATTGCAGAAGATGAGATCAAGGCAGTTATTAAGTCTAGTGTTTTTAGTTACTAGTTGTTCTAGTCCCAGATTTGTTACAGCATTGTAGAAGTTTGCATGTGTGGGTTCAATTGTACATTCATTAAGGGTCCAGTTAATATGAGGTAGATTGAAGTCACCAAGAAAGATAAAAGTGTGTGGGCAGGATGCTGCCCATGTTAGTGTATTTAGCTTGTTTACATGTTTGATGTCATAATCAGAGGCTGTGTAACAGTAAGAACCAAAATGTGATATTTAAGGACAGTTCACATGTGATGGTCTCAGGAATAGCAAGCTCCTGGGTAACTTGGATGTTTTTTAGATGTAGGGACTTTTTATAGAAGATAGCAACACCACCTCCTCTACGGATTTTACAATCTGATCAGTAAACATGATAGTCTCTTACTGTGGTAATGGAGTCAGGGAGAGATGCATTGAGCCATGTTCCAGAGACAAATATGATGTCAAATTTAGCCGTATTTAGTAAGAGGAGAAATTCAGGTATTTTATTCACAAGGCTTCTTGCATGAGTAGCTTGCATTTAAGGCCAGCTGTAGTTGGAATTGAGATAGTTGGGGGCATGCGTACCTAGTCTTGGTGATGGTGGACTGGGTGATGGTGGATTGGCTTCCACTGGCACTGAGAAACTGAGGGGGGAGAAGAAAACTCCTGAAGAATATTGGGATTTAAAGGAGGTATTCAGTGAGAAGGCCTCAGACGAGCTTCCCCCCCCCATCGTTCAACAGACTGTAGTATTGAAATTTTGCCAGGAGTGAAACTCCCAAAACTGAAACTGTACTTTATGACACTACAGGAGCTAGAAGAGCAAAAATAACAATGTACAAATTCAAATCCAAAATATAAAATTATCACTATTTCATATTGTTCCAATAGTCCATTATTTAGAACTTTTAATGCTGAAGGCCACATTTAAAAAAGCCCCTTAAACAGTTTTCATTCTACAACCCAAATCTAAAATATCCTATGAGAAATTCAAATTTGTTTGCTTATCTTTATGTGAACTATATGATAAATTTTATAAGAATAATAAGTTAGTACCTACCAATTCAGGTATATGAAGAGCTTGCTGGCCAGGTTCTGTTTCATAATTGGGGATAACAATTTGTTCCAAGTCTTCAAAGACTAAAAGAAATGTAGGCTCTATTTGGGAATAAGCCAAATTTCATGGGTTACCCATTGATATCTATCATGGACAATTCAGACTTAGGCAATTACACAATTGAATCTTAATTTTCCCAGCCCTTAATATATGGAGGAAAATGAAAAGGATCAACAAGACTGATTCAAACAGACTTCAAGTTGTCAGGATACAATTTCATATTGCATAAAACCATGTATCTCACTAAATATGTATAGAGGAGAAATAAAGTAGGAATAACGATGAATATATAATATTTATTCTTATTATATATAATATATACTGTATAATGCTCGAGTCAAAAAGAGGCTGTGAAAATATTTACAGACTCCTCACATCCCGGACATAAACTGTTTCAATACCTACCCTCAAAACCAGTGATGGGATTCAAATATTTTTACTACTGGTTCTGGGGCGTGGCTTAATTTGTGGGTGTGGCTTGGTGGTTATGTTACTGGGTGGTGTGGCTTGGTTACGTGACCAGATAGGTGTGACTTTGTGGCCATGTGACTGGGTGGGCATGGCCACGTGGCCATGTGACTGGCAAACCAAATACAAGTGGTCCTCACTTAATGGCCGGTTGCTTAGCAAGTGTTCTAATTTATGACTGATCTCCCCAGAGCTACTTGACCTGTTTTGGGAGTTTCGACAGATACACACACACACACACACACACTTCTAACCCTGCTATTCTATCATTCTGTAAGGATCTCCTGCTGGAAGAGGGGGTTGGACTAGATGACCTCTGAGAGGTCATCTAGTCCACCTTGCAGGCCAGCCCTAGATTGCTATGCTGCTTCAAAGAGTCCTCTGAAGCCAGGGTTTGTGCCCTTCCTTCTTCTCCTTTTTTTTTCTCTCTCTCTCTCTCTCCCTTCTTCCATGTATTTATCTATCTATTCATATATCTGATTCACTTTCTCCTCGCTCCCTTTCTTGCTCTTTCTTTCTCTCTCTCTTTTTTTCCCTTCCTCTTTTTTCTCGCTCTTTCCCTCTCTCTCTCTTTCTCTCCCCCCTCTCTCTTTCTCTCTCCCTCCCTCCATCTCTTTCTCTCTCTCTTTCTGTCCCTTCCTTCCCTCCTTCCCTCTCTCCTTCCAAAGCTAGGAACCCACCTGAAACACACACACACACACACACACACACACCCTTCTAACCCTGCTATTCTATGATTCTGTAAGGATCTCCTTCTGGAGCAGAGGGTTGGAGTAGAAGATGACTTCCAAGATCCCTTCCAGTCCTAGATTGCTGTGCTGTTTCAGAATCTTCTGAAGGGTTTAGAAGAACCTGAAGATTTTGAACTCCTCAAAATGAGTAGGAAATTAACAGCTCCTGGTTCTTCAACTTCTACTTCTTCCTCTCCACCACCTAGAGACAACGTTCAATACAGACAATATTAAGGCAAGAAAATGAACAAGAAAAAGTGACCCTGCAGATGATTATGCAAGGAATTCAAAATATTCAAACAAGATCAGAGAATATTGAAAAGAGAATAGGGAACATTGAACAAAGAACAGAGAACATTGAACAAAGAACAGGGAAAACCAATGAAAAAGTGGAGAACATCCAACAAATGATGATGAAGTATGATGAGAGACTCCAAAAAATTGAAGAAGATAAACAAAGAGACAAGAAGATTGGAGACATTGATAACAGATTAACTGTGGTTGAACAAGATAAAAGTGGTATGCTGAGATGGGAGATGGACAGATCAGAATTTTATCTTACATTCCAAAACATAGAGGAAGAAAAAGGACAAAATCTAGCAGAGATAATGATAGAAATATTGGCTGAAGCTTTGGAAATAACTGAAGAGAAGATGATGGATGGAATAGATGAGGTCTATCAAGTCTTCACAAGATACACAATGAAAAATAGCCTACCAAGAGAAGTTCACATCAGATTTACAAAGAAAGCCATTAAAATGCAAATATTGTAAGTGGCAAGAGAGAAAACATTGAAATACAAAGATAAGGAGATTGTGGTCTTGAAACAAGTACCCAGAAGAGTGGGAGAGATGAGAAGGGAATACTGATTCTTGACCAAATTGTTACTTAAAAAAGAGGTGAATTATAGATGGCTGATTCCAGAAGGTTTAATGTTTACATGGCAAGAACAGAGATATAGAATTGACTCAATTGAGAAAGCTGAATCATTTTACACAGAATTTTTCAGCGGGGAGGAAGATGCAGAAAAAGAAATTTCACTAATTGAATTCCAAGAGGACTCCCAAATGATGACTGAAAAAAAGGAAGGTGCAGTAGGTGGAAAGGAGGAAGCCAAGGAACAACGTGAACTAAGATCCATGAGAGCCGTCAAACCTAATTATAAAATATAACCATGGAAGAGAAAAAAATTGATTACAATTAATATAAATGGACTTAACTCAGCCGTTAAAAGAAGGAAAATCTTTCATAAATTAGAGAAATTAAAATTTAATATAATCTTCCTACAAGAAGTACATATTAAAAAACAATATGAACAACTGTTGATACAGCCAAAATTAGGGAAAATATTCACTCCCTTGACACACTGTAAGAAAAGAGGAGTGGTTTTATATATTAAAGAGACCATCTCAGCAAAATTTATACTGATGATGACAGAAGAATATTAATGGTGGAAATAATGGACAATAACACGAAAACACTCCTGATTGCAATTTATGCCCCGAATGACAAACAAGAAGGATTCTATAAAAAATTACATATGAAAATAGTTGAACTGGACTATGTTAATATAGTTATATGGGAGATTTTAATGGAATTGTAGACAATAAACTGGACTACACAGCACAAAAAACAATAAAGCAAAATAGAAAGACTCTTCCTAAATATTTTTTTAAAATGGTAGATGAAATAAACTTAAAAGATACATGGAGAGAAAGAAATGCTAAAACTAAACATACACCTTCTACTCAAATAGACAGTTATCATGGTCCAGAATAGATATGATATGGATGTCAACAGAATTGTTAAGTAATATTCAAGAAATAAAT
Source organism: Pseudonaja textilis (assembly GCF_049901715.1). Lineage (NCBI taxonomy): Eukaryota > Metazoa > Chordata > Lepidosauria > Squamata > Elapidae > Pseudonaja > Pseudonaja textilis. Next base: position 27,919,012 of record NC_141994.1, on the reverse strand, counting down.
ATTGAAATAAGTACCTGGGCAGATCACAATCCAATGACAATTAAATGGAAAGGACAAAGAAGAAGATCTAGATGGACATTAAATAATATTATTTTAAAGGGAAAAGACTTCACACAGTGGATGGAGAAAGAATTGGCCTTTTTCTTTGGAGAAAACAAAAAAGAAGATACATCAATCCAGAATGTATGGGATACAATGAAGGCATATGCCAGAGGCTTGATAATAGACTATACAAGGAAAAGAAATACCATGAAAAGATTAGCCTCTAAGGCATTAGAAAATGAGTAGAAAGAACTCGAAAAAGAGCTACAGAAAATGCCACAGAGAAAGGACATTAAGTTAAAAATGGATATAACCAAACATAAAATGGGTCTAATAGAAAAAAGAATTAGCACAAAAAATTAGAGGTGCCAAACAGAACTATTTTGACAATGCAAATAAACCAGGTAGATGATTAGCATATAAAAGGAGAAATATCAAGGAAAATACCGCAATTAATAGATGACCAAGGCCAAGTTTGCTATGGTAGTAAAGAGAAGAAGGAAATTATTTGAGATTATTATGGGAAACTATACACACAAGAGAATATTGATGAGGAAAGAGTTAAACAGTATTTACAGAATGCTAATTTACCCCAGATACCTAAAGAGATTGAAACAATGTTAGAAAGCAATATAACGATGATGGAGTTAACTGAAGTACTTAAGAAACAAAATAATGGAAAGGCACCAGGCCCAGATGGATTTCTGGCAGAATTTTATAAAACATTACAATAATCATTGAATTTTCCATTGCTAGAAGTTATGAATGAAGTTATGTTAAAGAAGAGGATACCTAAATCATGGTCAGAAGCTTATATCACACTTGTTCCAAAAGAGGAGACCGATCCATTACAAATCAAGAATTATAGACTTATCTCCCTACTAAACACAGATTACACCCCTTTGAGGTGTGGACGAATCATAAAAATTTAGAGGCTCTACAAAGGCCTTGAAAATTGTCACCTAAGCAAGTTCGCTGGGCGCAATACTTCAAACGGTTTAATTTTTAATTGAAGTACATTCCAGGGGGGAAGAACTTCACGGCAGATGCACTGTCTAGGTTGCCTCAATATAATAGTGCCCAGAAATGATCCACCCTATTGTCCCAACTAGACAGTTGGTCGCTCCAATGTTTACTAGAGCCCAGAATAAAGGGGAAGTTGATTTATCAAATGATTTAACTCCACAGTTAAAAGAAGCTCTGAAATTTAACGATTGGTTCCTGGATCACTCAAATAACTGTACAGTTAAAGATGGATTGGCATGGATGGGGGCTAAATTATATGTGCCAGCAAAGTTGAGAAACTAAATATTACAATAAGCTCATGATTCCAAAGCTGCTGGACATTTTGGGTTTGTAAAAACCCCACACTTGGTTAAAAGGCAATTTTGGTGGCCTACCTTGAAAAAGGACATTGAAATGTATGTGGCTAGTTGTCCTGTCTGTGCCTCAGCCAAACGACTGCCTGGTAAACCAGCTGGCTTACTACAAAATGTAGCCAGGCCAACTGCTCCATGGAAAGAAATTTCTATGGATTTTATAGTGGAATTACCTGAAAGTGGGGGAAATACAGTTATCTGGGTGGTAACGGATTTGTTTTCCAAACAGGTACATTTCATACCTTGTGCAAATATCCCACACAAGAACTGGAGGTCGTCCATGACTTTGTGTACCTTGGATCAATTATCTCTGACATTCTCTCTTTAAACACTGAGCTGAATAAATGATTGGTAAAGCGGCCATCACATTTTCCAGATTTACAAAGAGACTATGGCTTAATAAGAAGCTGATGGAACATAGAAAGATTCAGGTCTATAGAGCCTGTGTCTTGGGCACACTCTTGTACTACAGCAAGTCTTGGACCCTTTACGCATGGCTTTCATATGCGCTGCCTCTGACATATTCTTGGCATCACCTGTGCAGTCTTGGAACGTGCTGGAATTTCTAGCACGTATATACTATTGAAACAGCAATGTCTATGCTGGCCTGGGCGTGTTGTGAGGATGGGTGATGGGCAAATTCCAAAAGACCTCCTGTATGGAGAATTAGTGCAGGGAAAGCATCCCAGAGGGAGACCACAGCTGCGATATAAGGATATCTGCAAGAGGGATCTAAAGGCCTTGGGAATGGACATCTAGGAAACCTTGATCTCTGATCGTTCAGCTTGGAGGCTGAAGTTGCAGCATGGCCTTCTTCAATTTGAAGAGATACTCATTTGACAGGCTGAGGCAAAGAGGCAGTCCTGGAACCAGAGAAATCCAGGGGCAGGACAGGAGACAGACTGTATCTGTCCTCAGTGTGAAAGGATTGCCACTCTTGAACTTGCCTTTTTAGCCACACTAGATGCTGTTTTAGGACCTCTTTTCAGAGCATGATACCATGGTCTCTTGAGACTGAAGGATGCCAGTTCACCTAGTTATCCTATAACATGGCAGCAGCTATGTTTCCATATTGGACCTGAGAGTAAGTATTCCCAGGTACAGATATCATTGACACTGACTGAAGCTACAGCTGAAGATGAAATCTGTATTAGATCCACCTTGAGTGATGGGATATCGTTAGGTAAACACCCAAGGTGTAATCATACGTATGATGTAGGTATAAACCATAGGGATGTATCAGGTAGAATGGAGTCTTTGTATAATTAATGTGCTGAACTTTATGGAAGTTATTCACCATTTTATAAAAATGTAGAATCCTGAAAGAAGAGCTACTTTTACCATATACTGGATTGAAGAATACCCATCAAATCTTATGTTTTGCTTAACATTACTATACACTTAACACATACTGATGATTCGACCTTTAAGAGGTTGTGGGATCTCATGGCTACCAAATTTTACCTGGCTAAAGGACCTATTTGTATGCATAATTGCTATTATTGTTATAGGATTTATATCATGTTTTTGTATCCAATGTTCGCCTGTATGTAATAATTGCTGTAAATACTGTAATCAATTAACTAAGCCAAAGACACCAGGGATAAAAGGAAAATGATTAAGTCAACGAGAGGTTAGAATTATGTTGCAGGAATTACATGGAGGTTTACAGGAATAAAGGATAAAATAGAAAAGGGGGATTGTGAGAAGTTAAAACTATTCCTGTAAAGAAAAAAGCAAAATATCGACATATTTCTCCTGACAAAGAAGAAATAGTGTAGGTTTAGATATAGCTATAGGACATTCTGATTAAATGCAAGAATGCAGTTTAGATAAAGGAGGTGAAAAACAAAAAAAACCCCCAACTCTGCATGAAATAACGTGTAATAAAAGAAAGAATGGGGCAGAAAATGGCAAGAAAGATGAAGAACCAGACGTGGATGAAATGCATCATTTTTGTCTGAAATATCTGATTGGTCTATATCCACTCATTTAACCAGATTTTGCAAGGAGGTGAAATTGATCTGAAGCACCTAATACTAAAAGATCCTGCAAAAGGGACTGCCCCAAGCAACTACAGGTCTATTATCTTATTACCAACAACTTTCAAATTACTAACTGGTTTGGTAGCTGATGCAATGCAATAACATCTAATTGAAATCAAGGTCTTTTTAGTTGAACAGAAAGGAAGCCACCCAAAGAGTAGAGGGACAGAAGATCACCTCTTAATCGACAAAACAATTTTGGAAAATTGCAAATGAAAGAAGATGCCTTCTGGTAATCAATGCAAGCTACATTTAAGTTGATGTAGCTTGCATTGATTACCAGAAGGCATTCAAATCCCTGCCAAATGATTGGACAATCAAGTGCCTAGATATAACAGGAGTCAGTAGAAACATGAGAAACTTTGTGCAAAGATCAACTGTATAATGGAAGGCACAGTTGCTGTTGATTGTCAACTGGTCAATTCCAATCATTAAATATACATTTGGAATATTGGACTGAATTCAAATTGAACTAAAAGTTCTGAATAGAAAGACCAGAAAAATATATGTTGACAAAGAGCATAGGTGGGCAATGGAATATTGCAATTATGCCAGATAACTGAAGAAAAAAAGAAGCACTGAAAGAATATTTGAAAGACAGTGAAGAAGGTGCATTGAAGCAAGTACACTTACAGAGTGTCAAAGAAATCAAGAAGGCCAATAAAAAAAACTAAATGAAGAAAAGAGACATGGCAAGGCAAAGGATGTTGTTAGTTGAGAAGTCGTGTCTGACCCACCGCAGCCCCATGGATAGCATTCCTCCAGGCCTTCCTGTCCTCTACCATCCTCTGGGGTCGCTCACGCCTACTGCTTCAGTGACTCCATCTGGCCACCTCATTCTCTGTTGTCCCCTTCTTCTTTTGCAATCATTTTTCCCAGTATTAGGCTGTTGAGTCTTTCCTTCTCATTAGATGGCCAAAGTACTTGAGTTTCATCTTCAGAATCTGGCCTTCTAAAGAGCAGTCAGGGTTGATCTCCTCTAGGACTGACCGGTTTGATCACCTTGCAGTCCAAGCAAGGGTGGGCTGCTGGGGGCTCGCAGGGGCTTGGGGGAGCCCCTAGATAAAACTCTGCAGGGCTCAGAGAGCCCCCAGTAACCCCAGAAAAACAAGCAGCAATGGAAAGCTCTTAATAGGCTTAATTGAACTTCTGGTTGTTCAGCCAAGAGCATTTCACACCTCGTAAAAGTGTTACAAGCTAGATAAACAATCCACTAAGTGCTTGTGAGGGAGAGTCATTGAGAAAATCAGATAACATAGCCACTAGCCTCTGAGGGAATTAATTCCCAAATAATAAGAATCATGTAACTCACCTGAAACTCCACTAAGACTCCATGATCCCTCTCACAGTCATTGCTATTAAGCCTGGTTCACCCAGTCTTTAAGTATTAAATGCATGAAATAACAAAGAACATATATATATATGGATCTTTGGTTGAGAGAAGCACAGAGAAGCACAGAGCCGGAGACAGAAGCCTGAAGATGATGAATGAGACTTCATCGAAACGTTGCCTAGATACTTCGAATCTTACGCGGGAGAAAACCCGAACAACCAAAGATCCACATACAAATACCCGCGAGAACCTCAGAATATATATATATATATATATATATGTATGTTGTGACTCCGAAGTTGGAATCTGTTCCGTTGGCAGATGTGAGCTCAAGCGAAGAGGAAATGGCAGTAAATTATGAGCCGGCTCTATTGAGCGATTTGGATTGTAGTCAGGATGAGGAAATGGATTTAACTAGGAGAGACGAACCTGATTTAATAGAGCTGTCAGGACCTTCGACCTCCTCTGATTCTTCTCCTCTGGCTGAGCAACAGCCGGGAATAGCTAACCAGGAACACTTGCGAGAGTTTTCTAGTGGGGAGGAGTCTTTGGAAAGAACCTGGCTAGATGTGAGAAACAGACGTAAGATGAGGCATCAATCTCAATTAGGAAGGAGGCGTTGAGCCAGTGACTAATTAAGGAGATTAACACGCCCTCATACAGGATAAAAGGAAACAGCTTGGCTGGCGAGCTTTGCCAGAAGCAAAGTGATTTATGAGAGTGAACACATGGAGAGAACTCTTTGAGGCTTTGGGATTTATAGCCACGTCAAGTTTGCCGGACAGAGTTTGGATTTATTGCTAAGGACTGAAAACCCTTCCACAGTCCTTTTTGGAAAGTTTGCTTTTTGTTTTGTGAACTTCTTGTTTCGTTTTGCTTGTTTCGTTTTGGACATTGAGTTGGCCACACCTACCCAGCCACATGACCACCCAGCCACGCCCACCCACCCAGTCATTCGGGGAAAGAGCCCCTTGCTAAAAAATTTGAAGCCCACCTGAGTCCAAGGGACTCACAGGAATCTTTTCCTCCAGCACCATAGTTCAAAGGCCTCAATTCTTTGGCACTCAGCCTTCCTTATGGTCCAACTTTCACAGCTATACATTGCAACTGGAAAAACCAGGCAAAGGATAGCTAGTATACTTTTAAAAACTTGCAGGTAAAGCAGATAATAAAATAACTGATGATGGATAAGAAGAAGAATGTTGAAGAAAGAGAGAAAGAAGCTAATTCTGTCTTCCAAAGACCAAACCACAAGAACAAATATATTTAAAGCAGTGAGAAGACATCAACAAACATCAAATGTCTTCTCTGCAATGTGGAAGACAGAAATAGTGGACCACCTAGTTAGCTCCTATAAGAAGATCACACAGACTCATTTCAAATAACAGCATGCTAAAGTAGTAACAATGGTGCATTGGAACATTTTCAAGAAATACCATTTGCCAGAAAGCAGGAACTGGTGGGATCACTATGCAGACAAAGTAATAGAAAATGAAAAATCTAAAATGTTTTCAGACTTTAGAATTCAAATAGACCAACCATCTGCCATACAACATTCCAAGCTTAACAATTGTTGATAAGAAATATTTAAAAAGTCTGGATAGTGGACATTGCAATACCAACAGTAAGAGACACCTTGGGTGCAATTCCAAAATATCTGGAGCTTTACTTGAACACCATAAATTTTGAAAAAAAAATCACCATCAGTTAATTGCAGAAGTAGCTTTAGAACACCTTACATCCTACGAAGATTTTTTAACATTATTACACAACTTCTGTCTATTCCTGGTCTGTAGGGAAGTGGATAAAATGCCAAACAGATGGATAGGTACATAAAATGCCAAATCCAGTCTAAACACCTGGCTGACTATGTGACCAATCATCATCATAACAATAATAGATGCTCCTGGATTCGTTCTGTTACCTTAGGAAGCTGGCCACAATGCAGCATTACCAAGCTTTCAAATGCCTGACTTCCTGAGTTCTGCACCACAGTCAGTCATACACTTTCCTGTTTTCTGTTGGATGGGTTTTTTTTTTCATGTGGAGAAAAGAACAGCACTGCCGAGTAATCTTGACTGTTTGATAAAAAGATTCCTTTTTACAGGGTCCCATCATCTCCAGTTGACCATTATTCTTTGACTCATCACTGTTTGCTGAAGTATTCACTGTTCTTTAAATCCAAAGGTCAAGGGAAATCCCAAAACCATGCCAGCTGCTTTCCAAAGCCCCTTGAAATAGTTTGTTTTGCACATATTCCAGTTCGGTGTGAGAAGTGTGTTTGGAGGGGGGGGGGACACGGGGGGACGACTAGCATTGAAATCCCTCCTGGAATCCTTTTTCCATAATTTACACCATCAGTCAATCATGTCTTGGAGCGGGGAAATGAGCCCGCAAGCTTTCAGAAGCAAAACTTTCCTCAATAGATATGCTGCCTGTCCAAACTGTTTGCAATCTTTTCCCAAAATATCCAGCTATCATTTGCGGAGGAGAAAAACTTCTAGGTCCGATCTACATTGGACGAACCTCTTCCATCCCTCCCTTGCTCAAATTTGCTCTGCTCTCCTTGTCCTCTTGTTTGCCTCTCTCCCAATCTCCTTACTCACCAATCTCTGCATCCTCTTCCTCTCCTTCCATTTCTTCTTCGCCTCCTTCTCCCTCCTGATGCTGCAGCCCTGAGAACCTTTCCCGATTCTCCACATTCACCACGCCGGAGCTCTCTCCTAGCTCATTCTTTTCTTTTTCCCCTGGCGAGAGAAGCAAAGCGCGCAATTAGCGGAGCTCAGTCGCCGAGGGTTACGGCTAAGAAGCTCCCAAGAGCCACAAAAGCTCAACTTGCGCAGCTTTTGGAGACCCAATAGGTTTGGGAGGGGAGGGACGAGATGAAGAAGCTTTGGGCGTATGACGGAGTTTGGCAAAGAGCTTCGCTGGCAGTCAGCGGCTGCCGCCGTTGGAAGATATGAGAACCTGAGGGGAGTTTCCTCTGGTTGCCATGGGACCCTCTGAAGTTTAGCTGGAAGCTGTGATGTTTTGCTTTGTGTTTTCCCTTCAGGGCACGCAGTGGCCAACAATTTTTCCCGAGTTTCAGCCGGGGTGTCAACCAAAACAAAGCTCTGCCTTCCGCGCAAGGGGTCCGGCTTTGTGGTTAGCAAAGTCTTTTGAGAGAGAAATTCATCCTTATCCTGCAGTATACCTCACCGATTAATATATTATATACTGATATGTGCTGATTAAAGAATCTTCCATGATAGAATGACCTCTTTGACTAGAAAAGTGTTAAGAAATGTTTAAAGCGAAGGATGAATAACTGTATATAAGAAATGCTGTAAAATTTTCTTCAAGTGGAAGTTTAGATCTTTGAGATCTACAGTGCTACTTATAATAAAAATATTAGAATTACTATTATGATTGTTATATACATTTCACAAAATTTGGTACTATATCATATACTCTTCACAGTTATTTTGTGATGTAAGTTAGGAGAAATGGGGAAAGAATAACCCAAAACCACTCAGGTTTCATGATTATGCATGGATCTGATATAAAATAGATCAAAAGTTCAGACAGAGGTAGTATAAATCAGCACCTTTTATTATAATAGAATAAACACATGCAAAGAATGATTGTTTGGTAATGTTGGGTAAGCAATACTTTGCCTACATGCACCCTATCATGCATCACACCCATCCAGTCACATGACCACCAAGTCATGCCCACCAAATAAGCCACGCCCACAGAACCGGTAGTAAAAAAGATTGAATTCCACCACTGTTCAGAAGAGATGCTATATAAAGTGCGTAAGTATGAGTGAAACATTCAACTTGAAAGCAGCCACCTCCTCTGGAAAATTTGAGTAGCTGCTTTGAAGAATGTCCCCAATCATCTGTGCAAGTGTGCATTTGCCTAGTAGATTTGCTTTACTAGTGTTCCAAGTGAAATGTTGGCTATAATGAATATGTATGAGAATGCAACCAGAGATCAATCTTACGAAGCAGCTGGGTGAACTTTGCAGAAGGTACAGCCGCTTAATATTTCAAGGAGAGATGTTTCACTCTTGATAACGTACTTTAATATGTATTCCTTTTGAAGCTTTTCAAAGCCATGCTGTGGGTAGCAAATTTGCTTTTGCTCTTGTTACCATAAAATTCTTTGTTTGTAGACATAATTCAACTTTATCTGTAATGGAGTCGCCATCTAATCCTTTCTACCCTTTCCGATAGGAAAGAAGCAGTAGCTTTAATGGAGAAAACCAGAGGTGGTATTCAGCCGGTTCAGACTAGTTCTGGTGTGGTAGCAGAAATTTTGAGTAGTTCAGTGAACCAGCAAATACCACCTCTGGCTGGCCCCACCCACCTGCCCCCGCCCTTTCCTGTCCTAAATTCCCTTGTTTTTTAGCTCAGCTGATTTGCGCAGCAGGGCAGATCAGCATACCTCAGCTGAGCTAAAAAAACACCTCACCCACCAGCGCTGACACCGAAGGTGGCCTTTAAGTGCTGCTCTGCGCAAAGCACACTGTCATAGAACCAATTGCACCACCAGCTAGCCCCATCCACTCTGCCCTGCCCCACCCACCTCGCCCTATATATCTTGCCTTCGCCATGCGGCCCAGCTAATCTCCACACCTCGCCTCCGTGCCTCGCCTGCTCTGCTCACCAAAAGTACTCATGCTGCCTGCTCGTCCTTTGTCTCAGGTTGAGGCCCAGGGACACACCATTCCCCAGCTCTAGCCTTGCCCCAGAGCCTCCTCCCGCTTGCCATTCACTTCAGCCAGGTTGGGGAATGCACCATTCCCTGGCTCTGACTTTGCCCTGGGCCTCTGCCTGCATGCTGCCTCCCCTCTGGTCTCAAACTACGGCCCTGTGGGCTGAAGCAATTTATTCGGCCTGCGGCCTGCTACGCTAAGCCAAAGGGCCATGGGGTGTGTGTGTGTGGCATGGGCACAGTATAGGAATGGCTGAAACAGTATAGGAATGGACCGGACAGTTCTTCTGACCTCTAAGAAGATGCATCCAGAAAGCGCTGCAGTGGAGATCTTGCAGCTGCTTCTTCCATCCCTTGCTGCTGAGGCTTCACTCGTGGAGATGCTCCATGTGCTCTCTGGGTTGGCAGCTGCTTATCTCCACTGCTGCTCTTGCTGGGAGAGCAGACTGCAATTTAGCAGCTGTCAGCTGCCTCTAAGTCCCATCCGGAAAGTGCTGTGGCTGAGGCAAACAGCATTCAACACGCTGCTGCTTCTCTATGCTGCAGTGCTTTCCAGAGGGGACTTAGAGGCCCCAAAGTGGAGGCTCACAGCTGCTAAATTGCAGTCTGCTCTCCCAGCAAGAGCAGCAGTGGAGAGAAACAGCCGCTGCCCCGATGAGCAGAGACGGAGGGGAAGCAGGCCTGGAAAGGCTGCTCAGTCGAGCCTCATCATGAGGAAGCCTACATACGCACATGCGTGCATGCTTCCATTTTTGGCAAACCAGTGGCGGGTTTTTTTCTCCACCACTGGACAAAGCCCATTTTCCTGGAGTAGAAACAACACTATTCCATCACTGTATAATTGGCAAGCCACCCAGGTTATTTTATAGAAGAAATGGAAAACACAGTACACCTGCTACCTGCTACTCAGCCTTGGGATTAAGTTTATTGGTATTCTTTACATCTCCTTACTCATTTATAGTTGAGGTAATCCAACATATATTATGAAACATACATAGCAAGAAGATTCAATCTTTCATAACACTAGAAAAACAGTACGGGGAAAACATTTCCATACTTGTATTTGTGAATTAATACAGTTATCTAAGATCCTTTTCTCATGTTGTACAATGACCTCTAAATATAATTTAACAGAGGGCCATTGCCAGTCTCATTTCTGAAACCTATCAGTTACAGTGTTTCCACTTTCATTTTAAGTGTTAAGTGCACACTTATAAATTCATAAGTACACATGAATGCATGTAGTTGTATTTCGGCATAATTAGCTGTACTTTATTTCTGTAGACTAACGTGCTGAATTTAAATGGATAAACATCTAATTTATAATTGCTAAGAAATTTAATCCAGTGCATATTATCAACTTTGTGGGACTGTACCCCATCCATATTGTTGTTTGTTTGGGGTTCTTTTTAAATGCAAAGCAAAGATTAAAACACAGAGGACCCAGATGGATATAGATGGAACTGTTTAATTTTTGTTGCTAGAAATGTTTCTATGTACTGTATATTAAAGAAAATTTAGCATATTCATCCTTGAACAATAACCAAAATAGCCAATTTCAACTTTAAAATATACAGTAGAAGTCTTGTTCCTAGTTACCTTCAATGTTCCATGCAGAGTTACTTGTTCTGCAAAGTTGAAGGCTGTTTTACTTTTCTAGTCAACATTTTTTTTCCATATTATAGAAAGACAAAAATGGATTTGGGTGTCACTTTTGAAAGCTTCTCATTCTCACTGTATCCCCGGTGAGCTCATGTACAGTTTAAACCTATATTTTGGAAAGGTGACATATAAACATTGGAAAAATATAAAAAGAGTGAAGAAACCTGTCAGCATATAAAATCTGAATATCTTTAATTGTTGGGAGGTTGCTGCAGGGTCTTCCTTCCTTCCTTCCTTCCTTCCTTCCCTCCACCACCTGTGTGCAAATCTATTTTCCCTGCTCTGATACAATTTCTCCTTTTGGCCATCTACCAGTGAATCACCTAGGTAACCCAAGTACTGGTTGCCATGGGTACTTTGCTAGGCATATATTCTTTTTCTGATGTAGCGTATAGTGTTTTGTTTAAAACTCAGTACTATTATCCTAGTATCATTTAGCCAAAGGAACCTCACTTTCCTTTCTCACTTCAATCTGATACAGATAACAAGTTCAACTAGTATCCTCTAGATCAGGAGAGTCAAACTTGATTTCATTGAGGTCCACATTAAGGTTATGGTTGATGGGGGGGGGAGATTGGGGGGGCAGAGGGGAATGTGGCCAGCTTCCTGCCACCCTCCTTCTCATTCCCATCTCCTTACCTCCCTTCCTTCCTCCTTCCCTCCCTCCCTCCCTCTTTCCCACCTCTTTCCTTCTCATTCCCATCTCCTTCCTTCCATCCCTTTTCCCTCTCTCTTCCCTTTCCTGGGGGAGAAGGTGACTCCCAGCCACTTTTAAATGTGGCCTGGGATGCTCAGAAACCTGCTGTTTGTTTTTTCCCCAAAGAAAAAGAGAAATTGCTGGCACAGGGTCAGCATTGTAAATTTTTAAAGATTTGAAAAGCTGTTCTTTTAATGTTGGGGTCTCACTTTTTTTGGAACAACCCCACCCCTCCTTCTTTGTTTCCAAGAAAAAACAGAAATTGGAGGAAGGGAGAAGAAGAGGGGGATAACCCCCCCCCCCCAAACACACAGAGGAGATGCAAGCTACTCAATGCAAGAAGCCTTGTAAATAAAATACCTGAATTTCTGCTCTTACTAAATACGGCTAAATTCAACATTATATTTGTCTGTGAAACATGGCTCAACGCATCTCTCCCTGACTCCATTACCACAGTAAGAGACTATCATGTTTACCTATCAGATTGTGAAATCCGTAGAGGAGGTGGTGTTGCTATCTTCTATAAAAAGTCCCTACATCTAAAAAACATCCAAGTTACCCAGGAGCTTGCTATTCCTGAAACCATCACCTGTGAACTGTCCTTAAATATCACATTTCGGTTCTTACTATGTTACAGAGCCCCTGATTATGACATCGAACATGTAAACAAGCTAAATACACTACTAACATGGGCAGCATCCTGCCCACACACTTTTATCTTTCTTGGTGACTTCAATCTACCTCATATTAACTGGACCCCTAATGAATGTACAACTGAACCCACACATACAAATTTGGGACTAGAACAACTAGTAACTAACAACACTAGACTTAACAACTGCCTCAATCTCATCTTCTGCAATAGTTTGAATTCAATTTACAGAATACAAATTAAAGAACCCTTTTCCAACAGTGACCACAACATGATAGACTTTTGTCTCAACATACGTCCATACAAAAATCATCACAATGATGGAATCCCCAATTATAACTTCAAAAAAGGCAACTATGATCTTATAAACAATGATTTCTCATCCCTTGATTGGCAATTTCTATTCACTGGATGCAATACTATAGAAGACCATTACAACATATTTTTACTTGAAGTCAAAAGAATCATCAAGCTATACGTACCATTAACAACTCCCAAAACCAGAAAAAACAAATTACCCATAACAATAAGGAAGCTTCAGTCCAAAAAGAAATCACTTTGGCGGAAAAACAAACCTGGTCATGTTGCCAACTTCAAAAGCCAATACAAAAGTTTATGCCACCAGACAAAAACTGAATGCACCAATTATCACATTAAACAACAAAAAAAAACCTTCTACGCACCAATTCCACCCGCGCTTTCTACAATTTTGTAAACAACAAACTAAAAGCCTCAAGGTCCATCCCACCCCTGAGCCAGCTAGGGACCACCCCGCCGCCTTGCCCTCACCCCCTGAGCATGTGCAAGGAGATGGCAAGTGCCAAGAGGGTAGGGCTGAGGTGGTGGGGTGGTTCCTTGCTGACTCCAGGGAAGCCTGCAGATCTAAGGCTGACTGCATTCAGGCCAGAAAATGGACATCAAGTTATAGATTACTGCCTGGCCAGTCTGGGCCAGGGCTAAGGCACCTGGGACTGGTCCTTTGCTGTCACAAGGGCAGCCCCACAGGCCAGATCTAGCCACATCATGGGTCGGATGTGGCCCCTGGGCCTTGAGTTTGATACCCCTGCCCTAGATGCATTGATGGGTTGTTTTGTGATTTTATTTAAGAAAGCTGTGGAAATATAAGAGAAAGATGGAGGAAGGTAGAAATACTTTTTTAACTATTGTGTTTAGATTGCAGGAATGTCATGTAATTAAACTTTCTTTCTTCTCTTAATGTTAATCAGTGTCATCTTGTTCCTGTTTGTCCTTGTGAACTTCATCCAGTGGCATCTTTATCCCTAATCTAATTATTGTTTTCAATAGTTGCAAGTCTTGACTTGACCACATGAGGGCACATCAACATTATCTTTAACTAAATATTTTCTTAGCTTAAATGCTATGTTATGACTGCTGTGGTGTAAATTATAAAAACATATGAACTTTGCTTTTATTATTCACATGAACTTCAGAAGACATAGATATTAGATCAATAGACTCAAAAATATGTACTTGTTCAGATGAAGTCTATCACAATGTTTGCAGGCGTTGTTCCTAACTGTCCCAGTTTTTCAAATGTTATACCGGATCAACTGATCCAAATTCACAAGCTGTAGGTGTATCATCATCATCATCATCATCATCATCATCATCACCATTGTCTATCCACTGCAGGGTCAAGGCCTCTTCTACATGTTTCCAACCAATACGGTCCTGAACTTTCTTTTGCCAATTGGGCCCATAATACTTGCTGATGTTGTCAATCCATCTTGTTTTGGGTTTCTTTCATGGACTCTTTTTAATCAAGTGGGATCCATTCTATGACTGCCTTTGTCCACCTGCCATCAGTTCTTCTTGCTATGTAACCAGCTCATGTCCATTTCAATTCTTTTACTCTCTTGATTATATTCTGTATACTTTCATTTGTTCTCTGATCCATGTGCAGGTCTTTCTATCTTGTCTTGTAATGTCGAACATGTATCTTTTCATGGCTCTTTGCACCATTCATAGGTTTTGTATCAGTTGTGAGGTTGTTTCACCAGCATAAATTAGAGCACACACTGATAGCACACACTGATCAAAAACTTTTCTCTTCAGCCACAGGGGGATGTTGTTCTTGAAAATTATGCTTAGCTTGCCGAATGCCTGCCAACCACATTTAACACACCATTCTATTTCCTTTATTGTATAACCTTTCATTAAGATCCATTGGCCAAGATATATGTAGTTGTCTACTACATCTAGTTCTTTTATATCTAGATATTATTCCTTGGGTGAATTTTTTAAACATAACCTAAATTAGTTTTCTGTATCCTGTACAGAGGTGGATTCATGAACTGTACAGATGCAGAGAGATAACTCAACAAGACGTCCATAAGAAAGTACATTTATTGGTACATCAGGTATATTCATAACTCACAATTGTGACAAAGTTCTTCTATAATGACCAATCCTTTGTATATCAGCCTTGCAGAAAAAGATGAATCCTAACCCATCAGAATAAATTTGTTAATTTTGGATTTGTGATAAAGCAATGTAATATTGAAGCCAGGAGTGAATATGCAATGTTAATCTAAACCTGCATTTCCCACAGCCTCTCTCTGTGAGCTACAGAACTCTTTACATGCTGTTTGCATGGTGGGAGGGGTTGGAATTCCCCCACATGCTACAAATAAAGAGAACCAGTAACCCACCCACCTTTATATTTCCAGGTATGAAAACCATTCACATTAAAAAGTTTTATTACAATATCCAATTGGTCATAAAGATCTTTCCAAATTATCCAGTGGTTCTTGTTTCCTTAGTTTGCATAGGGCTTGACTGAAATCAACCAGAGTATCTTCAGCAGATCAAGAGTGACCATGAATACACAGTCAGACCTAGCCTGGTAATCAACTTCTGCTTTATACTGTTTTTGAAACCATTTAGGAGCCAGTAGAAGCCCTTAAGCAAACTAAGGTCAGCACTTCCTGCAATTCTGGAAGTTAGGCTAAGTTGCTTTTTATATCTCTTTCTTGTTTCCTAACCACATCAATGTGTTTATTAAAATGATAAATCTGCATACAGACAGGAGGTTGTACAACTTGCCTCGTGGTGTAACCACGGAACAATTTGGACACTGAACACACTAAAAAATGTAGAAATGGTGGTAGACTTTAGGAAAACTCTCCCATACTACCATCTCTTACAATACTAGACAACACAGTATCAACAGTAGAGACCTCCAAATTTCTAGGTTCTATCATATCACAAGACCTAAAATGGACACCCAACATCAAAAACATCATAAAAAAGCACAACAAAGAATGTTCTTTCTGTGCCAACACAGAAAGCTCAAACTGCCCAAGGAACTGCTAATACAGTTCTACAGAAGAATTATTGAGTCTGTCATCTGCACCACTATAACTGTCTGGTTTGGTTCTGCAACCCAACAGGACAGACACAGACTTCAGAGGATAATTAGGAGTGCAGAAAAAACAATTACTACCAACCTGCCTTCAGTCGAGGACCTGTAATACTGCTCAAGTCAAAAAGAGGGCTGTGAAAATATTTACAGATCCCTCACATCCCTCACATAAACTGTTTCAGTTCCTACCCACAAAATGACACTATAGAGCACTGCACACTGGACACAAGGACAGTTTTTTCCTGAACACCATCACTCTGCTAAACAAATAATTCCCTCAACACTGTCCAACTACTTACAAAGTCTGCACTACTATTACTATTAATCTTCTCATCACTCCTTATCACCCATCCTCCCACTTGTGACTTTGTCACTTGTATCCTTACGATCTATATTGACTGTTTCCTAGTATGATTTGATTGCTTATTGTACCCTATGATTATTATTAAGTGTTGTACCTTATGATTCTTGATGAATATATCTTTTCTTTTATGTACACTGAGAGCATTTGTACCAGGACAAATTCCTTGTGTGCCCAATCACATTTGGTCAATAAAGAATTCTATTCTATTCTATTCTATTCTATTCTATTCTATTCTATTCTATTCTATTCTATAAACATATACATTCATACAAAGACCAGGTGTAATTTGAAGGATAATGAACTGTTGAAAATCATACAGTTGGAAGGTTTCTAAGAGGTTATTTTACCATAGTTAATATTTTTACCTGATATGTACTTGCAAATGAACACAGTTCAAATTTTGTCCCCCACTCCCCCCAATAGCAACTCTATTGGATAGATTGGATTGGAGAAGTAGTGCACTACACTGGCTTTCATAGTATTCAGTGATCAACTCATTGTACCATCAGTACAAAGTCAACTGTTAGCAATCACATAGATCTTTTCCAGAGTGATCTGTTACTAAGATCTTCCAATGGTACATCTATTGCTGCTATAATCAAATCAATTTGCTTTACTGAGGGTTTTCCTCTTCTAATGTTTCCTTCCACCTTCCACATTATTAATGTTCTTTAAAAAGGTAATATACTTTGTCCATGATATGATAATTTGAGCCTCGTCATGAGTGAGTTATTACAGGTGGTTCATTCTAGATCCACTAGTTTGTTTTCTTGGCTACTTTGGTATTCACAAGAATCTTTTCCAACATCAACATTTAAAAATATCAATATTTTTATCCTAAATTTTTAAAAATCCAAGTTTTGCTTCTGCAAGTATCATGGAAAACTGTTGTCTGCCCACTTCTAATCTTTATAGGTATATACACATTAAACATCTGAATATGTTTCCTACATCCTTTACCTGACCAAGTGCTAGTCTGCAGTGTATTTATTGATTGTTTGATATTTTACTGTTGATAGCTAATCAAAAAAGGCAAAGCTATCATCCATTTTAATATCTTCATTGTCAGTTGCTGTCTCCTTTTTGCTCACACAGGTAGTATCCCACTGCTGATCAGAAGTTCTTAAGAGTTATGTTGGGAACAGATAATTCTGGAGAAGGTCCATATATGTGGTTGTGAGTCAGATGGAGTGAGCTGTGTATAAATTGAATCTATACATATAAAAGCGAAATACCAGTCATGCATCATCATAAAATCTCCAGAACCGTGAAGCCTACAAACTTGAAATTTGACATGTATGTTCATCTTGGCTTCTAGGTGCTCACTAAGAAAAGATTTTTCAAAATGACCATCAAAGCATTAGTATTTTGTATATTATTATTAACATGCTCTGATGCTAAGGAGTTCTACTCCCTCTCCCCTCCTGAAAAGGAATCTCTTCCAAATGCAAAACACAAGCAGAGGAGAGGAGTTTCAGCTTCAGTTTCAGTTTCACAGCAACAAGCAGCTTTAGTACAGAACAGTTGAGCTAAGCCATGCCCAGGCTCCTTGCTGTCTCCTTCTTGCTCTCACAGCAAATATTGTTTCCAGTTTCCAAACAGCCCTCAACTCTCTCATACACTGACAGAACACTAGCCAGATGAATACCGATGGTTGCTGGTAGGCAGAGGCAGAATTTCTCCCCCTTATTTTCCTCCCCAAAAACTCAGCCCAACCACATAATTATGTAGCAAAGCACGGGTATCAAGCTAGTAAAATAAATAAAATAAAAATAAGATAAAATGAGTTCCCTACTACTTTGAAGTCAATAAATTCTATGAGAGATCAATAATCATAGGCATAAAAACTTTAAACAGAAAAATGATAAATTGTGTTGCAATGTCATGTTTATCAGCTGTCCTTTCTTGTATTATCCCCAAATTTCACCAATTTTCTGTAATACTATCTTTTTCTTGATTACACGGTTGATCTTGCCATTTATAATCATATTCATTTTCATTATAGTTACATGTCATGCCCTTGGTAGAGTCAGACTCTTGAGGGAGAGGAGGAACAGCCAACAGGGAGTGGAGGTGTGGCTCTGGAGGTTGTGGAGGAGGCTGGAGAAGGGCAGAGGCCGGCTGGGCAGTCAGAGGAAGAACCAGGGAAGAACCGGAGAAGGCAACAACTTGGCTAACGAGAGAGGAAGCGGCCATGATCCTCCTCATTGGTTGCAGCTGGGGAGACTAGTATTATAAGAGAGACAATTACAAAACAGTGTTGCCAGAAGCAAAACGTGTGTTATTTTGGGCTGATGTTATCTTGGTTGGTGTCCTTACAACAGACTGCCCTGTTATCTCCTTGAATTTGATAATTACTTATCCTGTCCCATTGTGGAAATTTTGTCATTTTTGTTTGTTTGGTTTTTTATTTCACTTCTATCTGCTCATTAAGTTCGGACTGTTTTGCTTTCTTTTGAAGACTATTTTTGAGTACATTTTATCTCCAACTGAGAATCATTGAACAGTGGGGCCAAGTTGGAGGCATTAAAGAACATTTATTTTGTTTTGGATTTTGTTCTGTTTGTGTTACACTCTGGGTCATCACAGTACATGTTAGAGTAAAGCATACATGTCTGAAAATTCCAAGTGGAAAATGTTCTTATTAAAGGCAACTCTTATTCTGATCTAACATCATATCTTATTACAAGTTAGGAAAAATAAAATGGTCATATATTTGTAACTGTTTTACTTTTACTTGTATATGTTTACGGGGAAATATATCCCAATGAGCTGAGTGGGCTTTACTGTCTCAAAAGTCAGCACAGGTTTGCAATCTTATAGCATAATTCTGTCCATGTCTATTTACTTATTATATTTATTTATATTCTATGAGCAGCATACAATTTCTCAAATACAAATATTTTGAACTTAATCTTTTTACTGATATGGAGATCAAAAAGTCTATAAGACATGTTTTTATTGTCACATGAGCTAGACCAATGACATTTTTGAAAGAGATGAAATTTTCCTGTAATATTTATTATATTATTGTAATATTTGTCATTCTTCTAAAAGGAAAGCCACATTAGATTCTAGCAGTATCATATTGATTTTAAATGATTAATAGTTTCATGATTTAATCTGTTTGACACAATAAAGCTTTTATTTTTGCACTGAAAAAAAAATTAGTCAAGAAGTTGTATGTTAGTCCAAAATTCTTTTCCAGAATTGTGAACAAAAAGTATTATTATCCCACCAAAAAAGTATTATTACTATTTTTTCCCATCCTTATTACCCACTTGACTGAGTCTTGTACAATTTGCATATGCTTTATTTGTAAGTTCATGCCAAAATCTAGACTGTCACCTTCAGGACATAGAAAAAACCTTCTGTACCAGAAGTTGATGGGGGTTCCGATAGTGAAACTGGGTCTATTTGCAACAAATTTAAAGTTGGACTCCTGCAGGTTTTTTTTTTAAAAAAGGAACTTGGAACAAACAAGACATTGAACAAGTTAATTATAATTTCATTGACTTTATCAGGCTTTGGTTTTTATTTTCATATCTACCAGGCCCTGAAATACTAAACACTGACATTAGGAGAAAGAAAAAAAAGCAAGAAAAAGCCTGCAGAACAGTCCTTGTTTTGGAACATTCATTTAGGAGTGATTTATTAAGGACTACTGAATCAGGCTGATTAAAATGCATAAACAGCTTTGAACAGTAAACAACCATGTCTAAGGAGGAAAAAAATAGGACCCACATGTTGTGCATGGAAATTGCCCTTAACAACATGGCCTATTGTTCAGCAGATAGAAAGCCAAAGGTTGCTTGTAATCAAATTTGAAGTTTCCCATCACTTACTTATATAAATGTTTCAATTTGTTATTGCTTTAAAAAAGTGTTTCTTGACTTCCTCCTTACAGAAGCTTGCTTTCTTGGAATATCAGGTAGAGAAACAATTAAGAACTGGAAGTCAAAGCCATATTTTTTTCAAGGTGAAATAAACATGTTGAAAACAATGGTCCCCACAGGATTAACAGATGCGCAGTTATTAGAGCCTTTTCAAACAGGAACATAGAAAAAAATAGCTTTCTTTTGCCACAGAAACAGATAAAAATAAAAAAGGATGCAATCTATTTTGGTACCATCAAGCTTCACAACCAATTTCTTTTATTTGCTATATTGTTAATAAAAGTTCAAAGTAAGATATAATTAAAAACAGATATGATTTTAAGTACCTCAAGCATATATCTTTAGGACTGGATAATTAAATATGAATAAGTAGGTTACTTACTTCCCTTATTTGATTGTAATTATAATTCTATTTTAATATTATGTAGAATTACATAACCCTAATTACTGGATAATCCTGGACAAAAGAAGTGTGCTGGTACACAATTCTCAACTGCTGCATTTGATTCCACCATAGAATTGTGTGTGGGTGTTTGTATGTGTGTGTGAAAGAGTCTTTTATACAGTGTTGACACCTAAGTGAATGCCTAGACCAGTGGTCACAACCGATGGGATGGGGACCACTGGTAGTCTGCAAGAAAATTTTGGTGGTCCACAGAGAAATGTCCCCCCACAAAGCACTCCCTTTGGTGGTCCACAGAGAAATGTCCCCCCCCCCCGCAAAGGCTGCATGGGAATACAAGGCCCACATAGCTATCTACTCGCTGGCCCTCATCCTTCGGCCGAGTGCAAACCTTACCTTGAGTAGAGCCATATGAGCTGGAACTGAAAGGTAAGACCAATGGCAGGGGAGAGAAATCTGCCCTGGGGTGGCTTGCTGACGTTGGTGGGAAAGTCGGTCCCATATTTCACAGCTGCAGTAGTCACAAGACTGGCCCTTTGGTCATCTCAAAGCAGCTCCTCCAGGCCATGGCAGGCCTGGGTGGAGGAGCAGCTGCTCCGGGATGACCAAAGGGCTAATCCTGTGACTACTGCCGCTCTGGAATATGGGACCGACATTCCCACCAATGTCAGCAAGCCACCATCAATCAAAATTCATATTAGTGATCCACAGGATTTAAAATTATGAGTTGGGTGGTCCCTGAGGTCCAAAAGGTTGGGGATCCCAGCCTAGACTACTCTGACATTTTCTTGAAAATCCACCCCCCTCTCTCTCACACACACAGAGGTCCATGGTAAAATTGTCTTCCATGAAATCAGTCTCAGGTGCCAGAAAAGTTGGGGACCTCTGAATTAGACCACGCAGGGTCCCTACAAGAGAGCCCTTTTAAGGATTATGTATTAATAGAAAAGCAACTAACTTAGCCCTGATCCTAAACACTAAAGCTGTTGCACATAAAAAACAGAGGAACTCTAATCAATTATCGCAGCCACATTTTTTATCTGAGTGGAGGGCCTGGGAAAGTTGTCAGAATAACAGAATAACACTTAGAAGGGACTTTGTGGGGGGACCCTATACCATTTCAGAGAAATGGCTGTCCAGTCTTTTCTTAAAAATCTCCAGTGTTGGAGCACCAAGAACTTCTGGTGGCAAGCAGTTCCACTGGCTAATTGTTCTCACTGTCAGGAAGTTTCTCCTTAGTCTTAGTTTGCTTCTCTCTTTGTTTAGTTTCCATCCATTGTTGCTTGTTTGCCTTCTGGTGCTTTGGAAAATACATTGCCCCCCCTTCTTTGTGGCAGCTTCTTAAAAGTCTGTTGCCTATCACATTCTTGGGCAAAGCATATGAACCATTTCCTTCTTTCACTGGTCCACGAAAGTACATCTATAGTATGTAGATAATAAAGTCAAAAAAAAAAAACGTGAACAACTTTTTTACAGAACTAAAGATATGTTGAGGCTGGGTGTGACAAGGAATGGCTGGGAGGGGAGGGGCCAGGTGAGGCACCCCTTGATGTGAGTGACATTGAGTTGGCCACACCCACCCAGTCACATGACCACCAAGCCACACCCACAAATTGGGCCACACCCACAGAACTGATTGTTAAAAAAATTGAATCCCACCCCTGGAGAACAGCATTCATTTGAATTCATGCATTGCAGTTTATTAAAAGATTTGCTTTCCTTGAAGAACAGAGTCTTGACCAAAAACTGGTTTATTGCATTTTCTGCAGGTTTCTCTTTTAAATCTGCACTGAGTTGGCACATGTGAATATCTGGCACAACAATACCACATTTATTTTGATCTGTTAAGTTTGTATCATATTAAAGGTTTATTCACATTTGCCTTCATGATCAACTGCAGCTCCATGAAGTTTCCATGGAGACAGTAATGTTAAAAAAAATTAAATGTTAAATTTTCATTGTTACGAATTTTTAATGCTTTCTTTTAAGATGCATTATTTAACGTTTTAACAATATTCAGACAGATAGCGTGGACTGTCTTCTTTATAGCTCATTAAACAACCAATGCTCTGTAATCACTAAGTGGTTAGTTATCAAATATTCCTGCAGTACTTTTATTACTTATAAAAAGCTGAATTGGGAAACTTCTTAGTACATATGTTTAGCATCCGTAAGATTCAAGGAACATATTTTTCCTTCCCAACAACTATCTTATTCGCCTCAAATTTTGAGTTTTTCTTAATATAATTCTATCAAATGCATTACATTTTCCAATAAAATTACCTCTTTTTTTAAAAAAGAAAGAAATTACATGTTTGTCTGTTTTACCTACCCTTTTCCTCCTTCAAAGATGAGAGTCAACAGATTCTTGAAATTAAGAAAACCTGGAGCATGTGTTTGGCTTCTGTGTAAAATGACCATGAGCTCAATTTAGGCACAGTACTATAAAGAAATACCTTGCTCAAACAGTGCTAGGAGCCATTAGAAAGCCTATGGACTTATAAATTTTCTCATCCCGCACATATATTGTACACTACCTAAGCCCTTCTCCAAGGTAAATGGGTGTTTAAGAAATGTGAAATATAAATAAATCCTTATAGTTATGCATTTCAAGCATTGTGTTTTCTCTAACTGTAAATAATAACCTACAAACCAATAATTTTGTTTCCATGTCAGATTAATTTTGCTTAATTGTGGGGTTTAGGGATTTTTAGTTTAACACATTTAGAAAATATTAGGTTGTGGAAAACTAATTTAGATCAAGTTATTTATACAGAAGCAACATGCTTTATATGGTATTTGACTGAATTATTATTGTAGTTAGAAAAAGTATGTTTCCTAACTAAGAAGATTTAGCAGCACAGCTTAGATGTCCTTAAAACTATAGGAAAAAATTATTGTGATCTTATACTCACTCTGAAATAAATTTAATTGAAACTCTGGTAGTATTACACACTTCTGTATGTGATTGTGGGCACTACCTGCAAACTAAAATAAGATATGTTAATGCCATACTGAGATAAATGGAAATAAATTGAATGAGATGTATATAACATTCACATTAAATAGGGATTTTAGTATATTTGATTTTGCTGAATTATTCATCCCCAAAGCTATATAGATTAAAATTAAACACTTTTAAATTCATATGTTTTCTATCTGAATATATAGTCATTTTTAATTCATATGTTTCCAATCTGAATATAGAATCATTTGCACCTGCATTTCTAAATGATCTAGCTGCTTAACAATTAGTACTTTTTTAAAAAAATCTCTACAGCCCAACCATCAACTCTGCTTGAAACATGAACCTACATAGTGTATTCCTAAACAAATCATTCAATGTTGAGGAATTAAATAGTTTTTGAACATAGTTGTACTTCAGAAGCCTAGCATAATGAGATATTCTAAGAAAGGAAAGTTAGCAAGTATCATTCATAAGCGTAACTATCTTAAGCCATTCATTTCTGATGAAGCAGGAATTTCAAGGATTAGAACTTGGGGTCCATTAGAGAGGCTGGTAAATGGATTTCCCTGACAAAGAATGAAATGGTGGATTACAGATGAGCCCTTCTTTATAACTAGCATGCTAAATTGGTGTGCTAAGCTGACAAAAGAACAATAACTGCCTCCTGACACTAGGCAGTTTGGCTGGTGAGCAATCCTCACAGCAAATGTTAGTATTGTCTGACTATTTTTTTTTGTCTTTCTATAAAGTCCTAATGAGCTCCTTGGGTGAGAGTAAAACATGTTGCTTTTTCACACTGTGCTCAAGACCCTTAAGCTTCGCAGAGTCAGGCCTAAAGAAAGAGTAATGGACCATGAGCTTAATAGATCTTATATTAACACAACAGCAAGAATGTCACCAAATGCAAAGTTAGGGCATAGTGTAAATTGTCTATTTGTTACATTTAATAACATACAAAGACTACACAGAGGGATAACACTAAATCATTGTCACCACTGGAGGATTTTGAAACCTTAAATTTCACTCCCCAAAATCTCGTATTTGTCTTTAATTGTCATTAATTATAATTTTATTTATGCATTAGATGTGTGTGTATACAGACCAATGACAACCAATTATTGCTATCTTCCTTTAAAATTTCCATGATGTCTGTTCAGGACATTTTTTAGAAATGAAATGAAAGCATGACTGGTTTTATTATCTAGCTAGCTTAAATAAAGTACACTGTGGATTTCAAAATGCATAGTATGAAAATCCATCATCATCCTTTATGGATTTTGACTAGGGTCCTTTATTTAGAAAATTTCTAAAAAACTAGTATAAACAACACATGCAAGAAAGTGATTGACTACAATCAATCATACCTTTTGGGCAGCTCCACTATAAAGTCCATAGAGATCTCTCTCCAGAGTGTTGAAGGTTCTGGCACTGTTTGTAAAAGTTCAGGGAATTTGCCTTGTCTTCTTTTTGCAGCAGCTCAGATAGGGCAACTAGCAATATAGTTTTCAATATCTTTTTTGAGAGATGGCCACCAGAATTGTCTTTTGATGAGGTGCAAGGTTTTTACAAATCCAAAGTGTCCAGCTATTTTTGAGTCATGGCATCATTTCATGAGGTCCATTCTCTGGCTGGCAGGGACGTAAAGTTTGTTTTCGACCCAGGCTAGACCATCTTTGAGTAAGCAAATGTTTTTGTTAGCCTGGAGCCAGTCATTCTTAAGTAGTGCCTCCTTAAATTTGGAAGTCATTGCATTGTCAGTCAGTGGTTCTTTCTTCCTTTGTGCTTGGGTGATTTCTTTGGCTGCAGGTTGGATTGGTTGGATCCTAGGTTTTACAACTGCAATCTTTTTGCTGTTGTATTGGGGTTTCTCAGATAGTGCATCTGCCAAGAAATTCCTCCCTCCCCTGGGAGATATTTGAGAGTGAAATTAAAAAAAAAAAAAATATTGGGCCCACCATACTTGCTTTGGTGAGAGTTTCCATGGAGTTTTCAGGGCTTCTAGATTTTTATGATCAGTCCAGACTCCAAGGGGGATTTTGTTCCCTTCCAGGAAGTTTCTCCACGTGAGGAGTGCCCATCGCACAGCATATGCCTCTTTCTTCCATATGGCCCATCTTTGTTCAGTTCCTGTCAGTTTCTTGGAAGTATAAACACATGGTTGCAACTGTCCACGTTCATTCTTTTGGAGTAGAACTGCTCCAACTGCTACACCACTAGCGTGTGCTTGGTTGTTCAAGGTCTGGATATTTCAGGATTGGTTCTGCTGAGAATAGTTGTTTAAGTTTTTTTAATGCCACTTGGCATTCCATCATCCAGGTAAGGGGTTGCCCTGGCTTCAGCTTCTCCCCACTTTCATTTTTAAACAAGCTTGTGATGGGGAGAGTGATATTCGCAAAAGCTGGAATGAACTGACGGTAAAAGTTTGCAAACCCCAGGAAACTTTGCAGTTGTTTGCGAATATGGGGCAGCTTCCAATCGATGACAGCTTTTACTTTTTGCGGGTCCATCTCTATTCCCTAATGGGATATTCTATATCCCAGGTAGTCAATTTTTGCTTGATGGAACTCACATTTAGAAAGTTTTGCATATAGTTTGGCATTTTGGAGTTTTGTGGGAACTGCTCAGAGTAACTTTCTGTTTTCTTCTTTTGTTTCAGTGCATGGCAGATTATGGTCTATTCTTCTCAGATACCAATACAACCTTAAAAATGGCCTCATTCCCAAGACCCTAGGCTTAGGGCAACTTCCCACAGCAGCGGGAATACCTGAAGGCAGAGGGTGTTAAGAATCACCAAGTTAAATCAGGCTGCCTTTGGACTTGGACATTCAAAAAAATGAAAATAAATGCTCAATTAGAAGAATTTCTGATTGAACTCTATAATATGTATTGGGATATCATTGGATTATGTGAAACATTAGAAAAAGGTGAAACTTTTTGTTGAACTTGATAAGACTGGGCTACTCTACAGTAGAGGCACCGAAGATGGACGATGTGGCAATGTTGGTTTTCTCATCAACCAGAAGCTGAAACACTCTGTAATAAAATTTGAAAGTATATTATACAGAGTACTCCAATTCATCATTCAATTGAACAAACAATATAAGTTTCAAATCATCCAAACTTATGCACCAACAATAAGATATAGTGATGATGATGTCAAAGAGTTTTACAACGATGTGGCCTGCCTTCAAGACAAAGAAAAATGGCAATACAAAATACTAATGATTGACTTTAAATGCAAGAATAGGAAGAACAATACCTGGATAAAAAGTGATAAAAAGTGAATGGAAGTGGTGAACAAGGTAATAGAGGCGATAGGCTAATAGATTTTGCTAAAGGAGAAGAACTTGATATCATGAACGCATTTTGCAAGAAAAAAGCTAGCAGAAGACATGGAAGAGTCCATCTGGATATACAAATTAAATTGACTACATCATGTCAAGTGATAAAACCATATTCTGCAATTGCACTGTCATCAATCATTTTAACGTTGGAAGTGACCATAGAAAGGTATGAGTTAAAGTGAAGATAGAGTCGAAAAGAGTGTATGAAAATGATAAACACGCCATGAAAAACAAAAATAAAGAATGATAAGGTGTTAGAGAAGAACAGCGATTTTGAGATTAATCTATCAAATCGCTTTGCTGTATTGCAAGATTTGCAAGGGATTAACATTACAGATCAAAATGAACAAATAGTCAAAAACATCCATGAATCTGCTAATAATATAGCACCACCAGAAAAACATTTTGTACATTCAAAAATATCTGATGTAATTATTGATTTACTGAAAAAAATGATAGACAATAAAAACTACAAGAAGTTTCACTTATAAACTGGAGCATGTTGAACTTGGCAAGATCATAAGAAAACGTATCCAAGAAGAAATACTTCAGTTTAATGTGAAGCTTGTGAAAAAGGCAATTGAAGAAAACAAAGGGATTAATAGAGCAGAATCAAGCTTGTAGAAAGCCAGACTGGTATTTTCATATAATTTTGTACTTTATTTTTTTCCCATACCAAAAGTAAAGCATTCCTCACATAATTTCTTTGAAAATATCTATGTATCATACTCCTTCCATACCATAAGAAAGCATGCCATCCTAATTGAAGATCATGTCCCTCCAATAATAATAATCTATGTTTCAAATTTATCCATTCTTTTACCCATGTAAGTACAGATGCCTGACAATATAGCTTCCAATCTAGTAGCCCAAAGCCCCCATTGTTTTTAGATTCTTGTAACATTTTCAATTTTATTCTTGCATTTTCCCCTTGCCGTATATACTTTAAGATTGTTCTATTTAATTCTTCAAAATATTTTTTCTCTACTTTTATCGGTATCGTTTGGAATAGAAAAAATAGCTTCAGTAATATATTCATTTTTATAGTGGCTATTCTCCCTATCATTGATAGTTGTAGATTCTTCCATTTCTCCAAGTCCAGCTTGATTTGTTACATTAATTTTATATAATTATCATCTTTAATTATTGCACATCTTGCTGTTAAATAGATATCTAGATATTTAACTTTCCTTACTATCTGAAGATCTATTTTGCCAATGTCTGATTTTTTTCAACATAGACCACCCTGTCCTTGAATGGCTGGGTGGACTGGACATTAACATTTGAACTATAAGAAGTCCATACATTTGCCATACACTAAATAATATAAAATCACTAAATGAAGTGTTGTAAGTTGAGGGCTACCTGTATTTCAAAAATAAACAAAAATAATTAAATGAACATCTATAATCATACATATGCCGAGCTTCCCCGGTTTAAAATTTAAAAGCATTTTAAAGAAGCAGTGTAAAAGGAAATATGCAGTTTGGTCTCATATTTATTTATCTGGCTTAGATCCTATTATTCATTCAGAACTGGAAGGTGAGGTAATTAGTATTTCATCCTCGTAGTTGTTCCTGGAACAAGTTGGGCTAAGAAAATATATCTTGTTCAAAGTCAACTCAGTGAGCTTCCATAGACCAGAATGGGGATCCCATCCTCTTAGTCAAGCACTCTATTACAGTCATGAATCTGGATCCCATCCTCTTAGTCAAGCACTCTATTACAGTCATGGCTTGATCCAATTTAGTTCATTATACTAGTGTTTCTCAACTTTGGCAACTTTAAGATATATGGACCTGAACTCCCAGAATTCCTCGCTAACATCATGGTAACAATGTTTGTTGGTGCAGGTTCTATATACAGATTAGTGCATCCACCCATGCCATGCTCAGATGCTTAGAGACCTCCAGAATTTCACTTTATCTTCAACTAAGGATCAACATTTCTAGGTCAATGAAGTAACACTGAGATTTCTGGGAATCATTCTGAAAACAGAATGTTATCGGGTTCTTGGGTGGTGAGAAAGCATTGTTGTTGTTTTTTTCCTATCTGTTAAGGAAAACAAGATTCCGGTGCTTTACCCTGTAGCCATTTCTGGATTCCTGCACTGTTCTAAGCCAGAGTTATGCAGCCATAAGAAAAATTGCAGAACGAACGTTTCTTCATCAGAATTATAAATTAGTATGTAAATGGATGTATTTATCAATGTTTATAAGACGCCCCATGCAACGCATATCGGCAAAGCCAGAAGAGCCATCCATCCGAGAGTCCTGTGGCCAAGGGAAACTTCGGCCAGAAAATTTGAAAGTTGAAATTCAGGCAGCGCGCAGGTCCTTTGGACAGTTTCCTTCTATTTCCGAAGGGCTTCGACTCCCCTCCCCCCCCCCCAAAAAACCTCCCACTTTTCGCAGAATAAAAGTTGGTGAATTTTGAGGAAGGAACTGCTTGCCGACACAAGGAATGTGCGGCTGAGGATTTGGGGACCCCCGACCTTTGGCTCTGATTTCGGCAGGTCCGGCAGCGCCTTGGCGGAGAATCAAATGGGAGCTCGGGAGCCCCTTCAGCACTAGGTGCCCGGGATCCAATGGTATTTAGGAAGGCCGATGCCCATCCAATGACAGACGGAGCCCCCGCTCCTCAACACCCTCGGCAGCGCTTTTCATTGTCGGCCACGACGATTCTGCCTTAAGGATCATTGGCAGAAATTAATGAGGTCGGACACACCTTCCACCCACTTCCCGACTCTCCAGAGAAGCTGCGGGCAACCCGCGGAGAATCGCCCGGCAAATTCCCGAAGCTGCCGCCTCATGATCGCCCGCGAACGGCCGCGGCGGAAGCAGGCGGCAGCCAGAGTAGGCGAACCCCCTCTCCGCGTAAGGGCAGCCCAACGCTCCGGAGCCGGGACTGCAGTTAGCCTTCCCTCCTCTCGGCCATGCTTCCGAGCGGCCTCGCTTGGCACTCCGAAAGTTCCGCCGCTCTGCTCGGCTTGCCCGGGGCCCCGGGTTTTGGCAATCTGGGCAAAAGTTTTCTGATTGAGAACCTGCTGAGGGCCGGCGAAGGCCCGTCGCGCCTCTCGCCGAGTCTGCCCGCCGCTCCGATCCCGCTCAAGTTGCGGGAACCAATGCGCGTTGCCGGAGAAGGCGCCTTCCCTGTCTGCGCCTGGCCTTTCCAAGCTTTGAAAGCTTCAGCAGCGGACGGCGCGGCTACGGAGGACACAGGAGGCGCGTTCCCAGCAACAGCCCCAGGTGAGCGACTACCTCCCGCGAGCTGTCCACGGTGGAAAAAAAATTCTGGGGCTGGGATCTCGCTTTCAGTCCTACGCAAAGGCTAAGCTCTCCTAGCAAGACCTTTCTGTCAACACAATAACGGGGCTCATACATCGACGTCAGTCATCCTGGGTTGGTTCTGGGTTAGCATGTCCTATGGACGCGGCTGCTGCCGTGTGTGGGGGACTCCAGCCAGATATCATGGCTTAGTAGACTGTGTAAACACAACCCGGGTGCAACTTGTTTAATGAACAAATCATTGCTTAATATAGGATGTGAATCCAGATTTACAGAGCAACTCTAGCGATAACTTTTCTGAAACCAGTTTCTGTGATTTCCATAGATTTAGTTCCAGATGGGTGAATGGTGCCTTAGAAAGGCTCTATTCGGGTGGGAACCCAGTGGGAGAGTCATTACATGGATCTCTCATTTCAACAGCACTGATCATAAGCTCCTCAACAGGATGGCTGAAATGCTCAGGATAAGATGCTTAGGATAAGAATTAACTTGGGACAGAATCAGACTCTCAATCTGGTAAACGGTAAATATTTCTGCTTTACTAAACGTAGAGGATTCTACCCTGTTAGCAAGCAATGTATTTTCAGATTCACAGAAATGGCACAGTGTGCTGGAATTTTATTTGTAAGGCCCTACAGCCTGTGAGGGCTGACACCAGCACCTCTTACTTATAACCTTTCTTTTAGTTTTTAATCAGTGGAAGGCTACTGTCGGCCTTCTTGTATCTCACATTTGAAACGTGCCTTATTGACTCCAACCTGAACCTATTCAAAAGGGCCTGCAGGAGGAACAAATCACCTAACCGTTTTTTCCCACCAGGATTCATCAAACAATGACTCTTTCATCTTCAGCAAACTATTGTGTTTCTCCACGGTCTTATATTTTGGGGGGCTCCAAAATAGGCATTGGGGCTTATTTTGGGGGAAACACGATATCAGGATGAGCAGCCCGGCTGGGTGCCCCACCTCCCAGCACACACAGAAGAGGCAGCGAGTGCGCGGGGGCTGATGGTGTCCGACACCAACTTCAGCCCCCTCGTCCCTTGGTCGGTACATTCTGGGGTTGTGCAGCCTGCACAGATGAGTTGATTACCTGTCCAAAGAGCAGATGAAGGCAGAGGCACAGGCAGAGGAGGCACACAATCCTGACACACTACCAGGCCATGGGAAAGCTAGAGACGGTGGGCTGAGTGAGTAGCCAGTTGCTGGAGACTTGTCCTTGGGTGGCGGCACCAGCAGCAGACGGAGGCAGAGGCATGGGGAGGAAGGCAGGTGATATGGCTGCCTCACACGGCCATGGGAAAGCCAAGAATTGGAGGGCTGGCTGTGGGTGGTTCATCTTTGTGTGGTGGCATCAGCAGCAGAGGCAGAGGCATGGAGGAAAGCAGGCAATCTGGATGTGCTGTGCGCGCCGCAGACAAGCCAAGAGACATGAAGACAAGGCTCCTGCAGCCAGCCGCCCACTCCGGCCCACTGACTCTCAGCTTTCCTGTGGCCTGTGCAGCATATCCGGATCACATACCTCCCCCACTCCACTTCTGCTTCCACCTGCTACTTGGACATGTAAATGTCCAAGTAGCAGGTGGAAATTTGTGCTACGTGAGCTGCAGCTGCTGCCAGACACCATCAGCCCCTGTGCCCTTACCGCCTCTGATGCTGGTCACACATGACCTTAACTGGGACTTACTTTTGGGGTAGGGCTTATTGTCAGCCCTAGAGCCATCTTTAATGGGGGTCTTCAGGGCTGCCACAGTGGTGACTGGGCAAGCTGTGGGAATGGGAGGGTGGAGGGGGAGATAGTGTGGGGTGTGTAATCATAACAACATTCTTTCCCTTGGGAATCAAGGACATCTTGCCAGCACCTGGGTAGATGTAACTGGAAGTTAACCGAAGTTGGGATAGTGACCTGATTGGACCATGTGATGCATATGGGAATGAAGGAACTTTGACTTTACTTTGGGTGGGGAAAATGCGGGGCCTTCAGATTCAGATATGCCAATATGACATATCTAATAAATTTATGCTTTGAGGAAGATGCCCGCTTCAGAGTTTTGATTCTATTGGGGATGTTATTTGGAACCCTGATATATTAGGAGCATGCTAAAAAAATCAGGCTGAGCGTTATTTGGGGGAGAATATGGGTAGTTGTGGCATTGTGTGCAAGTTGCAACTTCCAAACCAACTCCAAGGAGAGCACCATACCCAGTGTGTTGCTTTAAAATGGTCACAGATGCAAATGCTATTAAATGGAATGATAGATAATGCTGCTTCAAATTTATATAGCTTTTTAAAGTATTTTGATATTTTTGTATCCATTGTCTTAGCATGAATTGAGGAATAATAATTACTAACATTAACAATTAAAATAAGACATGTCTGGTGATTAATTAAACTTCAAAGGCTCATGATTTGGTGCAATATTTTCCAGACAGAATTTGTTTAATTGTAAAACTTAGCAGATTAAGCATGCAACACACACTGAATAATTTTAGCCTTGCTTATAGACTATTTGTTCTGCTCAGATTGGTAAAGCACAAAATATACATTAATAACTGACCTGGAAAAGCTTTATTCTGGGAAAAATAAAAGTTTTACTGTTAATCTCAGTAAAGCCTGTGCACACTGATTGAATTGGGTGGTCTTATATGTATTAATGTATTAATTCAACATTGGTCTGAAACATTTTATTATAATAAATTAAATAGTATTACTTATCCTTTCAAATCGCTCACTCATCTGAGGCAGCTGCTGATATTTCTAGTGTGGGGCACTTTTATGTTGGGATGCAGTCTTTCAAGATAGTTAACAGTAATAAATTAATATATCAAATATATGATGCTGGTGATATAAATATATTGTTGGTTTGGAGTTAATAGAATAACATGTTAGAAACATGCTATTCTGTTTCACATGCTGTAATCATTGAAAAGAAGAACAAATGTACTTTTAAACAAACTATAATATGATAATAAAGTTTTGAACTTTAGCAGTTTCATTTTGATTCAATCCCTTTTACTTCTATGGGATTATATAATTTAGATTTTTACTTTAATAATAAGATAAAGTAATGTCTACTGCAGTTTTCTTAGGTCAAATGCAAAAAGCCTAGGCATCCACTAGATGGAAACAAGGATATGATAGCTTAATCTCTAAATAATGTACAAGGTGAACCTAAATAGCTATCTCAATTTAATAAGTCTGCCTGATTTGTAGTCAATTTTCAATGCAAATTTACCTAAAAATCAGTGATCAGTTTGCAACTATGTAACTCAAATTCTTATACATATTTATTGAAAATAAGCTTGCATTACATACATTGTCACTTGATTGCTTCAGAGGTGGTATCCAGCCAGTTCTGACAGCTTCAGGAGAACTGGTAGCAGAATTTTTGAGTAGTTTGGAAAACTGGTAAATACTACCTCTGGTTGGCCCCGCCCCCATCTATACTCTGCTTCCCGAATCCCAGCTGATTGGCTGGGTCTTTTTTTGTTGCTCTGTACAGGAGAATGGAGCTGGAAAGCAGGTTAATGGAGTGGGGTGGAAATGGAGATTTTGCAGTATCCTTCCCCTGCCATGCCCACCAAGATATGCCCACCAAGCCCACCACACCCACCAAGGCACACCACGCTTATCAAGCCATGTCCACAGAAGTGGTAGTAAAAAAGTTTGAATACCACCACTGGATTGCTTTTATGCTCACATCTCTCCTCCTTTACCACTGCTACTTCTGCAACCAGCATGTTGCATATTTTAACAAATAGTACTGGAAATAGGGACCACAAGTAATACAGACAGAAGCTCTGTCTGCCACGTTATGTCTCTACATTTTTTTTAGTAACAAGCTGCTGCTCTAGACTTGACTAGCTAACAGTACAGCAAGTTATCCTGGCCAAGAGAGGGCTGTTCTCCACTGACTAGGATAGTATTTTATGCCTCCCTGGAGAGACCCAGTTTACAACTTGAACATTGAGTCAAATTCCTTGTGTGTCCAATCACAGCTGGCCAATAAAAGAATTCTAATTCTAAATAGATGAAACTTCTTAGGACCAAAATATGGTCACAAAACAACTTCGAATGAACCTGGATATGAAAAAGAGAAAAATGAACCAAACTATTCAACTCTCTAAAGTTATGATTAAAGGGTCTGTGCAAAATTTAGAGGCTCTTAATGATATTCATGTTGTATTTTGTTTTTCAAAATATCTTGTCTCAGAACAATATATTTCAAACTAAGGAAACCTTCAAGGGGAGAAAAGTCTATTAGAAAAATTCAGGCCAAACATCAGGATGGTAGCACTTGAAGGATGGTACAAGGTCAGGGTGTCAAACGATGGCAGTAAAGAGATAATCAAAGCTCTGCTCCTTTTAAATGTGCATTAGATGCATCTCATGCACGTAAAAAGAAGCAATTTTTCAATTTCCCAGTTGTGCCTATCTCTTTTTTAAAGTTTTATTTGTTTTATTAGTATAATATATAAAAATTCCATTTCAATCAAACAGTGTGTTGTCTGGGTACAATTGTTTTTAAGCGATCATAATCAGATCATAATCAAGGTGTTTACAGTAACATTTATCACAATAACATTAATACTGTAGTAACAATAATATTTTGTTTGTCCATTGTAACAAATTTCCATTTTAACATTTATCCTTTTTATGTCCCTTTCTTTCTAGCTTCTGTTTTTATTGTCTAGCCATCGATAAAATGAGTCCCATATTAAAAAGTATTTGCTTTCTTCTTTGTCCTTAATAGTAATTGTTAGTCTATCCATTTCTGCACATTCGGTATTTTCTTAATTACATTCTCATCTGTCGGGATCTCATCACACTTCCATTGTTGAGCATATACAATTCTGGCTGTGGCTAAAACATGTAAAATCAAGTATATAGTCCCTTTATAGTATTTTTCTGATAGAAAGCCCAATGAGAATATTTGTGGTTTTATGCTTATATATTGTTTTATCATTTTTCCAACCAGATATGTATTTTTGTCCAATATTTTTTAGCTTTTAGACATGTCCACCACATATGAACCAGGTGTTTGGTTACATTTCCAACATTTAGCAGATCTATCCTTATACATTTTCGCCAATCTTTGTTGGTACAAAATGCCATCTGTAAAACATTTTATAAAATTTTCTTTATATGCAGTTGACATAGTCAATTTAACATTTCTATTCCACAGTTTCTACCATTTGTCTAGTTCTATTGCATATCCAAAATTTTTAGCCCAAACAATCGTTGTCTCCTTTATTTGCTCATTTTCAAGTTTAATACGCAATAAATAATAATATATTTTCTTTATCAATTTTTCATCCGTTCCAGTTAGTATCTGGTCCAATTCTGTTAATAAACATTGCATAGTAGCCACAAACGCAGATACAATCTCGATACAAGAAAGATGCTAAAATGTATGGTTTTAATAAAGCATCTTTCTTGTATCGAGATTGTACCTGCATTTGTTCCTACCATGCAATGTCTATACCTTGACTGCTAAGTTCTTGCTTGATTTTTAATTCCCCCATTTCATTTAAAATATCTTTATATCTTATTTTTCCATATTAATAATAGTCAGATGAATCAATGCTTCCATTGTGGAAAGCCAGACCGGCATTTTCTTTAATTTTAAGCCATACTGATAACGATGCATTTCTAACATAATGTCTTTGAAAATATCTTATTCTTCCCATACCATAGGAAGGCATGCCAGCCTAGTTGAAGGTTGTTCCCCTCTAAAGTTATAATCTTTTATGCCTCAAATTAATCCATTCTTTCACCCAAGTTACTGTATTTTTCAGACTATAAGATGCTGTGAAGTATAAGAAGCACCTAGCTTTTGGGAGGAAAACAAGAAAAAAAAATCTGCCTCTGCCTCCCAGCAATTTGCCTCCTTGCAGCAAACAGCAAAAAAGCCTGGTCAGCTTCAGCACAACTTGATTTAGCATGAGCAGCTGATTGTTGGTTGGATTGACCTCCCAATGATCAGCTGTTCGATCAGTGGAGGCAGCAATAGGCCGCAGGGATTGCCATCACCTATTGCCACCTCCTCTTTTCGGCCTTCGCATGCCCCATTTTTGGCTCATTCCAGGTGGCGGGGATCAGTGCGCGCTCATGACCAGCGAACCCCTTGTCAACGAAAGTGCAATGGTCATGTCTCCATTTACCATCACTTAGCTGATTGTTTATGATATATTGTTTTAATCATATTAATAAATCTATCCCCAAAGTCCATATATTTTAATTGTAATAGCATCAGTTGTGCCTATCATTTTGATGTCATTGATTCCACCATTGATGTGGGTGGTGAGGAATAAAATGATTTAGACATGATTGAACTAGGTATCAACCATAAGAAAATATTATCCTCTAGGAATTTTAGCTTTTGTTGCACAATCGTATATAATCCACTACTTTGTCCCCAAACTTGGTCTATGCATTGAGAAATTTCTGGCTAATCACAAAGCAGCTGAATCTCACTCCCCCAATAAATGGTAGCATACCTCAGCTAATTCTCCCTTTTCTTATGGAATGAAATTGTATTCCTCTAAAATGGGTCGCCAACTTTTTGGACCTCAGGGACCACCAAACTCATAATTTTAAATCCCAGGGACCACTAACTGGTTCTGTGGGCATGGCCTAATTTGTGGGTGTGGCTTGGTGGTCATGTGATTGGCTGGGTATGGCTTGTATGTAAATATTATAAATATTTATATAAATATTGACTTTTTTATTAAAAAAGAGCAACTTTTACCCCAAATCAGGCAAAGCAGGCAGGAAGATTGAGTTGCTCACAGAATCACAGAGTCACAAATCTACCTTTCTGCAATCTGTTACCTGAGTCTGCACTGAAAAATAGAAGCTTCAGTCTTCGAGTCTGGGAAGGAAGGCAACATTCCAGCTGTTCAGCTCTGCTCTCAAGCCACTTCTCCCCTTATAGCACTGAGCTGAGCTTCTTGGCTTTTGAAATCCAGCAGTGAGCACGCAGAGACTCCCTCTGTGCTGGTTTTTAGCTCAGATGAGACCCAGTTTGGAGAACCAATAGAGATTGAGGTGAGAGGTAAGAGCAGGGAGGGTGGGCAATATTTTCCCTAGAGCTTCTCCTGAACCCCCCCAACCCCCTGAACACCACCCCTGATTGGGCCTCAGGGAAGCCTCCTGGGCGAAGCAGTACAACAGCGAGGGAGGGGATCAGCTGTGCCGCGCAATTTAGATTAGCTAGAAAGCAAGAAATCCCATGATTTCCTTCTTTCTTGCTAATCTAAATCATGCAGCACAGCTGATCATTGGAAAACAGCTGATCATCAGGGGAAAAAAGAAATACTGGTTCAGCTGAACCGATAGCATTTTTTTTTACTACTGGTTTGGCTGAGCGATAGCATTTTTTACTACCAGTTCGCCTGAACCAGGTTGAACCAGTAGAATATCACCACTCGTCTTGGGGAACTCCAGGGTGTATCAGCTAATCACAGAAGTGTTACTTAATACTCTTTATAATGAAAATGTTTGTAATCTTGTCCTTTTTTCCTGAAGGAAAGAGGTTAATCCCATCCCTAGATGGATGATCGATAGGTGCCCTAATGCTATCAGTTTCTGTTGTTTATTGACTTGATTCAGCATGTATGGCTGCATTCCAGCTGCATTGGTTAAGTGGTTCTTTGCTGTCTGCCCGGATCTATTAACTGAAGGAAGAGGGCGAGAGAGAAAAACAGCTCTCTTGTACTTTACTTTTAGCTGGTTCTTCGAACTGCATAAGCAATTAACTAACAATTTGGGCGAACAAGTGAGAAGTGGCTGAATCCCACCTGTGCCTCTATTCTTATTCAGTTTACTTAATACAGGCTATAAGTAATATGTCATTTTACTTTAATTTCTTTTCTACAATCTAAATTTGACCTTTCTCCTGCAGTGTGTCATTCCAGAATGCAGATAACATAGTCCGTTTCTCAATAATATATTTTCTTATTTCTTTTGCCTAATGATAGACCAGCTGCTTCACTGCAGAGTCTAATATTTTTAACTATTTTACTTCCAAAGTATCTTCCAAGCACGTATCCTTGAAAGGGCAGCCATATATCAGGGGATGGCAGTATTTGAAAGTGAGATAGCAAAAAAGAATAAGGGTGGGCTGTTTTGTATATATAATTTAAATTAATTGGTGTTCTGATCCTAAACAAGCAATTAAAAAACAAAACAATCCATTAATGAGATTTATGGATTGGTGCCCAGGAGTCAAATTGGAAACCTACTTAAATTTATTTTCAGCAAGCCCTACGCATGCAAGAGATCATTGTGAAAACACGGGAAATTTCCAAAAAAGTATGCCATACCAGGGAAAGTATCTTTTGGTCAATATGACAAGTCACAGAACACTAATAACATGTGTGAAACGTTCTCTTTGTTTAAACAAACCCCTTATTTTTAGACATCTATGTTTTGGGTTAATACAAAGGAAATATTCCTGCAAATTATTAACTTTCAAATGTACCTGATGGATACTGAAAGAACCAAATGGTTGAGTCTTCACTGCATCAGGTAAGAGCCACAAAATAAGATGAAATAGTTAGGGTTAAATCCATTTATATTGATCCCAGTGCTCCATCACTGCTTATATTACCTATTCTGTGAAACCATTTCTGATTGGTGCTAAAACAATATCATCTCCCAAAAGTATTTGCTAAAAAGGATGAATAGTTCACAAGTAAAAGCCGTGAAAAGTATATTGTGAGAAGTTTACTTAGATTCTAGTACTACATATTTGAGATGAAAGAGATTTTGATTAAATTTTTGAAAAAGGCTCTGGCACGTTTTCCATGTTTATATTTAGCCAGAGAAAAATATTGGACCATCAATAGTTTTTGGGGATAGAATTCACTGTCATAGAGAAAACAAAGCCAAAATACAAATTGTGTATAATAGATTAGCATGTAGCATAAAAGGTATTATTATCAGCGCTTCATTCAATGGACTCAACTTTGTCTTTGCAGCTCTCCCAAAATACTTCTTCTTAAGTGCCTCCCCAGTCTGCCTGACATGCTGCGGTGGGTCCTGTCAACTCCCTACATCCCCCATGTTTTTTCCAAGTAAGTTTTTATTCTTAATCAGTAATGCTTGACTTACTCTACAAACCAAAGCAGCAGGGTTTAATGTGTTCAGAGGTTTTAAAAAAACCTAATTGGGGATGCAATAGCAAAGAGCCAATCCATTCAGGACATTTTCAAAGATTTATCAGACTTCAGTAACCTGAGTGATTATGTGAGGTTTCAAACACTATTGAAGGAAAGGGGCAAAGCTTCTATTTGGGGCCCTACTGCAAAAACTACTACAATTTGTTTTAAATATTTAAGTTAATGGGGATTTGCAAAGGGGAACGTAAAAAGCAAAACAAAGTGTTAGTACTTTTTTTTAAAAAAGTAGAAAAATAACACTGCTGAGATTTTCTTTTTGAAATGACTCCTTGTCTACGTTTGTTTAGTGTCAAAATTTTGGAATTGGCTTTACTATAGTAATGTAGGAAGAAAGTTCTATAAAATAAACAAACATGCAAATAAATACCAAAAGCCCATTTTTATTGGAAGCATTCTACATATGTACATATTTCATGTTTTTATGAGATGCATAACTATGTAAATATGTTAAATGAATAAATAATAAAATCTCAGTTAATATGTGTTTAAATATTTAAATTTGCTAATTTGTGCTTTTATTTTTTAGATATGAATATTTAGAGGTGTAAAAAAATATGACTCATAGCTAAAACTGAATAATTTAAATTATGATATATTAATTTAAAATCGATAGTAACATTTTTCTTAGATGATTATACCTTAAAAAAGATAATGATGTAGAGAAAGGTGAGTTTTCTTTTCTTCAGCTCCTCCTATGTCTTGTGACATGTTTCTTTCACCAGCAGTTTTCCAACTAGAAATACTTAAGAATAATATAAGAAATATGTATCTTGTAACAAAAAGCCTTAATTGTCCCTCCTAGATTTATCTGCCAATAAGAACTTTCCTCGGATTTTGTATTTGTCTAAATTTACAATCTCTCTCTCTCTCTTTTTCTTTTTTACTGAATCCTATCATCCCACCCAGTGTTTTACCATAGGTTTGGTGGGGATGGCTTGGTGGGGTGCTTTGCCTAACACCGGCATGCAGCTTTCCTGCAGCACCAATCAGCTGAGAGGATAAAGAAGAGAAAAGCGCAGGGGCGTGTGGGAGGGCCAATCCTGTGCTTTTCTCTTCATTTTCCACTCAGCTGATTGTTGGAGGATTTATTTTCCTCCTCTCAGCTGATCCTCAACTTTTTTTTACTACCGGTTTGGCTGAACTGGTCCGAACCGGTAGCATACCACCACTGATCCCACCAGGAAATGGATAAAACATGTCATTCTGTAATGCATTTAAAATGCAGAATTGGGCATAAACTACAAATAGCTTGTCTTTAGTGAGGAAATATATTCAATTATGGGTTTGGTTTGGTTTAAAAATTTCTCAGACGAATATTAACAGAGCTGGCATGATAAACCCCTGGGAGAAAAAATGGGAAAAAATGGGAAAAATCTAATGTGCACACTAATTTGCAGTGTGGTTCTACCCATTTTAAGGTAGGCCTCTATGAAATATTAAGTGCCTTCCTTAGTGAAAATAGGTTTACAAAGACCGTGATATTTCAAGACTAAGGGGGTATAATTTAAGTGCATTCAGAGGGTATAATTCAAAAAATTCAAGATATTGACTATGATAGCATAACCTAAACTCTGACCACCTTTTGTGCATTTCACATGCACCACAACATTAAAAAAATGAAACTTCAATTTTATTAGGTCAACACTATACAACAACTAATTATATGTACTGGAACATATAGGTTGATGCAAAATAGACTTATACCAAAGAATTTGAATATTTAACTGCCCACATCTATTCTGATGCAAATTAATATCATTTCCATGCAGGTATATAATATTTTGTCCTAAACTCAATACTACAATTTGAAAGTAATAAATAATCCCATCCTCAGTGTATTTTCTTATATTTAAGTTGGTAAGATTTATTTTGGTATGTTTCCTTTTAATGGTATAGGTTTAAGATCAAGTTATTAGAAATACAGAGGTTATTGTGTTGACAGAAACCAAAAACAGGAAACAAAATGGAAGAAGCTGAAATGAGAATTATAATGATTAAAATTAAATGTTCTCTGAAAAAAATTAATGATATAAAGTCTGGATAAAGCTCAGCCCTTAGTCAGAATCTATATGTATTTAGGGAAGTGAAGTCCATTTTTCTAGAAATGTTTCAGAATGTGATTTGCCAAGTGGAATAATTCTTGACAAGTGAGGCAGCAAATACTGGCAGTTTAATAAGCTGCAAGTTTTGTACCTCTCTTGAGGTGGCTGACACTTTCCCACAGAGCATTTCATATAGGCCCAGCTACCTTACAATGGGCAATAGTGCCATGACCAATCACTACGTTCACTTGACTCATCTATACGCGACCTCACCACCATTTTTCACTATGCCAATGTACTTTAGAAACCATCTTAAGCTGAAAAGGCTTGGCTGAGGGTCAGTTGCTTTTTTGTGTACTCATAAAGGGGTGCTCTGTGTGCCAATCTTTTCTCCTGTCTCACATTCCACAAAGATTTCTTGATGCCATTTAAAGCCCTTGACAAAAAAAACCAAGCAGTGAATGAAAGTGACTTTTATAGACTCATTCTAGCTCATCTTCCCATATAACGCTGTCTACCTGAAAAAGGATTTAGTGAGCTGAGCTGACTGCATACAGGGACTTTCTGAATACACTGAGCCAATTATCAACTGCAATTTTTTACACTGAGCCAATTATTTTGGAAGTGACCTATTAATTATCCATTTAACTGGAGTGTATTGAATTGCACTGGAAAAATGGAAACTGTTATGTCCTGAGGACTCAAGGAGTT
Source organism: Pseudonaja textilis (assembly GCF_049901715.1). NCBI lineage: Eukaryota > Metazoa > Chordata > Lepidosauria > Squamata > Elapidae > Pseudonaja > Pseudonaja textilis. Next base: position 27,876,917 of record NC_141994.1, on the reverse strand, counting down.
CTCACTCAGGTCCACTCACTTACGTGGGCGTTATTTCCCCCATTCCCATTGGTTGGTCCTCCCCAGCAGCCAGCTATAAAAGCAGGCTGCGGGACCCAACCAGTTGCTGTTTGCTGCGAGCCAGTTCCAGGTTTGGCAAGCACGGTCAGCCCTTTATTGTAAAATAAAGTATTGTTGCACTCATGCTCTGGTCAGCCTCTCATTGCTCAAACTTAACACTGGCGACGAGGATGGGATGGCTACCAGAAGCACCTTGCAACCGCTGAGTCACTAGCCACCGATCCGCAGCCCAGAGAGAGCGATCGGCTGGCGATAAGGGAAACGCTGATCCGCAGCCAGAGAGAGCGGTCAGCCAACAAAACGAGCGATCAAAAAGAGCAAAACGCTGATCCGCAGCCAGAGAAAGCGGTCTGATTCAAAGTTAGAAGCGTCTGTAGCCGCTTGTTAGCCCCGCTACGGGAAAGTGAAGCGCTGCGAGCCGCAGCCGCTCTGCACTGGCGCGAAATTCAAACGGGTGTCATTTGAATTTCGAGTCAGTAGAAAACACAGCACAGCGCTGTAGGAAGTCACTAACGCCCACTTTTGGCGCGAATCAAGACACCTCCAACGGCTAGCAGCCAACGTGGTAACCCAGAGAGAGAAAGAGAGGGTAGCAAAAACCTCTCCAGAGCTGATATCACTAGCGCCGTAGTCCCAGAGAGATTTTTTCCGCAGGTAGCCCAGCCGTTCAAGCACCATGAGTTCCAACCCAGTATTCCCGGCGTTTAAACCAGACGAAGAGAAGTGGGAATTGTATAAGAACCGCTTCAATCATTACATCGATGCGGTCGGCCTGGCGGACGCGGAGAGCACCGGAAAAATCCTATTTCCTAATCTACATGCGAGCCACCATTTACGATACCGCCGCAGCACTCGTAGCGCCGAGAGAATTAAAAAACGTTCCGTGGTCCGAGTTGCTCGAGATCCTCACTAACCACTACGCTCCCAGGCCTTCACAAATCGCCAGGAGGTTCACGTTCCGTATGAGGAAGCAATCAAGTAAGGAGACCATCAATCAATATATGGCCGCCTCAGAACAGCAGCCCTGCACTGCGGGTTTGGAACATACCTGGAGGACATGCTCCTCGATCAATTAGTTTGTGGGGTCAAGGATCTCAACCTACAGAGGCGCCTGCTAGCTAAAGACCTCAACCTCGCGCAAGCGGTCGAGGAGGCCCTAGCAGCCGAACTAGCAACGAACTCAGCCACCGAAATTCAGGGCCCAAGTGCCAAGCTAGCATCGTTCCCAGTCCATTCCGAAGAGGTGGAAACGGAGGAAACCCACGACGATGAAAACGACATCCACCGCCTCACCAACGACAGACGGTCGCAGGTAGGGGCCAAACAAGAATACACCGGTCCGCCCAAGCACATCACACCGTGCTTAGCATGTGGGGGATCACATCAAAGGGCCACCTGCAAGTTTAAAGGAGCCACTTGCAACAACTGCCATAAGAGGGGGCACATCGCGAGAGTCTGCCAAGCCCCCCAAAGCGCTGCTCACAGACCCCGTCCTCGCACTCGGGACCACAAAGGCAAGTATTAAACTGTAGCACGCACCGCCTTGCCAGGCGTACTTGCCACACTGTTAGTAAAATTTCTCTCTCCGTTTCCCTAGAAGGTAAACCGTGCCACATGGAGGTTGACACAGGGTCAGCGCTCTCAATAATCTCGTGGAACACCCTCAAGAGACTCCACCCGGCCTATCTACCACCCGGCTTCAGAGATGCCAGTTCCGTCTGAAGGACTACCAGGGAAGGCCATTCCCGTGATCGGCAGAGGCAAGTTCTTTGTCAGTTTTAGAGCTTTTAAAGGCCACCTACCTCTAGTGGTAGTTAACGGCGATCTACCCACCTTATTGGGGCTCGATTGGTTTCCCCACCTCGGCCTAGGGCTAACAGGAGTCCATGCTGTCTCAACCTCAGACACTGACTCCTTATTCGCTGACTACGCAGATGTGTTCAGCGAGGAGCTGGGGTGTTATAATGGAACCCCCATCTCGTTCACCGTTGACCCCAGGCAGTCCCAATCAGATTAAAACCACGTAGAGTTCCATTTGCTATTCGACCAAAACTAGACGCTGAATTGGATAAACTACTAAAACAAGGGGTCATTGAGCCAACAGATTTCGCCAAGTGGGAGACGCCCATTGTCACACCCTCAAAAAGATGGTAGCCTGAGAATTTGCTCGGACTACAAGACAACAATCAATAAATATTTACAAGTTAGCGCCTACCCTGTGCCCGTCATTCAGCACTTATTGCACACATTCGAACCGGGCAGTATTTTTGCTAAATTGGACATGTCTCAAGCATATCAGCAGTTCCCTGTTGATAACCAAACAGCGGAACTTCAGACCATCGTCACTCACAGGGGTGCCTTCCGATGCAAGCGTCTCCAATTTGGCGTAAGTGTTGCCCCAGGTATTTTTCAATCCCTCATGGAGCGGATTTTACAGGGCCTCCCTGGTGTAGTACCCTACTTCGACGACATCTTGGTCTCGGCCAGGGACAGACCCCAACTCTTCCAGAGAGTGCGAGCAGTGTTAGAGAGGTTCAGACAGCATGGCCTCAGGTTAAAAAAAAAAAAATGCGCCATTGCCACTAGACAGGTGGACTTTCTGGGTTATAAAATTGACGCCTCTGGCATTCACCCCCTGGAGTCCAAGGTTAGGGCAATCCACGAAGCTCCCACACCAACCTCCAAAACGGAGCTACAAGCTTTCTTGGGGCTGCTGAACTTTTATGCATCCTTCTTGCCCCATAAAGCCTCAGTAGCCGAACCCCTACACAGATTACTAGACAAAAAGTCACCGTGGCACTGGGGGCACAAAGAAGACCAGGCGTTTAACGCCGTCAAATCACTGCTTACGTCAGAGGCAGTGCTCATCCAATCGACCCCAACCTTCCTTTAGTACTGGCAGCAGACGCATCCCCTTTTGGAATTGGGGCGGTCCTTAGTCACAGACTCCCCAATGGCGCCGAAGCCCCCATCGCTTTTTTTCCAGGACGCTCTCGGCCACGGAGCGAAATTACAGCCAAATAGACAAGGAAGCCCTAGCAGCTGTTGCAGCCGTGAAAAAGTTTCACGAATTCCTTTTGGCCACTTCTTCGAACTGGTCACCGACCATAAGCCCCTCCTGGGCCTACTGGCTGGCGACAAACAGACGCCTCAAGTCCTTTCCCCTAGGATGACAAGGTGGACACTTTTCCTAGCGGCCTACTCATACAAACTTATTCACCGCCCGGGCAAAACTCTATCCCACGCCGACGCTCTCAGTCGCTGCCCCTTACCCGCTCCGGCTGAAGACCCAGCTCCTGTCAACGCCATTTTCGAAATCACCCAGTTGGACCTGCCCATCACCGCCCTTGACATCGCCGCTAAAACCAAGGCAGACCAAACGCTCGCCCAGGTGCTCGACTGGGTGAGGAGGGGGTGGCCGGGAGGCAACGTTGATAACAAATTCGCACCCTTTAAGACTCGCATGCAGGAGCTGTCCAGTTTGCAGGGTTGTCTACTGTGGGGCACTCGAGTGGTCATTCCGACCTCGCTGCGTACCCGAGTCCTGGAGGCGTTGCACGAGGGACACCCCGGCATCGTGAGAATGAAGGCATTAGCACGCAGCTACGTGTGGTGGCCGGGTCTCAGACGAGGACATTGTCAATTGGGTAAGTTCCTGCAGCATTTGCCAGGAATCCCGTCCTGCTCCCCCATCGCCACCCCTACCAGATGGGAGAGCGCCAGCGCCCTTGGTCTAGAATCCATATCGATCTGGCCGGCCCGTGCATGGAAAGATGTTCCTAGTGGTCGTGGACGCTTATTCCAAGTGGATAGACGTGGCACTGCTATCCACGACCACCACACTAGCAATCACCAACGCGTTAACGCGCCTGTTCGTTACACATGGACTGCCCGACTCCTTGGTCTCCGATAATGGCCCACAGTTCGCATCAGTAGAATTCAGCCGTTTTGCAGCCAACCTAGGCATTCGCCACATTTTCACAGCCCCATTTCACCCTGCGAGTAATGGATTGGCTGAAAGGGCCGTCAGGACCACCAAAGAGGCCCTCGCTAGGTTTGGCAGAGATGACTGGCACCACAAACTCTCACGGTTCCTGATGAGCCAGCACTCAACCCCCTGTGCAGTCACCAATAAGTCCCCAGCGGAACTTCTGATGGGCCGGCGCCTGAGGACTGTATTGGATAGACTGCACCCACAATACTGCCCTGACTCTCCCCTCGCTTCTACTTCGGGGGGTTAGACATTTTATGTTACAGGAGCCAATATTCGCAAGGAATTTCGCTGGGGACCCACTTTGGATTCCAGGCGAGGTCATCGCCGTCACCGGGCCGAGATCGTATAGAGTCAGGCTGGAGGATGGTCGCGTCTGGAGGAGACACATAGACCAACTCAGAAGGCGCCTCAGCAACCGCGCCAACGAGAACCCAGAGTCTCCAGTCGAAAGGGAACCGTCTCATCCGCCGCCCAGCCACATCGCACCCAGTGACCAGTCTGCGCCAGCAGTCGTCCCGGTCAGCCCAAACTCAGACAACAGCGCCCAGAGAGCTGACCAGCCTGATCCGACCCACGAGACCTCGACCCCAGTAACCAACCCGGTGGTTTCCGAGGATGCCCAGTCCAGAGAGAGTGTTGGCGACACTATGCCGGCTCAACCGTCACAGACTGATACCGAACAGACAGACAATGTTCCCGAGTTGCGCCGCTCCGGGCGCCAACACAAACCCCCCGTCTACCTCAAGGACTATGCATGTTCGTATCCGGGGGGAAGGGGTGTTATGTCCTGAGGACTCAAGGAGTTCTCACTCAGGTCCACTCACTTACGTGGGCGTTATTTCCCCCATTCCCATTGGTTGGTCCTCCCCAGCAGCCAGCTATAAAAGCAGGCTGCGGGACCCAACCAGTTGCTGATTGCTGCGAGCCAGTTCCAGGTTTGGCAAGCACGGTCAGCCCTTTATTGTAAAATAAAGTATTGTTGCACTCATGCTCTGGTCAGCCTCTCATTGCTCAAACTTAACAGAAACCATAACGAAATTCTTTCTTTGCTCCTTCAAGGTGGTCTTGGCCACAAAAAGCAAATGAAGTTTGGACCATAGATTTAAGAATACTGTATTCTAATACTAAGAAAAAGCTTTTTCTGAAAGTATTTACTACCATATTTGTGTCTGTGTTAACAAGGTATTATACCCTCCCAGTGTGGAGTTCAGCAGGATAAGGTTGCAAGTGGCTGCAGTTCATTTGTCCTGATTAGCTTCTTCCTACTACAGTACAATGGCTCATATTTGCTAGATGGTCATTTGCCAGAGAAGCAAAAGAGAATATTTGTTTTCTGACTTGGAATGCAATGCTCCTTGGTCTAGCTCTACTACTGCTTTCCTGCTATAATTTATAAAGCACTTTTTGAATTTGAACTGATAAATATACATAAAAAACTGTATAAAAATACATCAAGGTATATCCAATCCTCTAGAAGATCACAGATATTTTATTAGGTTGCTATTGTGACCCATGGTCCTAATTTGTAATTATACACTCTATTATTTAGTTAATAAGTTTCTTCCCTGTCGCAGACTGAGAAGCTATAGAAAACTGATCATCATACTTATTGTCATGCCCCTGCTGAAGACTGACTCTGAGGGAGAGGAGGAACAGCCGACAGGGAGTAGAAGTGTGGCTCCGGAGGTTGTGGAGGAGGCTGGAGAAGGACAGAGGCTGGCTGAGCAGACAGAAGAAGACCCAGGCCCATCCCCTATCCATCCTAGGGCACACAGGGAGGAGAGGATAAGGGAGAGATGTGGTCTTCTCAGGAGGAGAGGGCCTTTATCCTCTTCATGGGCTGCGGGTGTAACAACTGAACAAGAGTTAGGACCTGCATACTGGCAAATGCTGGAAACAAAGTGTGTAAATATTTCTAGTTTATAGTTCCTCTCTGAGTTTGGCGTCCTTTCCAGTGTTATCTGTGGACATCTTCCAGCCCTTATCTTGCCTGGTTTGTGTTGCTTTTTTCCTTCTTCGTGTAACTGTGTGGGAGTTTTTTTGTCTTCCATCAAAGATATTTGGAGCTTGGAAGCAAAGTGAAGAAATAAAAGGGGCTTCACCTGTTTTCTGTGACTGTGTTTGTTTTGTATCCCATCACTCTTATGGGTCTGGGTAGAGGGTCTGGATCACTAATATGCAAGGATTTATATAGGACCCTTGGACTATAAACAGGGGCATTTTTTATTAGATCCATGGCCTTCCTGGCTACTGAAATCCACCACAAAATGATATATAGTTGAGTCAATGTGGTAGGATGACCCTCTTTGAGATAAGGGGTGGTTTCATCCACATTAAAGAAGACCCTGTTAAGGTATGCCTCCACCTCAAGAGACTATCATTGGATTTAAAACTCTTGGACATGTTCATTGAACCTTCAACATTTTCTTCTTACAATAGTTGTTGAGAAGATAGTTGAATTGCAGCTTCAGAAGTCCCTGGGGCAAATGGATTACTTAGCCCCGTTTCACCATGTTTCAGACAGGGACATAATACCAACACAGCATTGACTGTGCTTATTGCTGACTTCAAGTGGAATGGAGACGGGCAGCTATGTCGTATATCTCTCAACTGCTATCAATACCATCCATTGGGGTATGCATTCATTATGCATACTAGGAGTGGGGAGGGGCATACATGGTCTAGCAATGGTACTCCTCCTTTCTCTGTGATCAGTTCCAATCAGTGTTAGCTGGAAAGGGGAACATGATTGACAAACGCCTTTTATATGGGGTGCCACAGGGCTTGACACCTCCTGTTTAACATCTATACAAAATCTAATGGAATTCAAGGAAGCCTGAACTTGGGACTCTTGTGGGAGTGCAGAAACTCTAAACTGATGATACGTTTGATCCCAACATTGGGCTCAGCCTGGTCATCTCCTACAGGAACTTAGTAGTGCTATAACATGCAACAACAATAACAACAATTGACTGAGATAATCTTTACAATATTTATTATGTTTTAGGACAGGAAAGTGCTCTGTCTCATCTAAGCCACGACCCTAAATCCCAGAAAGGTATCTTAAGAAGGGCTGTCTTTTCAGAAGAACAACGAAAATCTTTGGAGAAAATGTTTCAGGAACAGAAATATATCAGCAAAACAGAAAGAAAAAAATTGGCCATCAATCTGGGTCTGAAGGAGTCACAGGTAAAGATGGATTTGGTACAGTAACTTTCCCCCAGAAAGTGCTCCTCAAAGATATTCAATTCCTCAGGTGGCTGTTTTGGTTGGAGAATGGTGGTATAGGAATTCCACATAGTTGGAGGGATGCCCAGGTTGGGAAAGGTTGTGGGAAAAATATTTAAAATTTAAGAAAGATAATATGCATAAAATAACCAGGACTTTCAAGTACATTCTTCACTTTCAGGTACATTCTGAGAACTTACTTGTCAAATATGGGAATGAACTTCTCTATAACAGCGGTCGCCAATTGGTGGCCCATGGCCCACTGGCGGGCCACAAGAAAATTTTGGTGAGCCGCAGAGAAATCTCAGCCCCAAAGCACCCCCCCAAAACAATTAATCCGGGCTGTGCAGGAACACAAGGCTGCGCCGCTCACATGGCCCACGGGAACCCTCCCACTTATTCCTTACCCGGCAAACGTGTCCGCTAAATTGCTATTTTTCCTTTTTCCAACCATCAGCTGTTCTGCTGTGCCGGGAAATTTAGATTAGCTAGGAAGCAGGAAATAGTTGTTTTCTAGCTAGTCTTTGATCTTAAAAGCAGAGCCAAACCTCCCTTAGGACTGAAGGTTCTATTATTCAGTGCAGACTCACAGCAAATACATTCTATGTGACATCAGGTAGATCACTGAATGATTCTGTGAGCAACTCAATCTGCCTGCCTGCTTTGCCTGATTTTGGGTAAAAGTTTCTCTTTTTTATAAAAAAAAATCAATATTTACATACATGGTGTGTTGTGAGTTAATTTTATGACTTTGCTTGCAAACAAATTTTATGTGACAGACTCAGCTAGCCGATTGCAGATAGATCTCTGAATGAATCTGTGATTCTGTGAGCAACTCAATCTGCCTGCTTGCTTTGTGTAAGAGTTGCTCTTTTTTATTAAAAAAATTCAATATTTATATACATGGTGTGTTGTGAGTTAATTTTGTGAGTTTGCTTACTAGCAAATTTTCTGAGTTTGCTTGCAAGCAAATTTTATGGGGCAGACTGAGCTAGCCAATGGCAGATAGATAGATCTCTGAATGAATCTGTGATTCTGTGAGCAACTCAATCTGCCTGCCTGCTTTGCCTGATTTGGGGTAAAAGTTGCTCTTTTTTTATAAAAAAATCAATATTTATATAAATATTATAATATTTACACACAAGCCATTCCCAGCCAGTCACATGACCACTAAACCACACCCACAAATTAGGCCATGCCCACAGAACTGGTTAGTGGGATTTAAAATTATGAGTTTGGTGGTCCAAAAGGTTGAGATCCAAAAGGTTGGTGACCCCTGGTCTAGAACATATCAGAAAAGAAGAAGTCACATTGTATTTAGATTTGCTTTAAAAAAAAGATTGTATATAGAGGATGCAGGGCAAAATGAAGCATCTTAATGATTTAACCCAAAGCTCTACTGTGGTTGAGAGGCAATATATAAATTAATAGCTTGGGTTAGAAAAAATGCACAGATGATCCAGTTGAGTAAGTTAGGAATTTCCAAATAGTAGCTCAGGTAAGTAGGATCTTTAAGTAATATAAAAGTATTTCAACTTCTAAAGTTTGGTTGCATATGAAAGAAGGAGTACGACTCCTCACTGCCCTCAATCCAGAACACATAATTTACAGACTGAGAATTAAGTGCAATTCCTTACAAACATGGTGGCAAACCAATGAACCCTTTCAAAATTTCCAATAAATTGTAATTTCTGCAGCTTAAGGAAGGTAAAATTATATTCTGGGGAGCATTACCTTAAATATGATCAATATAATTAATTACATTTATAATTACATGAATCATACCTTTTGCCCTGCTCTGCCAATTTGGAGAAAGAATATGACCCCTATATGCTACCAAAAGCATTTTGATCTGCCCAAGTTTAAGGTTACTATTTTTAATATGATTTTTTAATGTTTCACATTAAAAGTTTTCATAAACCAGGCTTCTGAAATTTGTTAGTATCATAATTTCCAATGGGCATTACGTCTACTTGGGGCTACAGGACTACCTATTTCCATCCTTGATGTGACCATTTTTCCCTGCCAAATGTGTTCCTTATTTGAGCCTCTATATTGCATTTTCCTAATCTCTTAACCTAGATGAAAGCGGGGGTATTTTATGGTAGGCAATTTTGGCTAGGGTAATGAAAGGAGATGTCTTAATTTAAACATTCTAAGAAGTTTCTTTTAGGCAGAATTACCTAATATCTAAAAGACTTGTCTCTGTCTCACAGGTTAAGATCTGGTTTCAAAATCGAAGGATGAAATGGAGAAACTCCAAAGACAAAGAAGTGCTGTCAAATCAAGGTCTGCCAGAGGAAGGTCTTCAAGACATGTATGTTTCCAGGTGTTTAAATTTTTCCTCCTCACCATGTCCACTCTGGGAAAGGACTCAACAACAATCAAGTTCAAGGTGGCAGAATTTCTCAGAATGTGCTAGGAGACAGAATAACAGAATTAGTTTGCGGTTGCACATAAATCCAACTTTTTCTTCTAACACATTATATTTGTATCAAGAAAGAGGCACCATAGAGAAGGAAATCTTTTGTAAGAACAATGACAGTAAAAATGACAACAAACCATTGCTTGAAGTGAACTCAAACTAACTTCATGGGAAAACAGAGTTAGATTATATATTCCATCATTGGTTAAAATAAAATGTAACACATTTATATTGACAGAATTAATAGTTTAAGAAATATTCAGTAATTAATCTTCCTTTATGTTCCTTCCAGCTGAAATAATATCTTTAAATCCAGTGAGAGGAAACTAGTGGTAAGTAAATTAAAGTGTAAAACAACACAAATAGATTTGGTTTTTTACAGTTATTCAGATTAAATTAGAATCTCATTATATAATTAATAGAAATTATGGAAATAAGGACATACTGTATGACATTAGGTCTGCATAATTTCTGTTTTTCAAAAAAAATGAATCGGGGTTTGTGATATTGTAGACTTTAATATAAAAATAAAGAGTATGATGGTCTATCTGTACAATTGCTTGGTACAGATTTCTGTATCTGGGCTTTCTAACTCTGCTTTGGTGAAGACATCAGAATTTGTCTTTAAGAGCAGGAATACGCACCTATATGACAGGATTCCCATTCATTTTTGCTAGTGTCATTGTCATCAAGAAGGATAGCTAGGGATCAAAAACATCCGAAGGATATGTGTTGTCATGGGCATCTGCAGGGCAAAAGGACAATAACTTTATGAGAGTAAACATGCAAATTAAGCAATCTAGGTCACTTGTGTGAGGATATCATGATGCTCATAAGGTAATGTTATATTCCTGATGGCTATAATTCCCATAATTAAGGCAGGATTTTCCTGGAGTGAAAAAAAGGGAAGTTGTCAGATTTAAATTCCGGTTTTGTACCTGTGTATGAGTTCAAAACCTGAGTGACATAGAAGAAGAAGAAGAAGAAGAAGAAGAAGAAGAAGAAGAAGAAGAAGAAGAAGAAGAAGAAGAAGAAGAAGAAGAAGAAGAAGAAGAAGAAGAAGAAGAAGAAGAAGAAGAAGAAGAAGATCAACAACAACAACAACAACAACAACTTTATTGTCATTGTACAAGTACAACAAAACTATAAATGCACCCCAGCAACTGTTCGCAATACAATAAAACCAGAGCACTTAAAAATGGAGATAAGAAAAATAGAGAACCCACATCTCCATTTGCAATTAGAGAGTACAATATCTACAAATATACACAAAATAAATATGCTTTAGATTAGTTTTCCTTTTGTTTTGAATTGAACCAAATAGGAGGTGACAGGCAATCCAAGAAAAGGATAATAAAGTAAAAATAAATAGATAAATAAATGGTGGGGAAGACTTGCATCATTCTGGGTAGTGATGATTGGTATTAAAATATAGTTTTAAAAAACTATTCAATTCAGCACTGCAACTCCAGATCAACTCCACAATGTAATAATGCTAATGTAATATCTAATTCCAAAACCATACTTCCTTTTTATTAGGCCTCATCTGGAAAATGGAATGAGTTATTTACTCACTGTCACACAAAATACTTGGAAATTGTCACTGTATATTGGCTACTGTCAGGCCTGCTTCTGTTCAAAACCCAAGAAAGAAAACCCCCAACTTCATGTAGATAGATAAGAGGTACTTTTACTGAGTTTGAGATGATAGAAGCGAAAGCAAGGCAAGATTTGATTCAAAACATGTGAATGTTACAGATTGAAAGTTTCCCCAAATCCCTCTCCCCAGGGTCCAGCACTGAGGGTCCAATCAACACCCAGTATGATGTTGTATGAAGCTCATCTTCAGCTATTTCGCCCTTCTGGAGTCCTACGATGGTTGGCCTTGACAGGGTGTAAACAACTTCACTCAGCAGCACAATTCTTGAGAGAAAATTTCCCTTTCAGTTCACATGGGACTGCATGACACCAACTCACTTCCCCAACCCAAATACCATGCCCCCCCCATTACTATGGCAGCCAATGGCAAGCATATTGCAAAGTCAAACCCCATGCTGGAGATCCGTCTGATAGCTACAGACTTACTCCTGTATTATACATATACTTATATTGAACAATAGCTTTTCTTCCACATATTTATACAAAAGGCAAGTGAGTAGCAGAGAAATAATTGACAAAGATGAACAAATTTGGAAAATATTTATCATGTACCACATATTTTATTGTCTTACAACTTTTTTAGATTTATTTAACATGCAATGTCCCACATTTATTGCAGAAGTTCTTATATATGCAGGACAATTGTCATGGCATCAGATTACTGATTTATATGTTCTGTTCATTTGACATAATAATCAGCAACAGGATAGCAATAGGTACACAAATTACCAGCCTTCAGTGAAGTTCTTGTACCATATTTTATAATGTAACAACTCTCTGAAGTACCTAGGGTTAAAACTAGATGGATCACTAACCTTCTGGCAATTCCTGGAGCAAACAACTGCAAAATTGAAAAGCCACAACAATTTACTGAACAGAGTGACTGATATATTCTGGAGTGCTGATTCTAACACCCTACAAACAACAGCATCTCTAAGATATTGCTAAGTACTATGATATTGCAATACAAGGGCGTGGGATGCAAGGTGCCAGAGATGATATGCATTGTTGGACATAACATCAAAAAAACACTACGCAATCTAAAACCATCTCTATCTATTGGACCTGATGGATTATGTGCCTACTTCCTAAAAAAGCTATCAACTGCCATCGCAGAACCTCTAAGCATAATCTTTGAAAAATCTTTCAGGAGCAGCTCCTTGCCCAACCCACGGTCATCCCCATCTTCAAAAAGGGAGACCCCAGCCTTGTTGAAAATTACAGACCAATCTCCTTATGCTGCGTCACCTGCAAAGTCATGGAATCAATTATTAACCATTCCATTACCCTCCACTTAGAGACAAACAACCTACTCTCTAACAAACAATTTGGTTTCAGAAAAAAATTATCCAGTAATATTCAACTGCTACACTGCAAAAACATATGGACTATACAACTCGATCAGGGCAAAGTAATAGACGCAATTTACATAGACTTTTGTAAAGCCTTTAATTCAGTGGTACATGACAAACTACTTCTAAAACTAAAATCTTATGGCATCTCTGGACACCTGCATAACTGGATAGCTGCATTCCTGTGAAATAGGCAACAAATGGTCAAAATAGGGAGTGCCCTATCAAATCCTGCACCTGTTAAGAGTGGTGTCCCCCAAGGCAGCATTCTAGGACCAATTCTCTTTATACTTTACATAAATGACCTTTGTGATCATATTAAAAGCAACTGTGTTCTTTTTGCGGATGATGTAAAACTATTCAACACCACCGACAATCTGCTACACTTTGAAAAGAAATTGACTATGTGTCAGAATGGTCAAACGTGGCAACTTCAAATCTCAACAAACAAATGCTCTGTCTTACATATTGGCAAGAAAAATCAGAAAATAAAATACAAGCTGGATGGACAAGACCTTGTAGATGACCCTCACTCTGTCAAGGACCTTGGAGTTCTCATCTCTGATGATCTAAGTGCTAGAGCCCACTGTAACAACATTGCCAAAAAGGCATTAAGAGTTGTTAACCTAATCCTGCAAAGCTTTTTCTCCATATTGTACTACTAACTAGAGCATACAAAACATTTGCTAGACCAATTCTTGAATATAGCTCATCTGTCTGGAATCCGCACTGCATATCAGACATTAATACAATTGAGAGAGTCCAGAAATATTTCACAAGAAGAGTCCTCCACACCTCTACTCACAACAGAACGCCATATGCCTCCAGATTTGAAATTTTAGGCTTGGATAACTTGGAACTATACCCCCTTTGTTCTGACTTAAATGTATTATATAAAATTATCTACTACAATGTCCTACCTGTCAATGACTACTTCAGGTTCAACCTCAACAATACACGAGCACACAATAGATACAAACTCAGGGTAAATGCACTAAACTCGATTGCAGGAAATACAATTTCAGTGACAGAGTGGTCAGTGCCTGGAATACTCTACCTGATTCTGTGGTTTCTTCCACTAAGCCCAAACACTGTTTACTGTTGATCCCACCTATTCCTAAGAGATCTGTAAGGGGCGTACATAAGCTCACCAATGTGCCTACCATCCCTTCCTTAATGTTCCATTTTATTCTATTCTACTTATCTATTTCATCTATTAATAATCATGTTTATACTTATATATATTATCAAATGCATGCTTGACAACATAAATAAATAAATAAATAAATAAATAAATAAATAAATAATATATCTGTTTCTGACCTGCTTTCCTGTCTCTCCTTCATCGGACTTTGCATAGCTTCTCCTTCTGAAGAACTCATGATATATGTTGGCATGTACACTTCAGAATTAGCATGCCAATTATTTTGTTCTGGAAAACTTGCAGATCATGAAATCATCACATTTCTGGTTCCCCTAGGTATAACTATGTTTGTTTGCCTTCCGTTTTTCCTACTCAAAGGATATTCCCTGGACTTTGACTCCTTACAAACAGCACAATCTAAGTACATTTTGCATTGCTTTGGCTTTGGCTTACACCCCTCAGCTAGATCTGGCATCTTCTGCAGTACTCTAAAGCTTGCATGCCCCAATTTCCTATGTCATAAATGTACACAGTTGTCATTTGTCCCTAAATGTTCACACACAATCATGCTCCTGTTGTAAGGCATCCAGAAAGTATCCATGATAACAATCACTCCAAGACATCTCTCTCCAAGGCTGAATTTATTAAAAACAGATCTGGCATGTCAAAGGTAATTTCCCAAGTGAAATTATTTTCATGCCTTACACAGAATCCACCTTCTCTCCTCCCTTCTCTCCTCCCACTTCTACACTTCATAAATCACAAGCACCAATTAACTGCCACTGGAATTACTTAATACGACATACAGAATAACCTTGAACTTTTCAACTCTCTAAAAGGAAAAAAAAAATGTGGCAGCTGAATTTTAAAGCTGACACCTGTCTTCCTAGAATGTATCGACCATCCTTCTTAATCCCTCATGCATGAATTCTTCCACCTTTCCTGATGGAATACTGTCCTCCTGCAAACAGTATTCCATACCCTTCGCTATCTAACTGGAAACACTCAACAGATTATGATCCAATTCAGGTACATATAGGACATTATCTAATGTTTCTCCTATCTCAGGCACATAGATGTTATCTGCCACTTTAACAGCAGATCATGGACCACTGGCCAAACAAAGTCCATCAAAGTAAGAATTTATTAGAGAAGACATGTTGGCACCTCTGGGGAAAACCCGAATCCAAATTCCTGCATTTCCTTCCCCATACACACTAAAACTCACATCCTGCTCCATTCAGTGACCCTCACGTCAGATGGTCCAATCAATCTCCTATCTCAGCTGCCACCAAACTTTGGTCATTCCCCTCCAGGTGCCAGCAGCTTCTCCTTGATCGCTTGTGAAAGAATGTTGTTATGGCTATACTCCCTTCACTACTCTCCTGTTCCCAAGCTTGCCCATCCCCAACTGTGGCAGCCCTGAAGATCTGTCCCAAGATGGATCCAGGGCTGACATCAAGTTTTCTGCTTTATTTCTAAAATTACTGTTCATGAAAAGCACTGAAGTGCCTCTAAGGAAAGGTAGCGCTGACCTTTTTATCTTTGACCAAACTCGCCTGCTATGTCTTTATTTTGGTTATTATTTATCTTTATTTTTTCCACCTTTCCACCTCATCACAATCCAAAAACTCTTTATCAGTTTAGAAAACCAATAAAAAAATCCACAGTATAACAATATTATACAATATAATAGAAAGATGAAGATGAAAATGGCAAAATAAAACCAGGAGAAACATTCTTCTATTTCTAAAAGTTTTCAAAAGGAGAGGGGAGCCATTCCACATCACCAGTTTTTCATTTGTTTTTCCTGATTGATCTAAATCAGGGGTGTCAAACTGGCGGCCCATGGGCTGGATTTGTCATGCACAGGCCAGCTCTGTGAAGGGAAAAAACATTGTGATATATCACATGACAGCAACGTGATGTCATGGCAAGTTTGACACCTGTGATCTAAATGATTGCTGGTTCTAGTTGCACTATGTGTTCCTGGTGAGACCCGGATGACAAGCCCTAAAGGGTTTTACAGAGTAAATTATCACCTCAAATTGTATCAACTGTCAACCTATGTAGAATCCACAAAACTGATATTATATGCTCCCAGTGGCAATACCTAGAAAGTATGTGGGCATTTTGGGCAAATTATAGCTTCCAAATTATTTTTAAAGTAAATTACAGCAGTCATGATTATGCCATGAATAGCTAGGTCCTCCTGCTCCAGGTAGTACTGCAACTGATGCACCAGCTGAACCTGAATGTAGAGCCCCCTAGCCACAGCTTCCATCTTCTCTTAAGGCAGTAAATCCAGAAAGACTTCCAACTTTTGAAGCAGATGCCTGATGGATAGTAGTTGCTCATTTAGAATTTTTCAAATCCTGAATGCTAAAGTAGTTAGAGCTGACCTTGAGGAAGTACATAAAAGCATTTAAGGGAGGAAGGAAGCCACAGTTCAGAAACTGAAAGAAACATGAAGAAAAAAATCATAATAACTCCACCTGATTTTGTTTACTATAAGATGAGACAGAAATTTGGTCAGGCTTTCAAGATTCTACTAACCTGTACAACAATAACGTAAGATTTCTAGAATCACTGAGGTGTTTGTTTCTTGACCTGGCTTACATCTAAGTCTGACAACCATAAGTGTTAATCTTTACTAGACCGTCTTCTCTTGTTTTCATACTAATGACATGTAAAAAGAGAGCCAATTTTGTGTAGGTGTTAAGGTCTAGGCACCAAGAAACTCTGATTCTAGTAGTGCCTTAGCTCTGAAGCTACCTTTGGACCAGTCATTCTCTTTGTCCTAGGTAGAAGCCAATGGCAAACCATTTCTGAAAATGCTGGTAAGAAAAATGTGTGGGCCTGTTCAGACAGGAGTCAGAAGCAATTCAAAGGGCTATCTATCTCACCCTCCACGCCACCCCTCGCTTCAAAGAACATTAAGCCCATGGAGTCATCAGAAATTTTATTAGACAGAAACCTTGATACAGACATATGAATTATAACTATGAATCATAAATATAACATTATTGCAATTCTAGGCTACAGAACTGCATAACTTGAACATGCTTCATATTCCAGAACAGAACTCAGTATGCTTAGATATAAGATACATATAACATATTTTCTAGAAAAAACTAGGATGATGTTAATATATTGGAAAGTTTTGTAGTGCTTCTGAGATTTAACTGCAAACAATTCCATATAGTTCTGCATCTTTACATCCAGTTTAATTTTTAATACATTTGCTGAGAAAGTTGCGTTATGCTGAGCTTCAATGTTATTATTAATTTCCCTCCACAAGATGGCACTATAACTCTTTTCTTCCCATTTCTGGTAAGAAAATTCTTACCATTTAGATACTAATTCTAAACGTGTCTCTCTTTTTGTCTTAAAATGTATTATTTCGTATATGATAGAAGACAAATAGACGTTTAAAGAAAGATATTAACTATACAGAGAATTTTGTGATGTGTGTCTGTATTTTTTTTAGATATCTTTATAAACATTATGTACTTATTCAGAAGCAACACCAGAAAAATCTTAATTTAGATAATGACTAGGAAGGACAGACTCTGCTATATGCATCAAACACAAATACTCCATGTCTGAAATTTCAGGAGCAAATGAGAAGGAGGATTGCAACCATCATTTACTATCTTCTGGAATTCCTTGCAACTGCGTCAATTTCAGCTTCTAAGCACTAGAAGGGACTAGAAGTTAACAGAAATATTTAGGGGTATCTACAGTGTGTATGTAGCCAAAAAAAGGCAATATGCTGAATCAGGCAATCAGGAACTGTCTCCCAAAGATTTAGAAGATACCACTGAGAAAACTGAGCTTTATGCTCTTCTGTATACTAACAACAAGAAAATTCTTTGCATAAGTATAACGGAACAAACATTGTGAGCCCCCAAAGCTATGGATATGTGTCTCACAGTGCATCCTAAAGTTGCTGCTAAATTATAATGTTTCATGTGACAGATGTGCATCAGGAATAACCATTTGAACTCTTTTAATGCATTTAATTTTATTTAAATTAAAATAAATCTATTTTTTCTTTTTGGAAAATGTCCACACTACTGCAAAATGGACAATATCTGATAGAAAACCTTTAGTTTTGATGTCACATATTCAGAGACTCACACGTGTGCCCCCATACACACTGGTCTCCAGCTATTGATGATAATCAATATAATCAATAACTGGATTATACTAGTCT